>NC_056525.1:65297546-65299119 GCF_019175285.1 Sceloporus undulatus | reverse complement strand
AAAAAGGCTTGGATCATCTCATAACTGAACATAAAGCACTTTCAGAGGCGGGATACAAACCGCCGCTTTGCGGCGCTTCCCCGCCGCCGCCGTTTGCTCCGCGCGGGAGCCGCAGCAGCCAAACCGCGCGGCTCCCGCGCAGAACAAAAAAGAAGCTCCATTTCGGAGCTTCTTCTTGCAGCGCACTGATGACATCGCGAAGCGCCGCCGGCGCATTCGCGACGTCATAGGTGCCATGACACATCTGGACGCTATGCGTCCAGTACGTAAAGATGGTGGCGCCCATGTAGAAGGGGCGCCGCCATTTTGTACGTATAGGATACGTACTAGGGTTAGGGGGGTACGGAAGCACCGCCCCTTCCTAACCCTAGTACATATCCTATACGTACTATATGGCGGTTTGTATCCCGCCAGAGAAGACTTTCTTATCCCCTATTCCTGCTTGCAACCAAATCTTTGTCCCCTCCATCACTCCAGAGGCTCCATGGGAAATCCCCCTGAACAACCTGGGACAGAGGGCAAGGTGCTGCTGAGGAGAAAGGAATTGCCCCAAATCAGGCAGAGGCTCCTTTGGTTGCCCTGCTGTGATATGTACCACACAGTAATGTAAAGGACAATGGTGCACTGTGGAAATGGCTATTTCAATCTCAATACATAATAATAATAATAATAATAATAATAATAATATTTATTTGTATACCGCCCTCTGGCAAACCAATCCGGGCGGTTAACAACAGTAAAATATAAAATATGACAATTAAAAACACTTTATCCGTCCCCCCCTTAAGACAGTATTAAATAGTATAACATATTAAAAATACAATATCAAGGATAAAAACAGCAATTAAAACTAAAAACCCTGATATCCCACTGTTGATCCTCAACCATCTCTAAGATGGGGCCACGGGAGGAATATACGTGTCTAAAATTCCCAATATTAATACAGATCTTTATAAAACCTTACAATGTAGCATTCACACAGATTCAAATACACACATCCTATCTGCAGACTAACAATCTAAACATTATGTTCAAAAAGAGCTAATCTCTTCTTATACAATCACAGCATAAAGTTCACAGAATGCATAACACAAGGCCTTCCACAAAGTGCCATGCTGTTGCCTCATCATGCTATGGAGATTACCCTTAGTTCTCAAAGGCTATGTCAGCGGAGTGTTGAAATGTGTGATTCCCTCACCACCAATTTCTAGCAGAGGGACTCCAGAGTTGCAACAACTATAGCTCAATGGAAGAACATTTACTTGGCATCCCAGCTTCAGTCCTGTTAGAAATGAAAAAGACTTCTTCCTTAAATTAAATAAATAATAAATAAAGTTTTTATTTATATCCCGCACCTTCCTTCGATCAGAGCGGCTTACAGTATAAAATTTAAAACAACAATACATACAATAAAATCCAAAATACATCACATATAAACAATAATAAAAAACACAGGCTAAAAGCCCCAAAGCCCTTCCTCTTGGCCACGAAAGAGGAGGAAGGCCCACAGGATTTTTAATCGGGGAATGCCTGTTGGAACAGGAAGGTCTTCAAATCCTTCCTGAATTGGGCC
>NC_056525.1:65219360-65297446 GCF_019175285.1 Sceloporus undulatus | reverse complement strand
GCCGCAAGCCTAGATTTTAGAGGCTGCAGTAAGTTATTGCTCTAAGATCATCTGGAGGACCTTTTCTCTTTTCTGCCAACTTCTAGAGCTCATTTGATAGGAACAAGGGGCAAAGCCTTCTCAGTGGATGATTCTGAACTTTGGAACTCCCTTCCTAGGGAGCCAAAATGGCCCCATCCTTCCTTTTCTGCCATTGGCAAGTTAAGACATTTTTATGCTGTCAGGCTTTTGGAAAAAGACCAGAGTGGATTTTTAATGCTGAGTAGTGCTGTTTTAATGTTTACATGTTGTCTTTTAATGAATTGTAATGCTTTTAGTGTTTTAACTTTATTAATTATTTGTTTGTTTTTTTGTTTTTTTTTAAACATATTTCTATTTATATAGACGCTTTTGTGTAGTTTTAATCTGCATTGTTTTTAAATATGTTGTTAACCACCTGGAGTCCCATTATTGAGAGAAAGGCAGAATATAAGTGCATAAAATAATAACAACAACAGGACTCGTTTTAGATTTTTTTATTATTATTATTATTTTGTTAATATAGAAGGCTTTCATCAACTTAGGATGTGTTTCAGACATCTGCAAACAATTCTTACTTTTAGACATACATTGGAAACTTGGAAAGACTTCCAGGTTAGGTTTAGCTTCACCATCTATTTTACAAATGAATTTAGTGTTTTGTCTTTATTTCCTGTACTGGTTTTTATACAGTATGCCTGATTATTATTGTACCCTGCTTTAAAATCTTCAGATGTAAGTGGCTGAGAAATATTTGAAAATAAATTGTATATAATTAAATCCTTTTTCTTAGGCAATTTTATGACTTCCATTTAAAATCAGTCCAAAGTGCTTTTCTACCCATGGAAAACAGCTTTTTCATGTATGTATAGAACATCACAGGGGTTTTACTTTGTGTAATAAAATGAACAAGAGGAAAAGTTTCAATACTTCTAAAGCACACATACCTCTACTGCTCCTATTCAATCTTCCCCATCTGCTTGTAGTGAAAGCAAGAGGAACGCATGTGTGTAATACTGTTTAATTGGCCCTCCACTTCCTTGTAGATGTAAAGGATCCTCCAGGCTCCTTTAAACCTGGGTTGGGAATCATGTACTCTCACCGATGTTGAGTTTCATCCCTTTGCTAGGGCTGATGGGTGTTACAGTCCAACTATATACAGACAGACACACAACTCCCACCTATGCTCTAAGCTGTTAGTCCTCAAGTAGTCCAATCTACCATTCTCTCTAATTTCCTATCTAGTTTTCCATGGATCCTGATGGCCACTAAATAAATACACAAGTTTTATTCAAGATATATTGGCCAGTGATTAAGGACAGTTCTTTGTAAGCCTGCTAGAGAAGAACAGTCTGCCTGATGTGTCCTGATGTGGAGTCTACTGATAAGTATAGCCTTAGGATACAGCCAGTAATCAGAGGGAACTTCAATAATAATAATAATAATAATAATAATAATAATAATAATAATTTTTATTTATAAACCACTTTTCTGCAGTGATCAAAGCAGTGTACAGATAGAAATTGCAATAACAAAATACAAAATACAGACTAAAAATTCCAATACATGAATAAAACTTCAATAAAAACATTAAAATTATACAAATTAAAACCATTACATCAAATCCAAGCTAGCTGAGTGCAGTCGATAATACAGTACATATAAGGGGGAGTCACATGATATCAAAGAGCATCTGGGAAGGCTTGCCGAAACAAGAAGGTCTTAAGTCTCTTTTTAAAGAGATCCAGGGAGGTGGTGGAGCGGAACTCATCGGGAAGAGTGTTCCAGATCCTAGGGGCCGAGATGGAAAAGGCCCTTTGCGAGGTTGACACATATCTCGCCATCGGGATCCTCAACAAATTCTTCCCGGCTGACCTAAGTGTGCGGGGCGGATTATATGGGGAGAGGCGGTCCTCCAAGTAACCTGGGCCCAAGCCATTTGGGGCTTTATAGGTTATAACCAACACCTTGTATTGTGCCCGGAAGCAAATAGGCAGCCAATGGAGATCTTGCAAAACCGGTGTTATATGGTCAGCCCTGAAATATCCAGTGACCAACCTTGCTGCCATATTCTGCACTAGCTGAAGCTTCCGGGTTTGGTACAAGGGTTGCCCCATGTAGAGCACATTACAGAAATCCAACCGAGAGGTTACCAGAGCATGTACCACTGTTTCAAGGTCCCCCCCGGCCTAGATAGGGTCACAGCTGACGTATCAGCCGAAGCTGGTAGCAGGTGCTTTTGACCGTCGCATCCACTTGATAAGTCAACTGGAGCGACGAGTCCAAAAGCACCCCCAAACTGCGGACTGAGTCCTTCAGGGGGAGCGTGACCCCATTCAGGACAGGTGGGCACATTTCACTACCCAGACCGGGAGAGCCTATCACTAGTACTTCCGTTTTCTCTGGATTCAAACTGAGTTTGTTTTTCCTCATCCAGCCCATTACTGACTCCAAGCAGGCATTTAGAGAAGAGATGCCATCTCGAGTCACTGCATCAGTCGGAGAGACAGAGAAACATATTTGGGTGTCATCAGCATACTGATAACACCATGCTCCATGTCTCCGGATGATCTCTCCCAGCGGTTTCATGTAAATGTTGAATAGCATGGGGAACAGAATAGCTCCTTGAGGGACACCAGATGTTAGTTCCCTCTTATCGGAGCAAACGTCCCCCAGCTGCACCATCTGGAATCTACCCGAGAGGTAGGAACAGTACCACTGGAGCGTAGTGCCTCCGATACCTAACTCCCTCAGGCATTCCAGAAGGATATCATGGTCAATAGTATCGAAAGCCGCTGAGATGTCCAAAAGCACTAACAGGGACACGCTTCCCCTGTCCATGCCCAGATGGAGATCATCGACTAACTCAACTCCATAGCCCACCCGGAAGCTGGTTTGAAATGGGTCTAGAAAATCTGTTTCTTCCAAGATCCCTTGAAGCTGGAAAGCAACTGCTCTCTCGATCACCTTCCCCAGAAAAGGCAGCAGTGACACAGGCCGATAGTTATTCCGAATCAGGGGGTCTAGGGAGGGCTTTTTTAGCAGAGGTTTTACTACTGCTGATTTTAAGCTAGATGGAAATTGCCTCTCCCTGAAGGATGAATTAATTATACAGCGCAACATAGAAGTTACCGCTGTTCCCCCCTGGGCCGCCAGCCATGAAGGACAGGGATCGAGAGAGCATGTTGTCTTCCTAACACTTCGAAGAATCTTGTCCACTTCCTCAGTACTCACAAACTCAAAGTGATCCAGTTTAATGGAGTCCACGGAAGCTCTGGAAGCCTCTCTTATAGGATCTGAAGAAATGCTGGCGTCAAGATCAGCCCTTAGCCGAGAGATTTTATCTGCGAAGAAGTTGTTGAATTCGTCGCAGCAGGCTTTAGATGGTTCTAAAATAGGATTCAGGGAGGGGGGCATTTGTGTCAGCTCCCTCACTACCCTGAACAGCTCTGCCGGACGCGAATTCGCGGACGCAATACGTGCAGCATAAAATGAATGTTTTGCTGCACTTATTGCCACTCCGTAAGCCTTCAAAAGAGACTCAAGGAGTATCTTGTCAGCTAAGTGCTGGTGTCTTCGCCAATTGCGCTCTAGTCATTGCACAGCCTGCTTCCTTCCCCTGAGATCTTCCGTATACCAGGGTTGTTTGTTGGAAGCAGGCCGGAAAGGACGCTTGGGAGCGATACTGTGTATAGCCCTGGAGAGACCTCTGTCCCAGATGTTAGTCAGGGCATCAACAGAGTCGCCGTCAGTTCCAACCATATTACCCTCTAGGGCTTCTTGGAACCTTTTGGGCTCCATCAGCCTTCGAGGGTGGACCATCCTAATAGGTCCTCCACCCCCAGGGGGAATTTGGGTAGAAGCCTTGATTCGAGCCTCGACCAGGAAATGGTCCGTCCATGATAGGGCAGAGATATTAGAGACCTCTGCCCAGGGAATATCCGTGTCCGTACTAAATACGACATCGAGAGTATTACCAGCGCAATGCGTGGGCCCTGAGACCAATTGGGACAGGCCCATGGCAGTCATGGTAGCCATGAACTCCTGAGCCGCACCTCTTGGATCTTGACTGGCCTCGAAAGGGATGTTGAGGTCTTACAGTACAAGAAGCCTAGGGGACTCCAACACCAATTCCGAGACAGTTGTGTCAGCTTCACACAGTGCTGTCATTTCTGCTGCAGGATCAAGGTGTCCAACCTAGCAACACAATGTCCATCAGATTTTTCCACTGCACCTAATAAAGGTCAGGGGTGCATACAATTGTCATCATCATTTGCATACAATTACAAATCCAACCTTATGCAGATATAATTTACCTGTAATTTTCCCAATTATAAAAACTCATCATTTTAAAAAGATATGCTAAACCACTTAGCACAGTCATAGCTTGACTGTATTTCTTTGAGTCATCCAATGACAAGGCTGAGGTACTGTACTTCCTCCACTAATGTAAAGCTTCTTATATTCCCCCTTGAAGCCAATGCTTATTTTCTGCATCTATCTAGCTCTGTGGCTTAGTTCAATAGCTACTGTTAAGAATTTCCAGTCTAGTAACTTTAACAGATTCAAATACAGGGGTAGGTGTGTGTGCACCTCCAAATGTTTAGAGATAAAAGCTTGGGACAAGTGACATCTGCAGAACAACAGCATCAAAAGGCAACAATTACCCATCTCTGATATAATATATTGGAGGAGGGTGAGCTGCAAGCCCCAACTCCCCAAAAGTGCCACACTGCCCACTGTGGCAGAATTTTATGTATTTTGTTTTAGATCACTGGATAAATTATACATGGAATTTTATCGCACACTTTTTTCCCCCATTATGGGAACTGGAAGGGAATTCTTGGGGCCGTGCGACCTGCAAAAAATGGATTCTATTGCACAGCGAATTGTCCTCAAAAGGGCCCCGTTCCGTCCCCTGGCGCCAAGCTGTCCCCGTTCAGTGCTGAGGGATGTTAAATGTTCTGGTCGGAAGTCTTCCAACCGAGGAAAATGGTGCCCCTCAGTACTGAACAGGGGATGGAATAGGGCCTTTTTAAGGATGATTCGCTGTGCAATAAAATCCATTTTTTGCAGGTCGTGCGTGGCCCCAAGAGTCCCCTTTCAGTTCCCATAAGAGTGGGGGGAAAGGTGTGTGATAAAGTTCCCAGTCAGGGAACCAAAAATGATGATCTCACTCAGTCATCTTTAGAATCTGCACTGCACTCTCAGAAAGCTCTGGAGGAGCTATGAGTATAGCCAGTCTTTCACCTTCCCGACTGTGAAATTGCTTCTATATATAATATCGTTGCTTCTATATATCATATTTCTACACTGCAGCTGTTTAGACAGACTGACAACCAAGCTACAATATATCATCATCAGCTACTTAGCATCTTTAGTATGAAATGATATCCCACTTTTGTAACAACTGAATTAAGAATAGGCTGATAGTTGAGAGTATTACAAATCAGGCATGAAAAAAGTTGACACCTATCTGGGCATGTAAAATACCTACCTCTCTTGCTTGCATTCTGAACACAACTTTTGCATTTTTATCCAGACAGAATAAGTCATATTAGTCAGCATTCCAGCCAACACATCTAAAAGACCTTAAGTAACAATCCAAAGAAAGGCAAAAGCAACAACCTTGCTCTAGGGTCAACTGAGCTCAAGCAATGGAATCCATATCTTATTTTACATCCGTTTCAGCTAGTGCTAAGAAAGAGATGTGACTGGGTTTACATTTCATGGTTATTTTGTGTTACATTAAGAGACCCTTTTTTGGAAATTTTTCAGAGACTGGGCTGAAGGTGAACTAATCTGCTGTCCCCCAAGATCCATGACACTACATAACCAATCAGAGTGGGCTACACAACAGTATTGTTAAGAACAATGGAGATAATGATGCATGGAGGACATTCCAAGGAAAGGATGCTGCACACATACCGAGGCCACAGACAAGCTGCTGGAAATCCTCAAGCAGACTTTAGCCAGTTCAAGCCAGAGCTTGGAAGGACAGTGCCCCATCTGCAAACTGATCTGCTGATGTACAACTTTAATTAGTCTATGGCATTCAATAAAGGGCATTTTATAGTCCAGCAAAAATGACAGAATGCACTCAGCATAGCTGAAGCCCTTTCACTGAATATTTAATGAACATGTGGAATGAGTGTTTGGAGGTTTGTTTGTTTGCTTGTTTGTTTCTTTGTTTGTTTGTTTCAAATTGGGAAATCAGAGATCAAAAAATAAATAAATATGAACTATTTAGCTGAGAAATGAAAAAGCAAAAGCAGAGAAACACACATGCTTTAGGAACTCAATCTGCAGTGGCATCAGGACGTAGGATGTGAATAAGATACAAATTTGTTAGGCATACATGATACAGCTGCAGACAATTTAAGGTGGAACAATTCCGCTCTTAATTTGCCTCCGTTATTTCGCATATTAGGAGCTGTGTTCAATATAAGACAAGTATAGCAGATAATATATGGTAAGTAAGAACTTGCAACCCAGGATAGGTAAGGAGACTAACATTAAGTGCTTTTAAATGAGTTCACGTCTCCAGGGCCAGAAGAATTGTGTTCTAGAATGCTGAAGAAACTTGTAGATACTTCACAGCCACTGATCTTGGAGTAAGGGAAAGGTCCTAGAACAATAGAAGAAAGCAAATCAATCTTTCATATTTTTAAAGGGCAGACTCAGGAAATTCAGACTCAGGAAATTAAGACCAGTCAACCTGATGTTGGGCAAACAGTCTAGAAGTGATTAAGGGTTCATTAAGAGTAAGCCATGTCAGATGAGCCTCAACACCTTTTTTTTAAATAAAGTTAACTATTTTGGAAGATCATGGGAACATTAAGAAAGTAGCATAACTTGATTTCTGTATCTGACAAAGTTTCTGGTGATATCTTTGTTGGTTAAATAAGAAAATGTGTGCTGATGCTATTGCTATTCAGTGGACTGACAACTGGTTATGCAACCATAATGAATGAGTGCACATTAATGGTTGTGCATCACTTTACAGGAGTTCTTAACTAGACTTTAGGATTCTGTAACAGATCCTCTGTTGATCAACATTTTTAATAAAGGACATGTATGAAGGTATAGAGGGAGTGCATATCAATCTGTAGGTAACAACAAGCTGGGAGGAGAGCTACTACTGCAGGAAATAATAATAGAATCATAGAATCATAGAGTTGGAAGAGACAGCAAGGGCCATCCAGTCCAACACCCTGCCATGCAGGAAATCTCAATCAAAGCATCCCCATCAGATGGCCATCCAGCCTCTGTTTAAAGACCTCCAAGGAAGGAGATTCCACTACACTCCAAGGCAGTTGGTTCCACTGTCGAACAGCCCTTATTGTCAGGAAGTTGCCCCTAATGTTGAGGAGGAATCTCTTTTCCTGTAGCTTGCATCCATTGTTCCGGGTCCTGTTCTCTGGAGCAGCAGAAAACAAGTTAGCTCCCTCCTCAATATGACATCCTTTCAAGTATTTAAACAGGGCTATCATATCACCTCTTAACCTTTGCTTTTCCAGGTTAAACATCCCCAGCTCCCTAAGTCGTTCCTCATAGGGCATGGTTTCAAGACCCTTCACAATTTTATTTGCCCTCCTTTGGACATGCTCCAGTTTCTCAACATCCTTTATAAATTGTGGTGCCCATCAGTAGTACTTTCTGGAGTGCAAGCTCTCATCATGATAGTCCCAATAGGAACATTCCCAAAGAGTGTCCAAAAATGCAGGTAGCTATGTTGTTCTCTGTGTGCAAAGTACCTTTGTGGGAAGTGAGAGCTACCACATATGTACTAGATCCTCACCCTTCCTCTGTGTGTGCTTGTGCCTTCAAGTTACCTATCTACCCCATTTCAGACAGTTTTCTTAGGCAAGGAATACCAAGAGGCAGTTTTGCCAGTCCCTTCCTCTGAAATACAACCCAAAATATGTTGTATTCATTAATAGTCTCCCATCCAAGTACTAAGCAGGGCTAACCTTGCTTAGCTTCCAATAGCAGACAGGATGTGGTAGATCTAAGAATGTGTAGATCTAGGAATAGGGATACATGCAGGATATGATACTTGCCCTTCGTGATATTTAGGCTGCCCTTCTCCTTCCTAGCTGATTAGAAAGGCCAAAAAGAGACTAGGCAAATACTATAGGGAATAGCCAGTGCCTGGCTACAAGGCAGAGTTCCAGTTGGCTTAAAGGAAACTGTTGTAAGACTCTTGTTGAAAAAGTCCTTCCTGGATCCCACCAGCCAGTTCCCGGTATTCCATTTCTGGGAAAGATATTAGTGAACTTGTTGGTCTCCCGGCTTAAGGTGTTCCCACCAGAGATCAAGTATCTGTATCCATTTTGCTCTGGCTTCAAGCATCGTTATGGAACAGAAACAGCTTTGGTTGCTATGTGGATGGCCTACACAAGTAATGGCACAGATGGAACGTGTCCCTATTGGGACACATAGTCCCAATAGGGACTCTTGGCTATGGAATTCTTTTGGCCTCCACCATAAGAAGAAACTGCTTTAAAGTAGCTCTGTTCTTTTCTGGGGGGAGGTGAGCCCAGAATGTGCTGCTGGGAGATTCATATTCAACCCTTTGGCCATTAGCCTATAGTGTCCCTCAATGTTCAGTTGAGTCCCCCATGCAATTCAGCACATGTACAAAGCTGCTGCAGGAGACTCTCTGATATTTTGGGACTGCCAATGTGTAGATGATAGTTCTCTTTCATCTCTCCACTTAATTCCAAGGAATTTGTTTTGGTTCTAAACCAGTGCCTACTATCAGTAATAGACTGGATGAAATGAAGTTTAATCTAGACAAAAGAGAGGTGCTCCTGGTCAGTCAAACTGTAGATCTAGGAATAGGGATAAAGGCAGGATATGATACTTGCCCTGTCCAGCTTTTGTGTACTCTTGAACTCAATTCTGAGCCTGAAAGCTCAAATTTCTATAGTAGCCAGAAATCCATCTGCATAGTTAAAAATAGTACACCAGCTGGACCTATTCATAGACACATCAAATCTCTCCATGATGGTGCAAGCCTTAGTTACATAGTGTTTAGATTACTATGACATGTTCTTTGTGGTGCTGCTTTTAAAGAATGTTCAAAAGCTTTGGCTGGCCCAAAGAGGTGCAGTCAAATTTTTGACTAAGGAGTTTATTGCATGTAATTTTCACACTGACCTGGGCACAGGATGGGATTGGGCTGGAATGGGTTAAAACTGATTTTACCACATGCAAAATTGCTGTTGCACTACCGCCTGACCATCACCCATGCTCCAGCAGTGTTCTGGCGGCCGATTTTGATACTACAGAAGCTTTCAGTACTCAGTAGCCTCAGTTCTATAGAAAAAACAAGTTGGTGGGGAGGAACAGCACTAGATCCAATCTGAGACCCACATTATTTTAAGCACATTTTTTTCAAGCATGTTTAGATAAATAATCCAGGTTCCTCAATTTATTTCTAGTGTGCTCTGGGGGGATTGTATTAAAGCTGATGTCACACTTCAGAATTCATGCAGTTTGACACCGCTTTAACTGTCAAGGCTCCATCCTATGGAATCCTGAGCACTGCTCAGATTTTTAGTTTGTTGTGGCACTGACCAGAACTCTCTGACAGAGAAGGCTAAATATCTCACAGAACTGCAAATCCCAGAATTCCATAGCATTGAGCCATGACAGTTAAAGCAGAGTCAAACTGCATTGATTCTGCAGTACAGATGTAGCCTATGTTCTTTTTTTAAAAACTGGCATCTTTCACTCCTCTAGAATGTTCTAGAATTTTCTACCATGCTGTCCTTCAATGTCCTGGCTTCAGATACAGAGAAAGAAACCTGCAGGTTGCAGTTTTGTTTCAGGTATTGATTAAACTCAAATCAAATCCCTAAGGCCAAAAATCTTTTGGAGAAATGCTGACTAAAACCCCTCCCTTCAGACTAGCTCTAAGGTTCTGAATACTAAAAGAAAGGAAGGGGAGAAATTCTGTTTTCTTTCAATTACTTTGTTGTACTTTATAATTGATTTTTTGCCTAGGTTGCTTATGGGAATGTGTTAAAACCATCTTCACATGGTTTTACTTAGCTATTAAAAATAATCAAAGTACTTATATGCCACTTAACATTTTATAACCTTGCAAAATCTCAGCAGAGCCCCCTCCCTATAAGTTCTAGGCACTCTGATGAAAGAAATGTGTGGGTAAGAGGAGAGCAGAGGGGTTGCATTGTAGCAAGATATTTCTTGGGAAAGATAACCCTATTGTTTTTCTAAGTGGTTTACTGGGTTCTTTCCTTCCACCTCCTCACTTGCTTTCAGCTGTTATGAAGCCACTCTGTCTCTGTAATTTATCAGACAGCAATGACTGGCAGTTTTATTAATCCTTCCGTCTATTTTTGCAATACATCACCAAAAGCCTTGGCCCAAACACAGCCCTTTTGCTATGCTCCAAGGATGAAGAGAGAGATACCTATATCAGCTGCTCCCTGTACATTCCTTAAAGCAAGTGGAACTGCACACACTTTCACCCACAGCAGGGGAATTTAATGGAAAATCAGTGAAAATTCCCAGGGGAATTGAAAACTCTCAATATGTTTTTAACCATTTTTTAAAAAATAATATTGTTATTTCATTGTTGTTTTAAATTACTATAAACTAGCTTGAATCCCATTTCAAGAGAAAAGACTGTTTTATTTTTTGTTGTTGTTCTTGTTGTTAACTGCCCTTGAGTCGACCCTGACCCATGAAGACCCTGTGGATGAGACATCTCCAAGACCTCCTGTCCTGCACTGCAAATTCAGGCCTGTGACCTCCCTAATTGAAGCTATTGATCTGGCATATGGTCTACCTCTCCTGCTACCTTCTACCTTTCCTAACATTACTGTCTGTTCTTATGAGTTATTCCTTCTAATGGTGTGACCAAAATATGATAGCCTCAGGCTTCCAGGGATATTTCAGGCTTGATTTGTTCAAGGACCCACATGTTTGTCTTTTTGTCTGTCCATGGTATCCTCAGCATTCTTCTCCAACACCATATCTCAAATGTGTTTATTTTCTGCCTATCTGCTTTCTTCACTGTTCAGATCTCACATCCATAAATGGTGATAGGGAATACAATAGCTTGTACAATTCTAAATTTAGTATTCAGTTATATATCTTTACTCTTTAAGATGTCTTCTTGTTTTTATATAGCTACCATTCCTAGTCGCAGACTTCTTCTGGTTTCTTGAGTGCTGTCTCCATTCTGTTCAGTGTTTCACTCAAGGTACATGATGTGCACTAGGCAGGATAAAAATTCAATGAACAAAATAAAAATAAAATAAAATACAGCTATATCTCAGGCCCGTTACAGACGGGCATAAAATACGTCCTTACGCACGCACCTAACCCTAGTAAGTCCCCAAGATGTACAAAATGGCGGCGCCCTATACACATAGGGGCCGCCATTACGACATCACAAACGCATGAAGTCCCAAGGACACCCCTTTCCTGCAGCCTGGAAAGTGGCAGATCAGGGCCTCAGAGGCTGCAGCTCTGGCAGCTGAGGCCCAACCCAGTGTGGAAAGGAGCGCCTACAGGCCACCCCAAAGGGGCGGTCTGTAACGCACCTCAGTTAACAAATTAGATGTGCCAAATGTACAAGTCTACATAGGGACCACCAAACGCAGCATTCAAACATGAATCAAGGAACATGAGAGACACTGCAGACTGGGCCAATCAGAAAAGTTAGCAGCAGCAGAATATGTTATAAACCAACCTGGGCATAAAATGCTATTTGAAAACACTGAAATTCTGGACAACCACTACCAGATCAGATTGCACAGGGAGACCATTGAAATCCACAAACACCTGGACAACTTCAACAGGAAAGAAGAAACCCTGAAAGTAAACAAAGTTTAGCTACCAGTCCTAAAAACACCAAAATCAAGACTCAGCACATGCACATGAACACCAACCAAGGTCAGGGGGGTTTCCCTGAAGATAATCACTAATTAAAATAAACACACATATCCTCCTACATATCCTCCCACCCTGAGGGCTTGCCTTTCAACAACAGACCAACACAGAGACTAGCATGTAAACCACTTCCTCCCAGCCAAGTATATATATACCCCACTCATTTCCATGCCACCACCCTCTGAAGATGCCAGCCACAGATGCAGACGAAATGTCAAGAATAAATTGTTCCAGAACACAGCCACATAGCCCAAAAAACCCTAAAAAAAACTATGGATGCTGGCCGAGAAAGCCTTCGACTTCAGATGGACGGATAATTTAATTTCTTTGCAAAGTTCTGTTTTAACAACTTGGGAGGGGGGGAGGAAAGACCACAGAAGTGTAACAAATAACAGAAAAATAAAAAAAGTTCCATACAGCAGAAGACCAAGCAATCTTCAAAAGGAAACATGCTGTCCTTTTGGGAAGGGTTGAACAATGACTTATGTGTTGTTGGAGATGGAATAAGCATTTTGTTTGAATGGTCTTTTGCCATTCAGATTTGGCAGCTGTGTTTTTTGGCCAAGCCAATGCCCTGAACCCTTTCAAACCAGACAGCTAGTGATATTGTTCCTGAGTCTTTCCATCTTTTCGTGATCCTTGCTGCCTCTAACAGGAATGTAATCAGATTTTTGTGATTGATATTTTTAAAATCACAGTTCATGTCTCAGGATAAATGACTGCTTTGCAATTGCCCTAATTTCATTTCCAACTGAAATACAGAACTTGATTATCATAGGACGTGGTAACTACATATGAAAAAAAAAAATTTTCCAGAGCCCTGAATACCCTCCAGCAATCAGGAAAGCAAAAAACAGTGACATGGTCACATTGAAAAAGTGTCAAATGCCATCTGTGGAGCAATTTGTTCATGCTTTCCTTAATGCTCTCTGAAATTGATTTCATGGAGTGTTTTCTCCATACTGATGTCCATACTATTTCAAATACAAATGTTAATCTAGATCCTACTGAATGTCTTAGAAACAGACTATGGAAAAGTTACGTTTTTAGATGTATATCTCCCAGGGGTATCTGGAATCACAGACCAAGAAAAGCAGTTTTTCCAAACTCTGGCTTTAAGCATGATAGTTAAAATTTAAGGCAAACAGCAAATATCTAATAACAAAAATTTGGAATATTGAATGCCAGACAAATATGTCATCTTCAAGAATACTCTATCATGTTAATGGCCTTGTCTCTGCCACCATCATGTTCCACTTCCTATTAGATAACCTTCCACTGACCCTGCTCAGTACTTATTTGGCTTTTCCGATATTTGTTCTTCCTCTTTAGAATTATTTTTTTCCCAGCCCCTACTTTGCACATCAATTACTTTCCCTTTCCTCTCTTTCACAACAGCCATTAAGAATATCAGAAATGAATCCTAAGCATCTTGACACATATATATAGTTAATACCACCATATCCTACATGGTAACAGAAAATAGTTTAAGATTAAGAAAACAGCAGGTTAGAAAGAAAATGCATGATGACATTTTGAATTTCAGATGACAAATCCCTCTCCACATGCAGTTACAATAAGCTGCAGCTTACCTGCCCACATGGTAGGTTTGCGTGACCATGGATGGGGCTAGCATTGTGCATTGATAATTAAGGTCCATGTGACTTTTCTTTTTAAAATTGGAGGCTAGGACGTGATAGGCAATGAATATGTCACTAGCAACATGTACCATGCAGAATCAACCACTGTGAATGCATTGTAAAGCTGGATAGTTACTGCCAATAGATGTTTATGATTCAGAATATGACCCTAGGAAAAAAGTTGGATGCTGGCAGGAGGAAACAGTGCACAGGTTATGTTGCTTATGAGTCCAAAGGGTAAAATGAAGCTCTGAGCTTAAAGGTCAGTGGCAGCATGAAGTCAGATTTACATTCTTTTCATTTTTAACTTGCTAAGGTGATAAATCAGCCAGAGTAATCACTTTTGTCTTTTTTTTAAAAAAGAAGAGAGCTGTTATTCCACAGCCATGTTCCTCCTCTGCTCCTGGAAATAATGTCATCTCCTCAGGTGGGAGAAGAATGTCATTCTGGCCACACTCTTAATTCCTCAGCTGCTGTGGAACAAAAATGCCTTAAATAACATCGTGCAATCCAAGGAAATGTAGAAATTAAGGGATTCGTACATCAATTTAGTGGCAAATAGAGAGTCTAATCCATCTACACTACTCAAAATCAGGACTGAGCAGAAAATTAGCTGAAGTTCATGAGAGTGACACCATCGCCCATCAATGACAAAAATTTCAGGGATGAAAATATTTGCATCTTTTCCAATAATTTATGAAACTACTTTCAGACTCAGAAACCGAGGACTCTAGACAATTGTCTTTGTTCATATAGCTGCTAATGGATTGGAATTTGTTAATTTAGCTGTTTCTCTTTCTAGGTCTCCCTTTGTAATTGCCTTGTTTAAGGATTGTGGTCTGTAAATCTCTTCTTTTATGTCCAGGAAGGTTGAAATTTTCACCATCTGGTTTTGGGTTACTGCCATTTCTAATGTAAGATTTATCGCCATTTATACATAGTTGTCTCCATTTTTAGGAAGAGCATTTACTTGCTTTTCTTTCAATGTGATATATGTAATCCTACAGTCAGTTACATCTAGACATTCATGTCAAGGGACTACCTTTAACATTATGCCAATAATGCCCCTCTACACTCTAAACTGGACAGTCTGGACCCAATAGCAGTGACATAAAATTCCCAAATTGAGCATCCTCAGTATATTCCAACATACATATATTAGAAAAGAGAAATGTGTTCTGTGGAGAGGACTCTATAGATTAATCAGTTCTTCCAAAGTAAAGGAATGTACACAGGAAGTAGGGAAGTAGTGAGAGAAAGCATTCTTTGGAGGATTCTAGAACCAGGCTGTAGACTGAAAATTGTAATCTAGCCTAGGCCTGGGAAATGGACCTAACACTTTAGGCCTGTGACTCCATCTTGGGGTATGCCTTCATCTTGAATTATGGCCTTCTGATCCCACAAAGAACCACAGATATAGCACTGTATGCACATACATGTAACTCCACAACTGAACGTTGCTCACACACAGCAAACACCCAGAGATAAGGCAGGGTTGTCATCCACATGTGTATGGAAGGGAGGAAAAAAAGATAATGTCCCAGAGGAAGTGAGCCATCCAAATCTGTGAATTAAACCCTCATTTTCTAACTTTGATACAGGTCTGATCCAAAGTGAGTGTTTCATTTCTAGCAAATGGAACAACATAAGCAAGGCCAGATGGGCTGAAAGGGAAGACGTGACTGCAGTACCCCCTGGAGGATATTCATTCTGCCATCAAAGGAGCTTGCAACATTGCCTCTAAACTAGAAGATGAAAGCAGGACAGCACATTAAAATGCCAATATCATCACTGTCTCTCAAATGAAAATATAGCTAAGTCTGATGCAAAGTAAACAATTCCATCCAGCTTCAGGGAGAAACCTAATGGTTTGCAATAGCAATGTACACACGTAGCTCAATCTGAATTAAGTGGCTTGTTCTGCCTGAAGCCTGTAGGTTGTTCGTGCAAGGTTTCTAGGGTATTTCAAAGAACATGTAGTAAACCACAACCCATCATCTGCTGGACCCCAGCGTGGGAGGAGAAAATTACTCCTATGCATAGTGTTCTGCAATGAGATGTTTCTCCGACACCATTTTAGGTCCAGGACTTAACTTCTCCTTCAGCCACATGGTAATGGGTTCGGCAGAGTTTGCAAAGTTACTTTTGGAAAGTAATTAGTTGCAGTTTAGGTTCAAGGCCTAGAAAAGTTACTTGTTATAATTTGCAAAAGTGACTATTTAGTTTCTGATTTCTCAAAAGTAGCAAAAATTGTTACTTTTTGCAAAACATCTGAGAATTACACCCTGTTGGCCTGTACAAAACACACACACCTCTCTGTAGTCTCCACACCCAGAGCAGAATATGACTCAGCAGCACAAAGCACAGCATGAACCAGCACTTGAACTGTGTGATAGTCCTCCTTCACCATTTTAGTGAGGCACATTCCTGGAACTACAAAGCTAACTAAAGGTTACAGTTGCACCACCAAAAAGAGATTATCTCTTGCTAAATTATATTGATAACAAACAGTAGCTATAATTTTGTTATTAGGAAAAGAATTAATTATAAGTAACTAGCAACATATAACTAATTACTTCCAAGTTCCAAGGTTTCATGGGTAGAGAATTTCTAAGATTTTATTTTCATCTTTAAAACCTATTCAGAATTACAATTACTAATACTGGGGGAAAGAGGTCAACGCAAGACACAAACATTGAAAAGTAACATAAATCCTTTTTATTTATTTATTTATTTTGCCCCTTTTTAACCTTGATAGAATCATAGAGCTGAAAGAAACCACAAAGGTCATCCAATGCAACCCCTGCCATGCAGGAAGACACAATATTCCCAAAAGATGCCATCTCCCCTCTGTTTAAAAATCTCTACAAAGGAAATTCCACTACTCCCTGGAAGATGTTAGAGCCTGGCCAAGTCACATAAAAAGATGCAGTTGGCCCTCCGTATCCATGATTTCTTTATCCAAGGATTCAAGCATCCACCGCTTGAAAATATTTTTTTAAAAATTAAATTCCAAATAGCAAACCTTGATTTTACCATTTTGTATAAGAGCACCATTTTTACTAAGCCATAGTATTTAATGGGTCTTCAGCATCTGCTGATTGTGATATCCATGGAGGGGTCTTGGAACCAAATCCTACCAGATACCAAGGGGCCACGGTACCTTCCATCAGATACACTGGGCCCACATTATATGAAATACTAGAGTGACTGTGAAAATCTGACTACATACAAATGTCTTTGGCAACAAGCAAGATTGTGTCCACGCATGTTTATTCTATATTACTTTGATTCATTGCCAAAGCTATGTGTCTCCATGAGTAGCCCACCAGAGAAGTAGTAACTCAACTCCTGCATATAATAAAGGATATGACAGTTTGCTGGAGCTTCTCTTTAGGTCCATTGAATTGTGCCTTTCAGACAGTAAATCTTCCCCCACCCCTTTGTTCAACAATCCTACTTAATCTCCTATAAAGACATTTCTATGTGCTTAAGTACTGGTCTCCTTGGATAATAAGTATTTTAAGTTTGCATGTTAGAATTCATATTTATTTGCACTTCTTCCTGTTTAATCCGTACTAATAGGGAGCTCATGGAATTCCAAATCTTGCATAATCATACAGTATTCCGTGTTCTTTGAAAAGGGAGAGGGGAGAAAAGGATTGTGAAAATAGAACTAGATTAAAGATATTTACATTTCCAAGAAAACTGCCAGCAATTTTTGTGTGCAGACACACAAACAGCACGGGGAAAAGTGAAGCTCACTATTAATGACTTAGGGAGCGGGGGATGTTTAGCCTGGAGAAGAGAAGGTTAACAGCTGATATGATAGCCCTGTTTAAATACTAGAAGGGATGTCATATTGAGGAGAGAGCAAGCTTGTTTTCTGTTGCTCCAGAGAACAGGACCCGGAACAATGGATGCAAGCTATAGGAAAAGACACTCCACCTCAACATTAGGAGGAACTTCCTGACAGTAAGGGCTATTCGACAGTGGAACACACTCCCTCGGAGTGTAGTGGAGTCTCCTTCCTTGGAGGTCTTTAAACAGATGGCTGGATGGCCATCTGTCGGGGATGCTTTGAATTCCTGCATGGCAGGGGGTTGGACAGGATGCCCCTTGTGGTCTCTTCCAACTCTATGATTTTATGATTCTAATAAAATATTGCCTAAGAGGGACACCGCCGCGGACACAATGAGAACAGCGTATTGGAGGTAAAGGCCACAACTTTATTAGCATAACAAAATATAGAGCAAAACATGAAATGTAGGGTTGGCTCTAATGCATAAGGTCTAGATCTGTCATCCATCAGCCTAGTGCTGAGTGGATGAACCAAAGTGCTTGGTCATGGCCAAGCTTCGGGATGGCAAGGGATTATCAAGTATCGCTCACACTCCATTGATTGCTCAAGCGATTGATTGCATATCCGCAAATGCGCATCATCGCATGACTATCCCTTGTCAACGGGGGACGCTGTGCTGGTGATGCCCCCGCAATGGCAACACCGCATCACTTGCAGCACCCCCGTGTCCGAATGGACTCCCGATCCAGCGCTACGCAGCCCTGGAAACCACGCCCCACCAGATCCAAGACCTATGCAACCACCACCGAAGGCAGGCACTGCCTTCCGCCAACCCTACAACCCAGAACAAAAGGAGGTGCAAGTGTCTTTGTTGGGCGGATGTAGCCCGCAGAAGCCCCCGATTTCCACCTTCCCCGTCTCTTTATAGCAGGGGTAGGCAACCTTTTTGAGCCGGGGGACAGGTTGCAGTCCCTCAGACAACTCGGGGGGCCAAAGGCATGGGGGGTGGAGCTTCCACCCTCCGGGGAGGGGCTGCACGCCGGGGGCAGAGCTTCCACCCTCCGGGGGCGGAGCCGCATGCCAGGGGCGGAGCTTCCACGAAGCCCCACAGGGGGGAGGAGGCGTGTGCCCGCCCTCTCTTCCTCAGTCCCTTTCTGGACAAACACCCCCAACCTGCATTCCAAAACACACACAACAGCACATTTGTGCATTTCACATGGCTTTACTTAATGTGGCCTCTTGCATATTTCAGAGGCTTATTCCATAACCAAACCCCTTGGGTTTAACACTTAGCATGGTTTAACATGGCTATGCATATTGAACATGTCAAGGTGGTTTCACCGTTCTTGCACCAAGTGTACTTCTCAAAAGTGTGTACTTGGTGAAGGGACTTTGGTTTTTCTTCACTGCGCATGAGTTTGTAAAAATCACAGCAATTTACATTGGCCTTGCCTCAGAGGCTTGCTGATATCAATATCAACATTAAAGAACCAAAAACACACAGAAAAGGTACTTTGGAAAGTCACACTCTCTTGGCTTCAGAAACAGTGCGTGCATGCCTCTCAAGCTGACTCATATCATCATCATCATCATCATCATCATCATCACACTATCATTGTCAAAGCAAGGGAGACTTGTTAGCATTAAAAGCACCCAAAACACACTTTGGAAGGTGACACTCTCTCGGCTTCTGAAACAGTGCTTGCATGCCTCTGAAGCTGAGTCATATCATCATCATTATCATCATCATCATCATCATCATCATCATCATCATCATCATCACACTATCATTGTCAAAGCAAGGGAGACTTGTTAGCATTAAAAGCAAGCACACAAAATAAAATTTAAAAAAAAAACCTTGAGGCCTCTGGCCACTCACCACCTTCTCCTGCTGCCCCCTCCTCCTCTTCCTCCCTCCTCTTCCTCCTCCTGCTGCCTCCACCTCCTTTTCTTCCTCTTCCTCCTTCTGCTGTCCCACCTCCTCTTCCTCCTTCTGCTGCCCCACCTCCTTTTCTTCCTCTTCCTCCTCTTCCTCCTTCTGCTGCCCCTTCCTCCTCTTCCTCCCTCCTCTTCCTCCTTCTGCTGCCCCCACCTCCTTTTCTTCCTCTTCGTCCTCTTCCTCCTTCTGCTGCCCGCACCTCCTTTTCTTCCTCTTCCTCCTCTTCCTCCTCCTCCTCCCCCCTTCTCCATGCACCACGTGGCCTGGGGGCGGGGCGGAGGAGGCAGAGGAGAAGGAGGTGGGCAGAGCGGAGGAGGCAGGGAGGGCGGCGCGGGGCCCCGCGGGGCTTCCCCCTTTGCCTCCTCTTCCTGCTCTTCCTGGGGGCGGGGCGGAGGAGGAAGAGGAGAAGGAGGTGGGCGGGGCGGAGGAGGCAGGGAGGGCAGCGCGGGGGCCCGCGGGGAGGCAGGGAGGGCGGTGCGGGCCCTCTTCCTTCTCCTCCTCTTCCTGCTCTTCCTGGGGGCAGGGTGGAGGAGGCAGAAGAGAAGGAGGTGGGCGGTGCTGGGAGACAGGGAAGGCGGTGCGTGGCTTCCCCCTTTGCCTCCTCTGCCCCAGGCCGTGCGGCCCTCCTCTTCCTCCCCCATGTAGTGGAGGAGGAGGAGGGCTACACGGCCTGGGGAGGAGGAGGTGGAGAAGGCGGTGGCGGCAGTGGCGGCAGCAGGACCGGGCTGGGGCCAGTCCTGCCGCCTCCACGGGCCGCATCAGGCCCGCGGGCTGGGGGTTGCTGACCCCTGCTTTATAGTGTCCACTGGCAGCCCACATTGAGCCACGGATGTGGCAGCCCCGATCCGGAAGGAGTGACCAACAAATTCTTCCGGCGGCAGGTTGAGGCTCCTCAGGGCCATCCGTAGTACCGATACCAGCTGGTAGCGTGTTAGCGAGGTTCCATCAGCATGAATAAACGGGTCCTCCTTTATTGGGGCACGCAGCCACGAACCACTGAAGCATCTTTACTGGGCACAGGTGGGAGCCATGGAGCCTCCGCAGCTCAATGGTTGTTTCGCCGACTCCGGTGCCTCGTGGGCCTTATGTAGGCCCTCGAACCAATGGAAGGCCGGAGAAGGATGGTGGGGCCCGCCTCCCGGCCTCCCTGCCAATCCCGGGCAGCACCAACTGATGACGCCACCCAATCAGTGGGCACTTCCGCCCCCAGAGCCCACTGGGACCTGTAGTCCCAGTGGTACGGGCGGAAGTCCCACCTCCCGCCCCACCAAAGAGCCAGTTGTGGCTCGAGCGGCCCCGCACTGGGGCTTCTGGGACGCTCGAGCCGGGAGCAGCTCGCGGCCCGCCACAGGGCCTCCCTCGGCAGCAACCGGGCCATCCCACCAAGGCGGGCGGCCTCATTTCATATGCTCTCTTTCAAGACCTTTACCCTAGAACAGGGGTGCATAATGTGTGGCCCGTCAGCTGCATGCACCACTTCGGGACCCAAGATGCAGACCAAGGTCCCAGGCCCCCTAAAATAATTAAAATCTGAATGATTCTCCCCTCAAATGAGGGGGTTGCTCCCCTGACCCTCACAGCTTACAAACTGTGCCTTGCCTTCAAACCTGACTGGTTTCCCAATTCCTGCTTTGGAAAAGTACTACTGCAATGTGATGCTGTCACTACTACCACTGAGAGGATGGTATTCTCAAGTAATCTTGGTTTATACTACCCATAAAGTTTTATTCATTGAGAAGAAATTCTGTTTTGGTCCAATGAAAGCAGAGAACATTTTCCCACATGTTTACTAACTCTTGCCTTTTTGCAAACTCCAAAAAGGCTTTGATATGGGTTTGTTTCAACAATTACTTTCTTCTCACCACTTTTCCATAAAGCCTAGCTTTCTGGAGTTTCAGGGTGACATTTATCCTATGCATAGTTTCTCCCATCTCCTAGCTGCTGATCTCTCCAGCTTCTTCACTTTTACCATTGTTCTCCTCTTGCTTGGTGGACAGCTTTCTCGTGCAGAGTTGCAATTGAGCCATATTCTTTCCATACTGTAATAGTGGATTAAATGGTGGTTCAATTGATGTCCATAGTTTGCAAGGTTTTTTGTATAACTATGGGGCTTTCTATACAGCCCTTTGGGACGTCCGGAGGACGTCCCATTTTAAAAAAGGGGCGTCTCTTATAGACGCCCCTGTGCCTAGTACGGACTCTGTCCATACAAGATGGCGCCGGCCCTTCTACATGGCTGGCGCCATCTTTACGTACTGGACGCATAGCGTCCAGACGTGTCGCGCCGCTTGTGACGTAGAGAGCGCGCCCCTGGCGCCTCGCTACGTCGCAAACGTGACTTGAAAAGAAGCTCCATTTTGGAGCTTCTTTTTTCGGTCCGCGCGGGAGTCGGGCCGTCTGAAGGCTCCGGCTCCCCCGCGGACCTACTGGCGGCGGCGGCAGACCGCCGCAAAGCGGCAGTCTGTACCCCGCCTAATTGGTGCTTTTGCACAAATTGATCCCAGACTTGTTTTATAGCAAGTACATTTCATTGTTGTGACAACTCCTTGGTCTTCATGATGCTATTTGCTTAGATACACTCTTCAACAAAGTCTGGGACCTTCCAGAAACACAAGTCTTTCACCTGAGATCATGTGACACTAGAGCAGTAGATGGACACTGTACGACTACTTATGTGATTTCTGGAGATACAGCGTTACATGAGTGGTCATGTAAGCAAGTTACAGTAAGTGCCAGTTTGTTTACTTAAAGTGTGTGTCACATTTTAAAAAATAGCTTGTACCTTCACAGTGGTATCATGTGTGCATCAAATGGTAACAATGCTAATTAAATCCATTCCAGGTTGTAACACACACACAAAAATATATGGAAAAGTCAAAATGGGGGGGGGGTGAATTCCTGTGTAAGACAATGTATGCTACCTGTTTGCAGTCCTCATGATAATGTTTTTTTTTTAATGGTTTTAAAAGCCTTAGGGTCACCATAAATTAGTAACAGTCTAGAGGCACAGCACAGAACTAAACAAATGCCTTTAACAAAATATTTAGTTTGGCTATCAGCCAGTGATTCCAAAACTTTAGTTCTCCAGGTGTTTTGGACCTCAACAGGAAGCCCCAGCTGACTTGGACAACAGTCAGGAATTCTAGGTGCTGAAGTCCTAAACATCTGAAAGACCAAAGTTTGGGAACCACTGGATCTCTTTCCCTTGACTTGATGTCTCCCATCCTTCTATCTTCAAACAATTAATTATTCCACTGACAAAAGCAAAAGAAAACAAAAACCAGGGCAGAACTTGTGAAATGTCTTGGAGATGTTCTGGTTGCACCAAATTCCATTGCAAAACACACTGGTACATATTCATCAGCTTGTGCTTTTTTAATTAAATTACCACAAAAGATTCTCCCTGGAATAAACAATGAAAGTTACCTTTTGGCGATCACCCTTTTAATTGCACAACAACTAGGCTTTTGTTTATTGGTTTTTACAGCTCACTTAAGAAGCACATTTTCTTCTCTCTGTTTTATTTTCAAGTCAATTGCTCCTTAGAACAATTTTTCCATCTACATAAATGGTCCTTTTATCATCACAGGCTGAGCGGGCATGAACAAAACATGCAAACATTAGACCTCTCCCAGTGGATTCCTTTCCTTTACTTCTTTACTTCCAGCACTCTCTTTGAAAAGCATCGCAGTCTAAATAAATACATACTAGGGATGTACGTGCCTAATCCAGTTCAATTTGAAGCCCAATACTGTGCTCTGGACTGGATCAATCTAGACCACTCGAGGGCAACTGTGGAAGGCTGGAGGATCACATTAGACCCCAGGAAAACTTGGAGGGCCACACCTCTCCACCACACTTTCTCCTGCAAAAAGAATTAAAATTGCCCCCAAAGCCATCTGGGCAACATGAGGGCATTTTCACCATGTTTTGGGACTACGCTGAGTCATTTTAGGCCCACAAAGGTCTTTATTAACAACAGGAAGTGAGCAAAAGTTGTTTTCTGTTTTCTTCCTGTTTCAAAAAAAGGCTGCTCCTGAGACAAAATTGTGGTGGGGGGGGGGGGGTGTCTGGAAATGTGTTGAAACCACCAGCACCAGTGGATATTGGAGGACATTTCAGGACAAACCCATTTATTATGAAGAATTTAGCAAAAATTGTTTTTGACCCATGCAGGACCCAGAGGGCGTCCAAACATTGGGGGAAATGCCTTCTACACTCCCTAGAGTGAGTTTGGAGGCATTTTATGGCATTCTGGAGAAAAAGAATATATATATATATATATATATATATAATGCAAAATAAATAAATAAATAATGACCTGCTGGGACCTGGAGGCTATCAGATTTGTGCTAGGGGGCATACACAATCCACAAGATACAATTTCTCATCCTGATTAGACCCAATATATTCCAATTCAGATCCCAAATTCCAAACTGAAATTTAAGAATAAAATCACTACCCCACCCACAATGATTTACAGCAGAAAGCCAAAAGATTGCAACTTTAAGATTGTTTTTCACCCCATCCACCTTACATTTGGGGAAATGATAGACCCAGTTCCTGGATCTACCATATTTAGCCCAGTTTCAGACAGATGATTCTGAGTTTTCTTGTGCTTTGCACTTGTAAAGTTTGCTGTTTTAAAAAATTAATTTTTTTGACCTCTCACTCTTGGCAATTAATTTCATCTTGTCTTTATGCAGACACTGCTCCCATCAGAAAGTATCTTCATCTATAAAGGTTTAAAAAAATATATATGATAATGGTGATGATGGTCAATACTTGAAGAAAAGGTACTTTGTTTTAGACTATTTTACCAGTAAACCAATGGGTGAGATTCAATGACATGCAATAAGGAAGTGAGGGACAATGTGCAGTCAAACTGGTGAGATCTCCCTGACAACCTTTTGCTCCCGCTTATAGCAGCTGGCGATCAGGGTTTGTACTGAAAGCTTTACTCTCATGGCTTCAGTCCCCTATCATATCTCTTCCAGAGTTGCCCACCAAAGCCCCTGAGGGGTGAGAGCAAGAGATGATGTTGTAAGCACTCTTTGTTCTTCTCTTATGGATCTTGTCCCTGACTGCTGAGACTTTTCATTTGCCTCTCCCCCAAATAAGACCATTTCATGTAGCAGAAAACTGCCAGTGCTGTATGGTAGTTCTTATACCCTTGCTCATTTGCTACTTACAGTGAAGGCAGATAACAGTCCTAGGATCTGCTCCCAAAACAAAGTGGTCCAAATAATGTCCTGTCTTTTATGTGGTTACTCAGACTGCCTGCCATCCACCTAATACCTAACTAACAACTAATGCAAGCAGCAGTTGGGGTAGAGTGGAGAGATTAAGTTTTTCTACCTGAAATACAGAGAGACTGAGTGAACAGACAAATTAATGTCAAAAAAAGCCAAAAGGACATTTAAACTAGGTTATTCAACAACTACTAGAGAAAATTAAAAGACTCAGCCACGCCAACTCGAATGGTAGTCAACAATTGCTCACCCAGCACTACAACTATTTCACATTGACTGTTGACAAAGAACAAGATGCTGGGCAAAAATAACTGATCACCTAATTTCATTAATCTAACATAATACCACCCTATATATAGAGTTATTGAAGAGTGCTGGTGAGAATTCTACCTCAGACAACACAACCTTCATTCAGTAAATGAAACACAGTCCACCTCCCACAATATCATCTTGCCGTTTTCCTTATATGATCATGTTGGAGACATAACCGATGTCTTTACCCTACTTTTTGAAATGTCTGTATCTCTGGGCTGGTCTAAGGTGTGTGAAGCTGTGCTGATCAAACTTGAAAATGAATTGTTCCAAACTAAAGTAGAAATTCATCCAAACCACCTCAATACGCTCAATTATTTGGGATCTGTATGAATCATTTACATATATGTATGTTGAAAGCTGCCTACAACCTAGCAGTGTTTTGAATCCTGAAGCAGTCAACAGCTAGAAGTCCAGAACAGCTTGGAATAGGTATGTAAGAATTACAAATGAAATCACATTGCCTTTGCTGCACTATCGTTTTGTTTTGTTTTTATCCCTTTTATAATCCATAATTTGGGGATTGGGGTTCATGGCCAATACCCCTCTGATCTAAGACACCATGCCATGAAAAATCATTTTGGATTACAATTCCCATCATCCCCAGCAACTGGGTAGTTGGCAACAAGGGTGTAGTCCAAAACAGGTTGGCAGCAGGTTGGGGAAGGCTGAGTTAACCTGTAATCAAGATCAAGTGGCTCCTAACCTTGGTGCTTTCCTGACTTTCAACTGTCAAAGGCTCCTCAATGGCATTTCCATTCAAGCTTCATATCATAACACCACAGGCCTAGTTAAAAGCATTGCAGATGCAGTGTTGCAAAGTAAAAGATAAGAAAGATGAAGGGTAGTAGAGCAAGGCTGCAAAGGACTTTGAGACAAGGAGAAGCTAATGAAGGTAACTTTGGTCTCTCTTTGTTAGCTTGTAAGAAGCCAGTCTTGCAACAGGAGTACATTTCAAAGACGACTGCTTCATCTCAAGATAACTTGACAAATCACCCAACGATATCAACATTTCAGCAGCTTCCATCAGAATGAGTCTTGTTTGGCTAGCTCTAGGACAATGCTTTCTTTTTTTTTCTTTTTTTCTTTTTACTCTCAGGGCTATGTTCAGCCTTTGTGAGAGTTACTCACACTCACACACCCACTCTGTAGCACAGAAATAATGTGACAGGATTCACAGACGGCTGTCACAGCCTGAGGTTCTCAGACCTCTGACTTATGGACAGCATATCTTTGGGACTCAGACCACAGCCTCATCAGGGAGATAGAGATCTATCTCTTCTTTGTTAATTCACTCAATATGGCACCGGATGCATTTGTTATGGGAATCACACCAGGAAATGTCCTATTGAAAGGCATCTTAAAGGGAGGAGTTAAAGACTTTTGGAGAGATCTACACTTTGCAAAGAACAACAAAAAACAGCCCCCTGCTGACTTTCAAGCTCTCTCTCCCCTAGGAAATCCAACTGAGCTCATGCCCTGATATCAACCCCAGCAGCAGCACACTGTAATATCAAATGGCACTTGGATAATACATGTTGCAATAATGTCAAGACAGAGGAGACATCAGGGACAGACAACTGTTGGCCTGCCAGATGTTAGTGAACCACAGTTAGGAGCACATATGATCAGAGTTGGAAGAAACCCCAAGAGCCATCCAGTCCAACCCCCTGCCAGGCAGGAATACACAATCAAAGCACTCCCAATGGATGACCATCCACCCTCTTTTTAAAAATCTTTGAAGAAGGAGACTTCACCTCTGAGGCAGTGTGCCACTGTCAAACAGCTCTTACGCCCAGGATAACTCTTGTCAGGGATGATGGGAGTTGTAGCTCTTCACCTCTGGTGAACTAACCACCTGGTTGTGCACCGCGCTGACAAGTTTTGGCCAGTGGTTTAAGCTTAGCAAGAGGTTACAGAGATGGCTGTAAGAACCCCCGACACTCTCCAAGCCTTCTCACTCTTGCTTCCACAGAGTCTTCACCCTCTTCAGGATCCAGGGTGGCTCTTGTAGCTTCACCCAAGACACACAACTCAGTAGTCTTATATAAAGATCTACTTTATTCTACATATACAGCTCAAAACTATCCAACACAAACTCCTCACTACTACCCACTACTACAACCCACAAACATTGAGAGCATAGTCTAGTAAAGTCAATGCATGGTACCACCCACTGTTGTCTGTTTCCACCCAGTAGGCGTGTACAACCATTCTCATTGGTTCCTCGGTTCATCCTACAATTAATGATTTCATCATCTCAGCCTGACCATTAACAATTGTCAGGTGTGTCCAATTATCCACTTTACATTCTTGTCCTTGCATTTGGACTTGTTAATTGTATTACCATTTACACCTGTGTGGTTCTCATTGGCTTCTGCTGATCACCCTGAGATCTCACATACATGTTTTATTTCTTTTACTGTATATCCCATGTTGCTTTTTCCTTGACAATCCCCTCCGAAATAAAAAATTGTATGTGGCTTACAAGGTCATTCCAACCATTTGTGTCAACCTTTCATGTTTTTCCACTGTTAGTGCTTTAGTAAACAAATCTGCTATGTTATTTTGTGTCTCTCTGTACCTCAACTCTATTTCTCCTTTTTTGAACCATGTCTCTTACATTTTGGAACCTACAAACCACATATTTGGTTCTGTTTTTCAAACTTTCTGTTGCAGCCATCGCTATGCATGATTGTGTGAATCTTCCTGAATTCTACTGGAACTCTGAAATTTTCGTTCAGGTCATTAACAATTGTTCAATCCACTGTACCTCATCACTATTTCGTTCAGTGGCAAATCTGCTTCAGAAGTACTAGCGCTACGTTTGTTTGTTTTTCTACTCTCCAAACTATTGGACCTCACAATTGATTATCATTCCTGTGACTGACTCTATCTCCTAATTCTGATGCAAAAAACTACTACAACAATCTAAATCTGCGTTACTTCTTCTGATGATTAACTTTGTCTAAAGTCCCTTTCAAGTACAGTGGTACCCCGGTACGAATGCGCCGGTTACGAATTTTTCGGGATACGAAAAAATCCCATAGGGATTTATTGCTTGCTTACGAAGGTTTTCTCGGGTTACGAAAAAACCGCGGCGCTATTTCCGCCACCGGAGGGCAGCAGAGAGCTATTTTCCATTAGCGCCTAGGAATTCGGCTTACGAAGGTATTTCGGGTTACGAAATTAACCGCGGAACGAATTAATTTCGTAACCCGGGTACCACTGTACTCAACAAATGTTTACAGCTGTCCAACCTCAACTTAGATTGCAAACTCTTCTAGATAAAGTGTTAACAGCAAACGCAATGTCTGGTCTAGTGTGGCAAGAAATAAACTGTAGTGATCCTATTATGCTCCTGAAAAATGTTTGTCCTCAAAATCTCTGGTTGTGGTTACACAAATGAAACCAGTTGTCATAGGAGCTCTAACTATTGGCATTCTGTAGACCACACTTTTCAATCAAGTTTTCTATCTTCCTTCTCTGACTCAACAAGTCCTTCTTGGTCCACTCAACATTAATACCAAATAAGACTCAAACAAACCTAAGTCTTTCAAAACAAACTTTCTGACAATTCTCTCTTGAACTGACTCTATTTCCTGTCTGACTGCTGCCACGCACAAGTCATCCACATAAATCACAACAACACTATATCCTTTCGTATAAACACAAGCATCTGCCACGTTTCTCTTATATCCAACTTAACTAGCCATCATTTATACACAAATCCAAGCTCTGGCACTCTGTTTTTAAACCATACAATGCCTTCTTTAATCTATAACTTCTGACTCCATTCTCCTCAAACCTTGTGGCGTTCCATAAAAATTTCTTCATAATTGTGCATAGGTAAGCTGTTCAAAATCAAAATGCTCTACTATTAAATTCCTTCTTGCTGCTAAGCTAACACATCCAAACGTTCTGGCTTTGCTGTTGGAGAATAAGTCTTGTCAAATTCCATATTGCTGTTGTGCAAAACCCTTAGCTACTAACTAGCTTGTACTTAATGCTCCATCAGGCATTTCCTTTCTCTTAAATACCCATTTTGCAACCTATCACTGATTTTATCCTTAGGCTATTAACAATTTCAAACACATCCTTGTTCACCAAGCAACTAAATTCACTATCCATTGCATCACCCATCTTTCCTGTTCTTCCCTGGAAAAGGTCTAACTCTCAAAACTCCAGCTCTTCTACCACTGTATAAGCTCTTGCCTGCGTCACAACAAATCTACTGGTGACTTCCTGACCTGGACTATGCCTGGGTATGAATTCTGTCGTTCGTTCTGCCTCTCTCCTCATCACTCTGCACTAGAAGTTGTTGTCTTTCTGCAAATCTTTGTCTTCTGTCATTCTAGTGGTTACTGGTCTTGTGTGTGTCTCCCATCGGAGGTACTACCACTACTGCTAGTAGAGGCTTCGGCTTGACTGAAACCCCTCCGTTTCTGAAGTTGGTTCAGTCTGTGCTTCCTGCTCACTTGAGCTACCTAACCTCAAGAACCTCCTTGTTGGCATGCAGCTTGTCCCGCCAGCATGTCTCTCAAAATTGCAGACCTGGAGTACTGTATCCTTTTCCTCTCATAAGAAACTTGTAACTGTTCCCGAATATCCCAAGAACATTAGCCTTTTTGCTTTTTGGTTTCTCCTTCCTCCTAAACAGGCAGGTATGTACCATGTGCAAAGGACCAAACACTCTTAGGTATTTGAAATTTGGCACTCTCCCATAAAAACCCTGTAGGGAATGTCTTCAATTCTGAATGGTAACAACCTGTTACTTATGTGTATGGCAGTCAGGGTTGCTTCACACCCACCAGAAGCTGTCTTTAACTCCTGCATCTGCCATCAAACCCCAGAAATCCTTTTATGTCTGGATTTTCCTTTCTGCTAACCATCTCACTTGGACAAGCAGGGTTTGTGGTTACATGTCTTATCCCCACTTTCTGGAACCAATTGTACAGCTGGCTGTTTAAAAATTCTCCACCTCTATCTGTAACAATTGTCCCAACTCTGCTATCAAACTTATTTCAATCATCCTGACCCAGGCTTTCAAATTTTGCCCAGTTCTGACTTATTTTCAATATTCTTACATATGCAAATCTTGAAAATCTATCAACAATTACCAGGAAATATTGCTTCCCCCTAGTGACAAACAATTTGCTTGGGCTACGTCAGCATGGACAAATGAAAAGGTCTTTGAAGCAATTCTTTTGGATCTCTTGGCAACTGGATAAGCTCTGACCTTCACTTGGTTACAAACTGTGCAATCTAAATGATTTTTCATTCTGCTACTTTCAAATCTGGACACATGCTTATTAAACTCTTTAAACTCTGAAACTTGCATGGCCAAATTTTTCTATGAACTCAGTATGCAGTCTTTGTGCAACGGAACATTATCTATACTATTAGCATTCTCAACCTTGTACTTATCAACATTCTCTTCTAGAAAAAAAAAGCTTATCTTTTTTCAAACCTATGCCACGCACTTCCCCATTTAAAGTTATTTTACATAAGTTCTTCTCAAAAGTGACTATGTAGTCTCTGTCTGTTAATCTGCTCACTGATAACAAATTGTTTTCTAATCTTTCACATGCCAAAACATCATTAAAGTTTTCTTTTAGCCCTGGAATATAAACTGTTCCCATTTGATTTATAGTTGTGAGCTCATTCCCGTCAGCTAGAACCACTTGCATTTACATTTGACTGCTTCTATATCACTAATAAAATTAATGTTGTTACACATGGAGGTTGAAGACACCAGAATCTACAAGCCATTTAGAGTTTGCTTTTTGTCTTTCCTTAATCATGGTCGCAAACACCTTATTATTATCTTATTGTCCTTAAAAAATGGCGGTTTGAACTGCTTCTGCCTCTGGCCAGGCCATCTGCTCTCTTGCTTGCTTTTATCAGCAGCCTTTTGTTTACAGTTCCCTGCATATGTCCAATCTTCTTGCAGTAGAAACATTTCCTTTGCTCCCTCGAAGAAGCTGCTTGGTCCAGCCCACGCACATCAGGCTTGGCTGCTCACTTGGCACACTTTTGGAAGTTGGAGCGCACCTCTCATACAGTCTCCTCTGGTTCTCTCCGAATCCTGGCCACAACTAAATCTCTCATTAGTTCCTCTGCCGGTAAGTTTTGTAATGCATTGGTAATGTTGCCCCAAGAAGAATCTAGGGACTCTATCAAAATATAGCACTGCTGTTCTCTATTAATTTCCACTCCCTAACCAGCCTGCACAAACAAGTCTTGCATAGTTTTTAAATGTCTATCACACTCTGCCCCTTGCCACTTCTGTCTATAAATCTCTTAGACCATAGCATTTTGCAAAGGCAGTTGAAGGAGTGTGTAGCCTTTGAAGTGTTTCCCAGACATCTCTCGCCGTCTCCTTATCTCTTACGTCATTATTAAATCTTCTTCTAACATTAAATAAACAGGCTTTTGCTTTGCAATCTCTCTCTTTCGCGGCGCATTAGCATCGGCTGCCAGCCCGGCTTGAACACGTGTCCCACAAACTTTCTTTATAAGTAGGGACTGGGCATAAATCTTCCAGGTGGGGTAGTTGGATCTGTTCAATTTGCTAAACTTCAAAGTCCCATCTTAACTTGTGCAGTGACTCAATGACACAGTCCTTCTGAGTATGCACAGCTGACCCCTTTCGGGCTTATCAAAACACTGGAGGAGTTACTCACGGAGCTTATCAGTGCAGCGCAAACAGCTTGCTTCTGATCTGTCTTCCACTCTCTGGAACTTTCAGCTTCTGTGGATAATGGGTGCTGCAGTACTCGGGCCCATAACCCTTGTCGGGGATGATGGGAGTTGTAGCTCTTCACCTCGGCTTGAACTCACCACCTGGTTGTGCACCGCGCTGACCAGTTTTGGCCAGTGGTTAAGCTTAGCAAGAGTTATAGAGAATAGGCTGAAGACCCCGACAAACTCTCCAAGCCTTCTCACTCTTGCTTCCACAGAAGTCTTCACACCCTTCTCAGGATCCAGCTGGCTCTTGTAGCTTCACCCAAGACACCAGACAACTCAGTAGTCTATATAAAAGATCTACTTTATCTACTATATACAGCTCCAAAACTATCCACACACTCCTCACTACAACCCACAAAATACATTGGGATGCATAGTCATTATTATAGCAATGCATGACCACCCACTGTTGTCTGTTCCACCCAGTAGGCGTGTACACCATCTCATGGTTCTCTCAGTTCATCCTACAATTAATGATTTCATCATCTCAGCCTTGACCACTTAACAATTGTCAGGTTGTCCAATTATTCACTTTTGCATTTCTGTCCTTGGCAGTTTGGACTTGTTAATTGTATACCATTTACACCTGGTGGTTCTCAATTGGCTTCTGCTGAGTCATCCTGACTCTCACATACATGTTTATTTCTTTTACTGTATATCCCTGTTGCTTTTTCCTTGACAACTCTCCTAATAGAAGTTGCAGTTCAACAACATTTGGAGGGACCATTGCTGAATTCTTCATTTCAAGGAGGAAGTGCAGGCAGACATAAATTGCTGCCATTTTGGACATCACACAGGCCCTTGCTTGGTATAGAGTCTATAGTCTAACTGATTCAAACAAAATATGCAGGTTTGTATAGCTGCTTCCCTCATGGATTTGTATGGCAGTAGGAGAATATTCTATTAAACCACCTGGCAAGGATTTTTGGTCTGCAAGCAAGGGTAACCACACAAGAGGTTCATACTTTGATATGATCATCTCTGGCCCATGATATTTTACTGCCTGAAGCAATGGACATGAATGCCCATAGATGTATTCCATGTACAGAAACTGACCAGATTGGCAGTTCAATTGAACTTCTGCAATGGCTGTGAGATGGGGTCCTCAGGTCAGTTTAGGAGGTGCAGGATAAGATGGGAGGAGAGAAGCCAAAGGGCCTAGGAAGAACAACTGTAAGGCTGCCATGCTGCTTCTCAGTATCTGCTGTCCAAGCTGGTTTTCCCACTCTGCTTAATGATAGGGCTGCGTATGTGTCACACAAAAGGGCCCTAAGATCATCACTAAGAATTCTGGCTATTTAAGGCTCCAACTTGAGGTTCATAGCCTTCCTTCACTCCAACAGAACAGGGTTTTTTTAATTTATTTTTTCATTCAAAAATTAAAGGACCATCTAGCTCAGACTACAATTAAAATCCTCAAAAGTCATTTAAAAGTAAATAAATTAATACATCTCCTCCTCCTCCGCCTTCTCCTCCTCCTCCTCCTCCTCTTTCATACCTTCTTTCTTTCTCCCAACCCATCCCGCAGTGAAGCAAGAATACTCAATCTTTTTTGTCTCAGCAAATGGCTTTTAAGTTCCTCTCGTTCCCTCTAATTTATATTATTTTAATTATTGAATAGCCCTCTCACTCATCGCTTGGAACATTAACGCATTTTTAAAAGGAACCTAGGAAAATCAAACTCCATCAGCAATCTGTTTTTCTGTCTCAGCTAACAGCCTCTAGCTCTCCCATGAGACTCAGAGTTTTGCTGCTGCTTGCCGGTTAAAGAGATTTGCAGGGTGGAGTTGGGGGGAATAATGGGGGGGGGGGACCCTGAGTTTGAAGATGCCAGAGAAAGAAACAGATACCATTTGCTAATGCTGAAATTGTGCACCTTGGGCAGAGAACACGCTTGTGCTTTGTTGATATTACATTGCAGCTGCTCCAGCATTTGCATTATATTTGCATTTATCTGTGCTCTTCCCTGTATCTGTGTAGCTGCTAAGGGGTTTTTTGTTCAAACAAACTTTCTAGCCTAGGGAGGTTCATATGTATAAATAGGTACTCAGCAGGAAAATATGGTAATTATATAGTCCTCTGATATGCTCGGCTTCTGCGGGGTGGAGACCAAAACTGGAATAGATCTGACCTGACAGCAACGTTTTTAAAAACTAGCATTTGGGTCGAAAAGGACAGTTCTGTTATTTCTGAATTCTGATCTGATATCTATCACATTATCAATTAACCTGTTTGGGGGCTACATTAATAAGAATCACCTATTTCCTTCATCATCTGCATATGCATATTATTTAAGCCTTTTCAGCCTCCTGGCAGACATACCATACTTTTCACAGCAAAACCACCTGCACAGTCAGTGTTTTCATCATTATGTAACTATTTTGCACCAAGCCATTTTCATTCTCAGAGTATTTCAATGAGCCTCCCACCACCTAGTGCCATTGGCTGTGCTGACTGAGAATGATGGGAAATATAGTCTTAGCTAACATATCTGGAAGGCACCAGACTTGGGGAAGACTGAATTAAATGTGTAATTCTGTGCAAATGAATATGAGAAGCTTTGTTCAGTTTTTGTTTTGGTTTTTAACCCAGATGTCAGTTCCTTGGTGTTTATATTCAGAGAACACTACTAAATCACTTTTACATGACTGGTGTCCTATTAACTCCCTTTCAGTCCTTTGGCGTACCATCCCTGATTTACCGATTGGTTACAACATAGCAAACGATGTTGTTTTGCAATTTCATATCTGAGTTTCTTCAAAACTCCAGGATGAATATCAGGTGCTCCTGGTGACTTATTACTGTTCATTTTATCAATTTGCTCTAAAACCTGACACATCAGTTTGTGGCCATTCTTTAGATTTATCACTTCAAAATAATAGCTCAGGTGTGTGTCTCCCCAATGCCTTTTGGAGGAAAAACTGAAGCAAAGAATTCATTTACTTTCCCTGCAGTGTTCCTATCTTCATTGAGTGCACATTTTACCCCTGATGGTCACAGCTACAACAGCTCTCCTGCAGCTTTCTTGCTTCTAATGTACTTTTTCAACAAAAAATAATCTATCATTGTTGTTATATCATATTATGTCTAACAAACTCCCTCCTGATCAGAATTATATTAAAAACTTACATTTAGTTCGCAAATGTTTGTGCTCCATGCTGTTCTCTTGAGTGCAGAATAATATTTTATTCTACATTCCATAACTTTATTCTACTCTTTAACCATGCTGGCATTATGGGTGGAATGTCTGTGTCAATAGATGGCCTATTATTTAACAATATTTATATGGTACACAGACATTTCATAAAGGAGTGGGTATTCTTTTAGTTCTATTTATAATCACAACTACATTTTTTTAAAGTAATTTTTTTGTTTTACTGTCTTTATTACTGTCTAACTTCATTTTAACCAACATTTGCAGCTGTTGAAGACATCTGTAGAGTCCGAATTAAAAACAACAACTGTTTGGTTTACCAACTGGTATTCATATAAATTAATGTCCACATAACTTTCATGCTATAAGAACATAAGAGGAGCCAGTCTGGAACAGACTAAAGGCTGAGAGTAGATCTACTCTGTTCCTAAAATTAATGGGTTCAATGTAGATTTAGGTTCATTTGAGTGTAATCAGAGAAGTGGGCACAGGGCTAGCGGGTCTGGCTGAGAGCTTGGGAAAGTTACTTTTTGGATTACAACTCCTAGCATTCCCTAGCCAATCAAATTCATGATTTGTTTTAAAAGGTCTTGTGTCAGTTACTCTGTATGCATCTTTTCCTTTAACCACCCATTTCTCCACTAAGTCAGCATGCATCTGAAAAGTTGAATATAAAAAAGCACTCAACCACTCAGTAGCCATCTCTATACACAACTTGAGTAACCCTGAAATAGGACAGAGAAAGGGGTACATGTCTGTCCAAACATTGTTGAATTCTGACTCCCATCAGCCCACCCTGCATGGTCAATAAACAGGAAAGATGAGACTCCCCATCTTTGGGATATGGCAAGCATAGGCCCGTTCCGCACGGGCAAAAAGTACGTACTAGGTACGTACTAGGGTTACGAAAGGGCATCCCTTCCGGATGCCCTAACCCTAGTACGTACCTAGTATGTACAAAATGGCAGCATCCTATACACATGGGCGCTGCCATTTTGACGTCGCGGACGCTTAGCGTCCACACGTCGCGGCTCACTTATGATGCCAAAAGAAGCCTCTTTTGGGGGCTTCTTTTTTGGCCATCAGGAAGCTGAGGCTTCCCAGTGGCGGAAACGGAGGCACCGGCAGACTGCCATTTTTGGGCAGTCTGTAAAGCGCCATAGTCAGAAACATTATCTTAGCCTTCAGAAAAACTCACATTATTTCTGCTACACATAGATACCACTCAGACTCTTTGCATTCCTGCAGCTCCCAGCTGGCAATCTAGAATAGATACTGAAGTGCTACTTAATTGGTATGTTTTGAGCATTCATTAATTCATGCTACTTTGAGATGAAGGCCACATAAGCACGTCTTGTGGGCTTGACATCCAAAGTTGCATCTATCAGTCCTACTTTATTCATATTTCTTTGACAAGGAGAACTGCATCCCATGACACATGACAGCTGCATGCTGAACGCCTTAGAAACCGGCACCCAATTAGCATCCATAAAACAAATTTCACTTTAACAATGGGATCCATACCATGTCTACTCTCTTAGGTAACTGCCTCTGTTCTGAATGATAAACACGCTGAGCAATGGCAATAATTCAGCCATTAGAAAAGGAAAGTAAATGTGATCCTACTCTTTGAATATATAAGCCACAGCCCCATTATCCAATCATCTACAATAACTGGTGTCAGGAAGATATATATTAATATGGTTTCACATACCATCTATTAACTGTCAGAAAGCAAATAAGTTGTGAGCATTAGGCTGTACATGGCAACCATGCAGAGGCTTCTGAGCATATCTTAACATTAACAAGGAAGTGAAAGATAGTTGAGATTTATCATCAGGCTGAATTTTCTGAGTGAAAAAGTTGCTGTTCACCGTTAGTGGCTAATTCAGTTAGAAGTGGCCGTGGTTCTATTGACTGCTAGATTATTTACATGACTCAGTACAACCCACTGCCTCATACTCTCCATAATCTGAGTCAAATCTCTTAAAAGTAACATTTCTTTGCAATAGTGTGACAGATAGGTGTTCGTCTGTTTTGACTGTGTGGAATTAGCCATTGACATACAACTGCAGTAGCCATTTTGAAGCAAGTGCACTATCAGGCTGGAAGCAGAGAATGTCTATGTACTGACAAAGGGCATTAATATGGAATGTTACCTAATGTTCCCTCCTTGGTCTTGTGTGATTTGTCTCATCTATGTCTGGACAGATATTCTCGGGGCTGTCTTGTCTATGCCTGGACACAGGGACGTAGCTAGGATTTTAGGAAGGGGGGGGGGCCAGACTAAGTACCACCATTATAATGGGGCTTGAGTGCGGCGGCGCAGCAGCACACACCTTTCATTTTTCAAAGGGGGGGGGGGGGCCCCGCCCCCCAGGCCCCCCCCCCCTGGCTACATCCCAGCTGGACAGATATTCTCAGGGATGGTTTTATATCCTTCCCTCTTAGTCTTCTTCTTTCCATCTACCACATCCTCAAAACCCCAAGACCCTGAAATATATATATATATTAAAATCAAGCAAAATTTGCCCCCAAATCCACCCAGGCCACTAAAGAATAATTGAAGAACAGGGTAATTTGGCTGGTTTCCTCCTGTCACAATTCCCCTAGGCCTTGAAACATCTTGGGAAGAAAAACTGCCAGTTTGTGGCTGAAACAATGAAACTAGAGGTGGCATCACAGCACTTCCACTTGCTTAGGATATGCTGGTGCCGACTCAGGGTTGGAACCCAAACTGTTCCTTGGCCCCAGAACAGTTGCTCAATCTCATGGCAGTCCTACTTACACTCTTTCCCATACAAAGGGAAAGCCCAGCTCTGAGACTTGAGAAACTCTCTCACACATCTTTTCCTTTAAACATCCCAGTCAACACTATTATGATACTGCTTTGTCAAAAAAAAAAAAAAAACAGGGAAGTTTGGCTGGGGATATAACAGGGAATAAACAGAGAGATTGACTTACTGCTCTGGATGCAAGGAGAACTTTTGTCTTAAATTGCAAGAGGAAATGCAGATTACTTGGGGGAATGAAAGAGCAGTTAATACATGCATTTAGATTTGATGGTCTTGTTTATCTTGTTTATTTTATGAGATATGAAAATATAAGGACCCCAAAATACAGCACAGGGTATGCAGAGGTGCCAATACCTATGATAAGTACATAACACATCACAGTCAGATTGCAGTCCAACATTCTCTTAATGCCAGCCCTCTGGCTTCTAGTGTAATAGGAAGAAAAGCTTAGAATAAACCCATTTTCTGTCCTAGCACCTATGGAAATATCCCTAGCTGTCATTCTGACTGGATTAACATAACAGTGCAATTAGATAAGTTCAAATTCTAGATTTTATGGCATTTCACTTGTTTAGACACTCTCATATGTCACATTCTTCAAAATGCTGTAAACCTACCCTTTGCATTTCAAGAACCCTGTTGCTCATTCTGCTGAGTCCCTGGGTTTCTACCTCATGTCAACTCTGGGACCAGTTCATGGATTGACCACAGTCCAACAGAGCTGGTGGGTGTGGGACATGCTGTGTCAGAACCCTGAAAAATCATAAAAGCTTACTGAGAAGCAGTATTGGTCTTATTGCTCTACTTCCTTTGGCATGGCTGCTGCAAAGCAGCACTGACCTAAACAGGTCTATTACAACATCAATAACAACAGTGTAATCTATCATGTCATTTGAAAGATTTCATATGTACTTGCTCTCTCTCCCACAAAGGGTCACAGACTTTACAAAGTATCCCCACCTGCCAAACAATCCTGGGAAGACAATGAAAAGGGATGTTTTATTCAGCAATGCCAATGACCTTCACAGAATTAATGCATTTCTAAGAGGTGAGTCAATGAAAACTCTACTGCCCACCAGAATACTTTCAAGTGCTCTAAGCAACCTAGCACACAAGAGTCTCCTGGACTGAAACTACTTTGCAACCACATTGAGCCTTGTATATATTCATTCAAAACAGAACTGCCAAAATCATTGTTGGCAATTCTAAACTTGCACAGAAAAAGATTGCCTGGTTCAGATCAGATATATAAAGACATCCTGTATGCAAGATGTTGTTTCTCCTAACAAAGGGCCTTATCACACATGAAACAGGAGCTCCAATTCGAAGTGAGGGGCACAGGTGGCAGAGGGGGTGAGATCGGGGTGAAGGAGCAGGCAGTGGATGATGGGACAGGTGGCAGGGGGTCACTGGGGTGTGATCAGGGTGAAGGAGGAGGCAGGGAATGATGGGAGAGGTGGCAGGGTGCCAGAGGGGATGAGATCGGGGTGAAGGAACAGGCAGGGGATGATGGGACAGGTGGCAGGGTGCCAGAGGAGGTGAGATCGGGGTGAAGGAGCAGGCAGGTGATGATGGGACAGGTGGCAGGGTGGCAGATGGGGTGAGACTGGGGTGAAGGAGGAGGCTGGGGATGATGGGTCAGGTGACGGGTCACTGGAGGTGAGATCGGGGTGAAGGAACAGGCAGGGGAGGATGGGACAGGTGGCAGGGGGTCACTGGGGGCAAGATCAGAGTGAAGGATCAGGCAGAGGTTGATGGGACAGGTGCCTCCATGCGATAAGGTCCATAGTGGCCCTACATCAAGCCTATCACTGTGTTTTCTCGGTACCATTTGTTCAAAGGGGGTTTGCCCTTGCCTTCTTCTGAGGCTGAGAGAGAGTGATTTCCCCAAGGTCACTCAGTAGCATGGCCAAGTGCTCTATAGGGACACATTTAGGGAAGAAAGGATCAATTTCCTCCCCTCACATAGCATTCCATACACTGGACAATGGCTCATTAAAAGCACCTTTATCTGCCAGCAGCACATTGGTTCTAAGCAGTAATCAGTTACTTTCATAAACCAGGAACCAGCAACACACAGCCCTCAGGTCACATACAGTCCTTGATCCCATTTTTATGGCCTCCACAGCACCCATAACCACGACTTCCACCACAGGATCAAAAGTCTTCACATTCAACACTGCTAAGATCACAGCCATTTCTCCCTTCCTGTTGTCATTTTTTGAGAAAAGAATCTGCCCTGCAGGTCTCTTTGGTACGGGAGGATGCTCTGGGATCCTTCTGTACCACAGAACTACTGCACTTGCTGTCCAACTACAGTGACAGTGGGGAAGAGGATGACTGCTAAGGACTAAAGATAGGACCACTCCCAACATGCAGTAGTTTCCCAGCCCTGATATTAACACTAAATAGGGCTTTCACTGTTGTTGTGCACCTTCAAGTCATTTCTGACTTTTGGTGGCCCAACGTCAAACTTATCACGGGTTTTTCTGGGGCTGACAGTGTGTAGCTCACCCAAAGTCACACAGAGGATTTCCATGGCTGAGTGGCAGAATCAAAACCTCATCTCCAATTCTCCAACCATTACGTTACACTTGCTCTTTCAAATAGGCCTGGATCTGTATTATGTTTGGATGTCAAACACATGCATTTATTTGCTTTAAAAGTGTTGAGTGATTGTTGGCCCCATCAGTAACACTGTTCCCACTATGGTTTAAATCGGATTGTGATTCCATATGATCCAGTTTAAACCACCATGGTTCCCATTAAGTCTGAATCGCTGATGTGATTTGGTAAGGGGGAGCATGGTTTTGACCCATTTAACCTGCGTCAAAAGGATGCTGGGAAAATGGAGTACTTTAGGGGGCTGAATCAATTCAGTCCAGGTGAGAACCAGGCAGATTCAAATCAGATTCAAATTTCCCAGGCCTCTCTGCCCCTGCCCAGCCTCTGCTCCTCTTCTGGCCCAAACGTCCCAGCCCAGCCCAGCCCAGAAAGAGGTTGCAGGGAAGCTGGGAAAACTGGGAAGGAGATTGCAAGGCCTACCCAGCTTCTCTGCGACCTCTTTCCCAGCTTCCCTGACGGCAGGAAACAGAAGGAGGCTGCAGAGAAGCCGGTCAGTGGCCGAAGAAGCCGGTAAGGGCTGGGCCAAGCCAGAAGATGTCAGTGACAGGCTGGGCCATTGCAACTGCCCCCCATTACCTGAACCGATTCCTGAAATCAGCACAAACATGGTGGGAAACTCGCTGGGGCAGGAACCGAATGAGGAATTTGTATCCGGAACCGGACTATAAGGTAAATGGGAATTATCTTCAGAGGTTACCTCCTCAAGTAAAATCTCTTTCCTGATAGAGTCATAGAGTTGAAAGAGGCCTGTTCTGTTTGAAATCTGAAATGGTGTCCCTAGAAAAAATTTACTGAGGTAAAAATAAAATCTAAAGCATTGTTTTTCAGGCTTGCAGACGTAGAGAACCAGCAATTTCTTTGTCAGTGTTTTAGGGACTGGTACTATATGATCTAAACTCTATTTTGTTCATAATATTGCATGAACCAAACCTCTTCCTACTATGAAAAAAAACTATAATACAGCACTCAAATTAGTTCAGTTCTTGATTGAACAGAACAGAGTGAGTGGAGACTGCCCTTTTCCATGATCCTTTACAACTACCGAGCTGGCCCTAGGTGATCACATGAAAAGAAAGTAGCATATGGAATGATTATAGTTACCATTTTTCACTTCCATAGAATGCACTTCCTATCCCTTGTGTTGAATCTAAAACATAAATGCTTTTGTTTTCTTCCAAAAGTACAAAGTTATAAATGAGAAGCAGTTAATTTAATTGGATTGCATTCACATTCAGGTTATTTTCTAGTTTCCCAGTACTTTTTTAATCATACAATCACTGTTTGAACAAAGTGTGTTGTTCTGTTGCCTTTGCCACAGAGCACTTAGGAAGGCCCTCTGCAAGAGCAAAAAGTCTGCAATGTGCTGCACAAAGCCAGATGCTTCCTAGACCTCAGACCCATTCACGCTACGGGCTTTATCACACCAGTCTGCTGTCTTGCCACAATCACACTAGTTTAAGAATGAACGCATAACAGTTTGACACCACTTTTTATCACAGCTTTTCCCATGATAGTGCTTTTGTGATCCATGGTAGCATGATCTGTTTTCACACTGCCGAACATCACCTATGTAAATGTGCTGCTTCTCCCTTTGCCTGAAGCTCAGGGCTTCAAGGCTTTGGGAAGTTGTTGGTAGCTATGATCACCACTCCTCACCTCCTCTCAAAGTGTGGGGCTGTTGTGTGCTGCACATTCACAAAGCAGTGCAGCATTTCATGAGGAAGCAGACGACAAGCCATCCTGGGTGTCCACCCCTTCCCACAGCCATCTGCTGTGTGCACATGATGCCATCCAGCTTCAGGAAGCTGTTGGTGGCATGATGGTTGCAAGGAGGAGGGGGGAGAGGAGCCCACTCACACCATACCAACTCATACCATGTGACTGCCTGAGAAGCATAACTGTCATTGGAGGGGTCTGTCGCATGAAGGCAGTGATGGAATAGCAGATAGATTAAGAGCCCATTGATGGGGTTTGCCCCTCAGGAGATTATCAGATGGCAAAAAAGGATGTAAGAGAAGTGGGGTGCTCCCATCCTTATTGCATGATTGCAGGAAGATTATTAGACGACATCCCGCAGCATTGCTGTCATCCCATCCTTCTCCAGTCAGTGAAGTTGAATCATCCTGTAACTTTTTATTGGCGGTAAACTTTTTCTTGGTGAGCATTGTTTGCTTGTTTGTTTGTTGTTTGCCTTCAAGTCCTTTCAGACTCATGGCACCCCTAAGGCAAACCTATAATGGGGTTTTCATGGCAAGTTTCTTCAGAGGAGGTTTGCAATTGCCATCTGAGAGAGTGTGACTTGCCAAGTGTCACCCAGTGGGTTTACATGGACTTGTCTCCAGAGTCATAGTCCAATGCTCAAACCACTACACCATACTGGCTCCTTGTGAATCTTATGCAGACTAATATAGAAGTAAGTCACATTGAACTTAATGACACTGACATTCAAGTAAAGTTGCACAGGATTTGCTCTGCTAGTAATGACAACTGCTGGCCTCCTGGGTCTCATTGCCATATTAGAATTAGGGCAGTTAATAGAAATTCAAATGCTGTCATATGTCTTTGTCTGTTGTTTTCAGAATCCATGAATAGCAACATTAATTAAAATGATACCTCTGAAAGAGGCATTCAGGAAATGAATTATAATCTACAAAATAGAAAGTGGTCAAGATTCCTCTTGTTGGAGCCTGGCAGAAGGCAAAAATATATATATATATATTGCCAGTTTCCTGAAATATCCATAAAATCACTGCATTCTGAGCAATCATTTGATGCTTCACAAAAAGTTCCCTCTTTCTGGGATGAAAAGTGGCAGCTTTTGACATTTGCAGCTGCAGGGAAAGTATCTGGGATATTTGCTGATGCACCTGAGACTCAGCCTGGGGCCTTTTGCCAAACAAGCTATTATAGTATATGAGATCTCGGGGCACATATTTATGTTGTATCAAATTGTGTATGGTCCACATGAATTACAGCAAAAGTGAGCAAAGGGTGGCTCATTATCCAAGCCCCCACCCCATAGAAATGGAAGTAAACAGCCAACCACTTTTTGGTTTTTGGTCCTGGGATGGAGAAATGATATGCAGCACCTGCCCAACTCAGAGTGAAGAGGCTTATCCTCTTGTTTTATTCTGTTTGGTTTTTTTTATAGTGTATTTTTGTATGCTATGGTTTTACTTTTTTAAAAAACAAAAAGCCCTATAACAAATGACCTCTTATTGAGTTAGACAGATAGGCAGGCTGGCAGATAGATAAATGAAAACACAGGCACTGACAGGTTTGTGAAACTTCTGCTACCACCACCACCCAAGAATTATGGGGAGTTATGGCAGTGTTGGACATTGTGTGGCATTCCAGTTGTTGTTGGACTACAAGTCCCATTAGCCCTAGCCAATACAGCTAACAGTAAAGGATCTGTAGGGCCACATGCTCTCTGTAGAGGAATTCATGAATTTGCATCCCTTTTTCTAAGTAACAGAAGCTGCAAGTTTCCTTGATCTGGATCAGGACCAGCATTCTCATGCAAGGTAAACTTTATCTCACTCTATCATATTTCCCACAGGAAATCTCCCTTTGTGGCAGTATGTGCCCCATGGTAACACGAGCACTTATAAAATCCTGAAGAGGGACAGATTTCCTCTGGAAAACTTCAATAGAAAAGGACTCTAACCCAACACCACCACCTTCCTCCTGAGCAATCCCAGTCAGGATTAGATTCACTGTGATTGCCTTTAAAAGAGAGAGAGAACAGAATCCTGTTCACAAGGCTCAATGATGTAGTTCCCATTGTATATAGTCTGACAACAGGCTTACATTAATTTCAGGTTGTCATGCCAGCCCATTAGAAAAATGGGAAAAGTAACAGGAGAGGTAATACCTAACCTCTCCCTGAGGCTGTTCTGTTATCTGAAATGTTAGTCAAACCTGAAAAAGGGTTTAAGAGCAGCTGCTTGTGTAATGGAGATGCCACAAGAAATTAGACAGATAGCATGGCAACTCCAGTACTGAAGAGCCACACGTCTGGGAGGAAGCAGCTGCAAGCTTGGGTCTTGTTAATATTACACCTTTGATCAGCTAATTATCAGACCAGAGCAAAAGGAAACATGGGGCTTCTTGTAAGTAAGCAGCTGAGAGGTCAAGCATTGAAATCAAATCTACATTGGAATGAATAATCAAGCATGACCCTGGCATCTGAGTGGTGTAGTATCCTCTGGTCTTTAACCTAATGTTAGTCAAGCCTTCCTCTCACTTTACAAAGAGACATTAGTGCTATAGTACTGAAACCATGGTGCATTTTTTTTTTTTACAATGGAATTAAAAATTCAATGGTAATTTCAGGTGTGCTTCCTTCTCCCCAGCAGTGAGTCTGCTGCAGAGCTTAGATAAGTTATCCTTTGGAGGTGTAATTCCCAGTGCTTTCAGCTAGCCTAGATTGAGGATTGTGGGGGGAGTTATATTCTTTGAAAATACCTTTTTCAAGATGTAGTCTCAATAATGACCAATCCCATTTACCTGACATTCAAGGAACATTTTCCTCCCTCCTTCTAGAATAAGGATAAGAAATATGTGGCCCTCCAATTGTTAGGAATCTGCAACTCCCAACATCCTCACCACTGAGCATGCAGTCTGGAGGTGATGGAAGTCGTAGTCTAACAACATCTGGAAGCCCAAATGCATCCACTGGAGAACTGCCCTGGAGTATCTGCACTGGAGTATTTTTGAACAGGATTATAAGGAATGTGCTCTTACTGTCACTTGATCATCAGAAACTCCCTGTTGTCACTCAGGCAGCTTTGAATTTTAGAAGAAAGGGTATGAGAATCTTTATGATACTGTAGGTCTGAAGGGTAATTTAGGCTGGGGGAGGTCATCCTGCCTATGCCTTTGGAGCTAACTACAGCCCCCAAAGTTGGAAATTGCTATGTACAAAAGAAAAAGGGCCATTCCCTGCTCATGCTGGTTTCTAAATGCTTTAGTGGAGCAAGTTTCTCATTTTCCCCACCCCCTCAACCTCCCACAGCGTCATCTGGGATAATACACAGCATGAACATTCCTCTCAGCTGTAAAACGAACCGTATAATTCCCCCCAAACCCCTCAACACACTGGGTAACACCCTTCCCACATCAGAAATAGCTTGCCAGTTTTCCTTCACACAAGTGGAAGATACAAAGGGAGGGGAGAACATGTCCTATTCTAAGTACTGTTTTTGGAAAAGGAAAGGTAAGGTCAAACTCCCTAAGAGAGACAGGGAATTTTTAAACACCCGCAGAGACACAGAAAGATATTTCGTTCTCCTCCTCTTTCCCACCAGGGAGCAAGAACTACATCTCTATAATTATGGTTAAAACACACTTTAGTGGGGCGGGAGTATCTCCACTTAACAGTCACTGGCAGTTATTTTAGCAGCTGCAGTGGCAAGAAGGAAGGAATTGAAATGCAAATTATCCTGCACAAATACAGCGAGCCCACAACCTTACCTTGAAGAGGCGCAAGATGTTGGCCACCATAATGGAGACAGAGCTGCCAGATGCTCCTATCACCCCAACCACACGTTCCGGCTTGGTGATGATAGGTGGCCCGCCATTAACGCAGCGCACCTCGGTGCTGTCCTTCTCAATCAGGGCCTGGACAAAGGTGAGTGACTGCTCCAAGGCATGGGTATCTCGAGAACAGGTGTCCAAGATGCGGGCCCCCAAGGTGATGTTTGGGAGTAAGTCTGGGTCATTGTTGATTCGGTCCAAAGCAAAAAGCATGGCCTCTAGGCGGTGGATCCCCTTCTCTTTCTTCAGCTCCCCACAGGCTTTTCCCTCTGAGCCCCTTCCGTGGACAGGAAAGAGGCCTCCTAAGGTGATGTCCCCATCAAGGCGAATGGAGTTCATGTGGGGGTGGCCTTGGCCTTTAGGTTTGGCAGAGCTGACTGGCTGATACCACCAGCCACAGCACACACTCAAGAGCAGGCAGAAGGAGAGTGGCTCCATGCACAAGGATCCCCCGTTCTTCCAAGTCATTGCCAAAGAGCCCTGCACACTCAAACCCCTTCAGCCTAAAGACCCATGGAAGTCAAATTGGTTGGCATCAACCAGACTCCTTAGTTTTGATAGCTTGGAAGCTGGCTCCACATTGAAATCCTAGACAAGTTGGGAAAAGCACTTCAATGTGCTGAGACTGAAGGGGAGAATTGGCATGTGGCCTTCTGAAGGGGACAAACCATGTCACTTTTCTGTCAAGATTCCCAGCCTTTGCCAACATCCATTCGAAGCAGGTGGTGAAGAAGGGAGAGGACTGTTGAGGCTGGAGGCTTTTACAAGGTTTATTTTCCAGCCCTCCGAAGGACTCCAGCCACACAATTAAAAGAGGGCTCCAGGCTTTGCATAACTTTGCATGAAGGAGAAGACAGAGAAAGAAAAATCCTCTTTATTCCTTTGTCCACAATCCTTAAAAGGGAGAGAGGGGGAAGGGGAGAAAGGGGAGAAAAAAGAAAATCCAATGAATGCATTTAAACAAGGGCATTTGTTATTCAGATCTTTTATCAAGCAGCTTGACAAAGAGGTGTAAGTTACTGCACACACAAAAAGGCTTCAGGATTCACTTGAGTGTTTTTGTTACACTCTAAGAGAAACAATATTTTTACAAAAGCAACACATAGGTGGAGGGAGAGAGAAACCATGTTTGAAGACTTCTAAACTGTTATGTCATTTATGGACTTGAAGCAGGTTTGCTCTAGTAAGAGCTTGCTGAGCCCTTTAGCATACCCAGGTCTGTGAAAGTAAACCAGACTTTTTCCTTGTGGCGGAAAGGATGAATAGACTCATGTTACTTTTATAGGTGCTTATTAACCATATTATTTTTGAAAAGAAAAACAAGGAAAGGGGGGAAATATTTGTCTACTTTGTTGATGTTAGAAAAGCTGCTCACTCCATCTGGCACAGATTCGAGCATCCACAGTTTGAAAATATTCCAAAAAAGTATAAATTCCAAATAGCAAAGTTTGATTTTTTCCATTTTATATAAGGGACATCATTTTACTATGCCATTGTTTTTAATGGGATTTGAGCATCCACGGACTTGGTTGTCCATGGGGGGTCCTGGAACCAAACCCCAGCAGATAATAAGAGCCCAATGTAACTTCAGTCCTCCCTCCAAAATCATATTTAACACACACAAAAAGTGTAATCTTCAGATTCAGCCCACCATGGATGCCTTTGCAAGGCAGACATGGGTGGCTGGCAGGCCTTGTTGCCACCCCCACTGCTGCCCTGTGCCATTTTTAATAGGGACATAGAAGCCTCATTCACAGTCTTACAGTCTTGCAAGGCTTCCAGTCCCTATTAAAAATGACAAAGAGCAGCAACAGAGGTGTCGGCAAATTATCAGTGAACAATCATATCCACAGAAGTCAATGCCACAAATGAGAAAGTTCAACATTAAAATAGAATTAAACTATTAACAATATCAAAACAATTTAAAACATACACTTAAGGATAAAAAAAGTTTCTTAAGAGTACAGGTTAAAATAATATATCTCCCTCTTAAAAGCCCTTTCCTTCAAGTCAACTTATGGCACCAGTCATAAGGCTTGCTTGGCAAGATTTATTCAGAGGAGGTTTGCTGTTGCCTTCCTTTGAGGCTGAGAGAGTGTAAGTTGCCCAAAATCACCCTGTAATTTCCATGGGCAAGTAAGGATTCAGATCCTAGCCTCCCTGAGTCCTAGTCCAACATTCAAAGCATTACACAATACTATGTCTTATATATATGTACATATGCATGTGCACATGGGCATGTACATGGGCTCTAAAAATCTGAAATGACCTGCCAGAAGAGATCTGCCATATAACATCTTTGGAGGCCTTTAAGAAGGCAATAAAAACAGATCTCTTCCAGCAGACCTTCCCAAACTGACCTCCTCAGAATGTTCATTCTCCAGTTGCATAGCTGTTCCCACCGGACTGTGATCGTGATTGATTTCATTGACTATTTTATTGGGAGCATTTTATTGGGAATTGTTGTTTTAATGCTATTTTAAGGTGGGAGGGAGATAGGGAATTGGATTTGATGTGTTTTGCTATGTTTTTACTTGTGGCTTGTTGTGTTGTATTTTTATTGTTCTTATGTTATTACCCGCCTCGATCCAATACAAATAAATATTGTTGTTGTTGTTGTTGTTGTTATTACCCACACACAAAGGCACTTTTTCATCAACTGACTTTAATAGAAGTGTTGCCTCAACTCCTTTCAAAGGCTTCATGATAAAGAGAAATAACAGGGCTGCAGCTGAAGCCTTAAACTGAGCCTTGCAACATTTCTGCATTTTCTCCATAGAATTCCACTGGAAAAATCCTTTCCCCTAAGTAACTAACTAGTAGCAGAGAGAATAATTTAGGAGAGGCACTTTTCCTCTTGTGTCCATTTGCAGTTCAAATATCAGGATATCTGGGGAAAAGTTTAAATCTTCATGTAAAATGCTGAATAGCACCCAATGTTAGAAGAAGTTGCAAAAGTGCTGCCTAGCTTAGCCACTCCTTTTGGAGTCCCTCATAATAAGTCTACTGGCTTAAGATAAATAACACTGATTGTTGCTCATGGCCCTCTCCCATTAATAATTGAAACACTAGCTTCACAAACTAACATTTAAGAAGCAATACTAAAAATGCAGACTACAGTCACAATTACTGCTCTAGGATGCTTCTGAAAGTAATGCTGATCACTCTCCTGGTAGGAGTTTGTTGTGGTGGTGATGCTGGTCTTGGTGGTTTTTAGGGAGTAGCATGGCCTTGGAAACAGAATGTACAGTTGAGGAAAAGGGAAGAGCTAAAAAACTGATAAATGTGCAACTGAAAAATTGGAGTGGGAATTTAGTATATGTTATGCACTGAAGACTGGTCATTGGAATGGCCATTATAACAGCAGGAGCATGCAGAAACCATTGCCGGAGTTTTAAAAGCATTTAGGGATTATTGTGATAGTACAGCAGGGGTACACAGTATTTGAGAGGCACCAGTTTTGACAGTGCAAGCCTTGATGAGGCAGCAGGAACAGAGACTTGTAAATAACTCATCACTGTAGAGTAAGGTACGAACTACTGACTCCTATGGAGACACTGGCACTGATATGGGGTATAAGTAAAGAGAAATCACATTTTCTGTTCTCAATCCCTCATACTTTTAAAAGATAGGCTGTTTTGTGGAACATTTCTACAGTTAGGAAATCTGCTTTTTAACTGCCCTGTTTACATTGGCTTGCAGCAGCTTTCCAAGGTTTCAGGTAGTCCTCCTTCCAGGCATCTTTTTCCAATCTAGGACCTTCTGCATGCATAGTACATGCTTTGGCCTGATCTACAGACCTTCTTACTAAAGGAAAAGGTGAATTTAAAGTAAATTATTGATTAAATCCTGCTAGCTCTTTTGAACCAATATGGGTTCATTTTAACTAGCATTAGGAGTAAAATTTAGAATATCACAAGATGGTTAAACTCAAAAATTTACAAAAATCTACAATTTACCATAAACATGTGATGTGTCGGGAGCAAGCATCTTGCTTTCAAGCTGAATTACACTTCCAAGATAATTCAGTTTATTTTGAAGGTAAAGGTTCCAACACACACACCCTGTGTTGCCTCACTGCCAAAGTTTAGTGACAGAGCAGCTAATTTGATCAGGAGAGGAAGGGACTACAAAACATGGCCCACATTCCATGCAATCATTCTTGTTTTCATTCATTTTCTGCCAGTTTTGGCATGCCACCCCTGGATCTGTAACCTTTTCATTGGTCCTACTAAGATCTGGCAGAATAAGGAGGCTGCCTTAATAGCAGCTGTTGTGGTGTAGCAGCTGCCCAGCACCATAGATGTCACTCCTGTCACACATACACACACCTAACTATTACCATCCTCCTCAGCAATCTTTCCAGTGGCCAGTGATGCTTGCTTCCCTGGATTGGCTAACTAGCCTGCTCCCACTAACTCACAGACAGAGATGATGGGAAAGATCCCTGGCTGAGTAACAGGGTCCCATTCATACTATATGGCTATAGCACTATGGTTCCACTTTCACTGCTCTGGCTGCTTTCTGTGGGATCCTGGGATTTACAGTTTTGTGAGATATTTAAAATTCTCAGCCAGACAGTTCTAATGCCTTGCTAATCTACAAGTCCTGGGATTCCATAGGATGCAGCTGCAGCAGTTATAGTGGGATCCTTGTGCTATAAATTTGTAATTTGAAAGGATCATGGGTAGAGGAACAGGCAGTGGAGGCTACAGTATGGCACATGCTGTTGAACCTGAATTGTGGCTGTAAGCAGGTAGCAAGGAAGTGAGAGGTGGTAAGGCATTTGAGGACCAGATGCAATGGATGATGCAACACTGAAACCAGTGTTGAACTAAGATCTAAGATCAGTTCAACTTCCAGAAATCTTGGGTTCATGAAATTGATAGAGATGGGGTAACACTGTATCATCAACCAATAAAAATATTTTGGGCTAAACCTAGCCCTAATTCGCTTCATATATACCTACTGCCCTTTATCTAAAATCTTGGGTTACCCAGAAACTTGAAAAGTTACTTTTGGGAGCTACAGATCCTCAGAAGCCCTAAGCCCAAAAGCCACCAGTGATTATAAAGCTTGGAGATTCTGGCAGTTGTAACTCAAAAAAGTACCTTTTCTTGCTCTTGTATTTCGGAAACTATGTTGCTTATATTTTTTTCCCCTACCAGGTGGAATATGGTAATAGCAATTTTGCACTTCTGTAAAAAATTAAAAGACCCATTTAAGTACCATTGTTCAGCAGATTTCCTTTCATGGCCCTGCTGTCTCTGCTTTCTGCCTTCCAACAGAATGACCTTCCAGAAAATCACCTCCTCCCTTTGTACGAAAATTGCACAACAAATTCTAATAAAAGCCCAAGAAAGTACAAGAAAAGAAACAGGATCATTGCTCACTGCTTATGCCTGTCTGTAAGTAAGCTCCCTTGAGGGGTTGGCTGTTGTTAACAGTTGAATGGACTTTTTAGGCCAAAACCCTCTGGCCTTCCTCCTCCAGGGAACTTCTGGAAACTGTTTGGTTAAAATGTACAAACACCCTTCTAACATGACACATCCCCCAACTCAATGAAAAGGGGAGTATAGAAAGTATAGTGGGGAGGGGACTTCCACTACCTAGTTCTAACCTCACTAACAGAGTAAATGCGTAAAGAATATTTGTAAATTTTCTTGTAAATGGCATGAAAGGATCTCTCAATCCCTCAATACACCCAGTAAATATTTTTTAAGAAAATGTCAACTCCTGCCAAAAAGCAAAAAGGCCAGTACTTTTTTTCCCTCAGCAGCAAGACAAAACACTTTGAGTTTTGTGCAAAAGCACTGTTTTTATGCAAAAAAGCCATCTTTTCTGGAAAAACATATTTTGCACAGAAAGTAATGCTGTCTACAAAAAACATTTTTGTGCAAAATCCTTTCATGAAATCAGTGCAAAAAATATTAAATGCTAAAAGAAAAATCAAGAAAAATGCACAAAACTCTAAACTGAGTCAGCAGAGAGAAAAAAATTCAATTTTTATGTGTTCTCACATCTAAGAATGAGGGTCTAGGGAAAGCTCTTCTCCAAAGCCCTATTCTCTGGTACAGACAGATTCAAAGGTGACACTGGGATTTTCTCACTAGCAATTGTACATTGTACATTGTCCAGTCTATGCACTACCCAGTAGATGAAAGCACTGGCTGAGTGACGCTGTGCCTGCAGTGAAGGGGTCAGTTGTATGAATGTTTCTGTTGCCAGTGCCTCAGCTAGGTACTTAGCTTTTTTGCTTCATGAGGACTTTCCTTATGTATGGGGAAGGGAAGGCCATGTATGAAGCAAAATTAGCTCCCCAGTCACAGTGTCTCCTGCAGCTGCCATCTAATTTGGGACAATTTCACTACACACAGCTTTTCCCTATCTAGGGGAAACTCTGCATGCTGACATCATCCAACCCACAGGGGAGTTGTTGTAGGGACAGTCACCTGGCCAAGCTGCTAAATACAGTGGTCCCTTCCTTTATGCGGGGGATCCGATCCAGACCACCATCACCACACGTAAGGGAAATTCTGTGTATGCTCGAACCCCATTAAAGACAATGGGGCTTGTATTTGTGGCAAGCACGCCATTATTCTTTCCGGCACATGGCACAGCTTCTTCTGGCACGACTTTCAGCATATGTTGTATAAGGTTCCCTACTCCTTACACTGTATAAGGTTCCTTACTCCTGGTAGGGAGGGATAGAAAGTAGTGATCAATACATGCAGTGGCAAAACTTTTTGTAAAAAATACACCAAGCACTTACAAAACCATAGTCATGCAGCAAGGAAGCCCATTTATCAGGGCCTTGTGCCTCTCCCCTGGGTCTTGGAGCAAGAAAGACAATCTCAGAGTGAAAGTGTTAACTTGAAAAAATAAAATAGAAGCAACCTAGGGATCCTCCAGCCACCTTAGCAAGCGTGAATAGATCAGAGTGAGTTGCTTTCACATTTGCTATCTTAGAGTCACTGAATATACTACCAGATTTGATTTCTTTGTATCCTCCTTCTCGCAACTCCTGAACAAATGTTTTCTCTTTCCCCTCTCTCTCTCCAGTCCTGCCCCTGCAATTCCTGCTGTAATTTTTCTCTTGCTTTAGTCCCTCTCTTTCTTACCCTTTTTCTTCTTCTCTCCCCACATCTTGCTTAAATCTCTTCTTTGTTTTTCTCTTTATCAACCACCAGTACCCTAGTCCACAACTTCTGGCTAAACATCTTCTCCTGGCTTCCTTTCAGTCTATGTGTCTCTCTTCCCCCCTTTCATCATAGCTCCTAGTTGCATTCATCTTCACCTTAATTTCCTAATTCTTTCCCTCTCTCTCTTTTTCTCCAAGCCTGTTTTTCTTTGCTTTGGCCCCTTCCAAGAAAACCTAAAAACCATGGCAAGGTGTATTAGATTATCAGGAATTTAAAGTTGTGAATCCTAGAAAACTCAACAGGACCTGCTTCTTAGTAGGTACTCAGAAGCAAGTCCTTTTGATATTAATGATAGCTAGGACTACACTGTTGGTCACAGTTGCCTTGTTCGGCTATCATCACCACCACCACCACCACCACCACCACCACCACCACCACCACTACCTTCCCTTCACCAAAATATTATTAGAGGCAGCATAATCATCATCATGGTTGAGGGAGATTCTACAACCTGACTGTAAAAGGAAAAGAAATTTTTTTAAAAAATGGTCAGGGAGGAGAACTGGTTAATGGGAACAATCCATAAAAAGCGGAGTCTGGAAAATCGATTTAGCTTGGGAAAGTTTCTTTAGTTAGTCTACAACTCCCATATATTGTTAAAAATATAGCTTGAGAAAGTACAGAGCTAGGAAACAAAAGTTATTGGGCAGGGGAGAATTGATGCAAAGTTTGGAAAATGGTTTCGTTGGATAACAATTCCCCTGTATTCTTGAAAGTTATGTTTACAAAATTGTTAAAAATAGAGCTAGGAAAGGATCTTGTTCAAAGCTGGTCTTGGAAAATATAATTTACATTCCTTTCTCATTTATTTAAACTTCTCATTTGTTAGATAGTGGGGGGGGGGGGGGGGGTTATTGCAGTGATATGTTCTGAATAACTATGGTTGGTGCTTAATAACATCACACAGGCCTACACTACAATACACAACTAGGGTTGTCCCCAACTAGGGCCCATACCCTGGGGCATCCCTAGGTTTTTGGGTTTGGCTCTTGAAATATCAGTGGCTAGTATGGTGCTGACCTGGCAACCCTAAGACCAACCTTGACTCTGGCAGTAAAAATATTCAGACTAGGACTTCACTCAAGGATCTTGTGGTGGCAAAGGGCATGTTAAATGATGTTCTAAAGAGAGCTGTTAGGCTCAGGTGACATGGATTTAGTAGTGTCATTGCTAAATTCCAGGTCCTGGAGCTTCTAGGTGTTTATCTGGATTAAAATATCCTTGAATGTCTTGAAGCTTGAGTCATAACAGATCTGCAGGGGGCAGAATCCTCAAATCTGATTTTAGTGATGGTATTTGACAGCATCCTAATCGTTGTTGTGTGCCTCCAAATCATTTCTGACTTATGGCAACCCTAAGGTTATCTTACCACAGTGTTTTCTTGGCAAGATCAATTGAGAGGGAGTTTGTTTTTGCCATCCCCTGAGGCTGGGAATATGTGACTTGCCCAAGGTCCTCCAGTGGATTTCTATGACTGAGCAAGGATTCTGGTCTCTAGAGTCCTAGTCCAACACTCAAACCAGCGAACCATAAAGTGGGCATGGGCATTGTGTATGCATATCATATAATAATGAAAACATTTTATCACACAACATTTCATCACGCACAAATGCTTCCAATGGCATTCTCATCACATAAGTATCATTTTTACCATGCTGTTTTTTGTTGTTATTATTATTGCCATTTACAACAAAATTACAAGGTAGTTCAAGATGTAAAAGATCACCAAAGGAACCCAACCACTCAGACCTCTTCTCTATGCTAGCTCTAGCCTCCAAATATTTCCTGAAGACTGTCATCATAAACTTCTGTACCAAGGTGAGAGACCACTGAACCTAGTGTGACCTCGTTTAGCATAAACATGGTTAGGATTTTACTTGTTATTGACTGCAACAATAAAGACTGCAACAATAAAACATACTTAAGATTCCACTGTAAGAAGTGTTCTTTTGGCTGTACAAGATCTCTTCCAGAGTAAGCAGACTGTAGCATTTTTTTCTTCACTGTGTCCAATTATAAAAGGACTTACACAGATTTAACATCAGAGCTTGGAAAAGTTATTCTTTTGGACTACAACTCCCAGAATCTCCCAGCCATCATGAAGACAGCTTGTGCTGGCTGAGAGGTTGTGGGAGCTGTAGTCCAAAACGTAATTTCCCAAGTTTTGTTCAAAACAGAGGTGTGTTCCAAACCAGAGAAGTGATTTCTCTCTTCTTGCCTAAAAGAGAGATAATTGTTCCCTTGTTTACCATCATTGCAAGGGCTTTTGTGAGGATTAATTGCATGCTGTTCATAACCCACTTTGAAAATGAAAAGCCCTGTGTTATATTTATATTAGAAAAACAAATAACTTTTTAGTCCAAACCAGTGAAATGTCAGAATTACTTAGCAAAAGGGGGATGAATGGAAGGATTGCTAACGGAAGTATTTCAGGCTCCAAAAAGCATTATGAATCCAACCAGTGACATTCTCCAGTGTGTCTCCTCCATTGATGCAACAACTGGCAGCTACTCAAGCCTTTCTTATGTAGTAACCTATACAGAAATCATTGGATCTAACTCAGCCATTTGCAGCCTAGCATTCCTCCTGTGTTGCACTACAAGTCTTATTATTCCCAGCCATCACAGTAAGTTTTTGCACTGGCTGGAGATTATGGGAACTTCAGTCTAATACATCTGGAGCATGGTGGTTTGGGGAACATCACCTTAATTAATCTGATTTCTTCCTTCAGTTCCAGGACATGTCAGAGATCCGTCCAGTGACTTTAGGACATTTGGGAGATCATGTAAAGTCCCTTGGACACAAAACACATGTGAAAATTTAAACATTGGCCTTTTTTCTTAGTCCAAGACTCTTACCCAGAGGTGGATGACTGTAACACTCTAGATGCTCTTGAATGGCAACTCCCAGAATGCCTCACAACTGGTGATGCTGGCTAAGGCTGGTGAGAGTGTGAGACCATAATAATCTGTAGAACCACAGTTCCCCACTCCTACAATGTCATTTCCACTGAGTACATAAATAGGGTACATCTATAAGGAATTGAATGAAAATTTCATTTGGGCAACAGAATTCTTATTTGAAGGCAATGTCTTCATTTTGCCCCACCATCACCTCTGCATTTCTCTGAAGATGCCAGCCACAGATGCTGGGGAAATGTCAGGAAGAAACTCTTCTAGAACATGGCCACATAGCCCAAAAAACCCACAATAAACTATGGATGACGGCCATTAAAGCCTTCAACTTCACGTCTGCATTCTCCTTTTTCTTTTTACCTTCACATGAGTAACCCTTTCCTTGCTCAGGATTCTTTGGATTCTACTGCCCAATAAGTGCAAATGAGAAATGAGCCATTTCTCTCTTTCAAAAAACAAAACAAAACCCACAATGTTTTATTTTTAAGGATGTGTGCATCTCCTCCCCCATCACTATCATTCAATCGAGTGCACATATTTGCATTTCATAATAAAAAGATAGACAAAGGGGCTTTCCTGCAAAATAAAAACTCTCTTTTACACACCCACACACACACACTTCTGCAGTAGACCACAGCATCCTGGACATCTCTCCCATTACTCCAAGACAAGGATCAGTATGGGGTCACACATGAATGATGCAGCTTTTTATTTGCAATAACAAACCCATGTTACCAGCCTTTGAATCAACACTGGAACCCTCAAGTATGCAAGCAAGCCATCTGTAATGGTACTAAGCTGTATTTGGAGTTTAATTAACAGGTCAATGGGCAGGTAGGTCAGGGATTTATGATGCATAAACAGCAGGGCCATAGTGTTAAACTGAAGGGAGAAGCCATTTATTCAATGATGTGGAGCTAGTCCAAGGCATTCAAAATCACATTCAAAGAAAGGAACTCCACTTACAGAGACATCCAGCAACAGTGATATAGCAATGTCAGTGGTGAGAATTGGTTAGCCCTCCAAATATTGGTGGATTGCAACTCCTAGCACCTTTAGTCAGCATAGGCAATGGCGAGGAATGCTGGGACTTGCAGGGCAAGAACATCTGGAGGGCCTCATCTTTCCAAGACCTGAAGTAGGTGAAGACAGTGAGTCCCAATCTATGCAACTAGCAATACTGTGACTGCAATTTCGAGAATCTCTTGCCATGCAGCTCACTAGGAGCTAAAGTGCAACAATGACTGGAAACCCAAGGTTGAGAGAATCATGGAGTTGGAAGAGACCACATGGGCCATCCAGTTCAACCCCCATTCCCATCCAGGAAATCACAACCAAAGCATCCCCAACAGATGGCTATCCAGCCTCTGCTTAAAGACCTGCAAGGAAGGAGATTCCGCTACACTCCGATGAAGAGTGTTCCACTGTCGAACAGCCCTCACTGTCAGGAAGTTCCTCCTTATGTTGAGGTGGAATCTCTTTTCCTGGAGCTTGCATCCATTGTTCCTGGTCTTAGTCTCTGGAACAGCAGAAAACAAGCTTGTTCCCTCCTCAACATGACATCCCTTCAAATATTTAAACAGGGTCATCGTATCACCTCTTAACCTTCTCTTCTCCAGGCTAAACATCCCCCAGCTCCCTGAGTCGTTCCTCATAGGGCATGGTTTCCAGACCCTTCACCATTTTAGTCACCCTCCTTTGGACACACACTAGTTTCTCAATGTCCTTTTTGAATTCTGGAGCCCAGAACTGCACACAATATTCCAGGTGGGGCCTGACCAAAGCAAAATAGAGTTGCACTATAACTTCTCTTGATCTAGACACTATACTTTTATTGATGCAGCCTAAAATTGCATTGGCTTTTTTAGCTACCGCATCACACTGTTGACTAATGTTCAACTTGTGGTCTACTTGGACTCCTAGATCCCTTTCACATGTAGTCTCGTTCAGCCAGGCATCCCCCATCCTATATCTGTGCATTTTATTTTTCTGCCCTAAGTGCAGTGCCTTACATTTCTCCCTGTTGAAGTTCATTTTGTTAGCTTTGGCCCAGCTTTCTAGTCTATTCTGGTCATTTTGACTTTTGATCCTGTCCTCTGGGGTGTTAGCTACTCCTCCTAATTTGGTGTCATCTGCAAATTTGATAAGTATGCTCCCAATTCTGTCATCCAAGTTGTTGAAAAAGATGTTGAATAGCACTGGCCCCAGGACAGAGCCCTGTGGGACTGCACTGGTCACTTCTCTCCAGGATGAAAAGGAGCCATTGTTGAGCACCCTTTGGGTTCAGCCGGTCAACCAATTACAGATCCATGTAACTGTTACTTTGTCTAGCCCACATTCTACAAGCTTGTTTGCAATAATGTCATGGGAAACCTTGTCAAAGGCCTTACTGAAATCAAGATGTTTTATAATGTTTTATATCCTTGTTGTAACCCGCTTTGATCTCCTTTGGAAAAGCGGGCTATAAATAAACAGTAGTATTATTATTATTAATATTAAGATATACTATATCCACAGCATTCCCTTCATCTACCAAGCTGGTAATTTTATCAAAAAAGAGATAAGATTTATCTGGCATGACTTGTTTCTCAGAAACTCATGTTGACTTTTTGTGATTATGGAATTGCCTTCTAGATGTTCACAGACTCTCTGTTTAATGATCTGCTCCAGAATCTTTCCTGGTATTGATGTCAGACTAATTGGATGATAACTGTTGGGATCCTCTTTTTTCCCCTTTTTGAAAATGGGGACAGCGTTTGCCCTCTTCCAGTCTGCTGGGACTTCTCCTGTTCTCCAGGACTTCTCAAAGATTATTGCCAGTGGCTCTGATATTACATTAGCCAGCTCTTTTAATACTCTTGGATGTAGTTCATCGGGTCTTGGAGATTTATATTCATTTAGATTAACCAGATATTCTTGTACTTCCTCTTTACTTATTCTGTGCTGCATTTCTCCTATTGTGTCCTCTGTCCCATTATCTTCAGGTTGAGCACCCTTTGCCTTTTCTGAGAAGACTGAAGCAAAAAAGGTGTTGAGTAATTCTACCTTTTTCTGTCCCCTGTTAGCCTTTTGCCATCTTCTGCATGCAGTGGCCCTACCATTTCCTTCTTCTTCCTTTTGCTGTGGACATATCCAAAAAGGCCCTTTTTGTTGTTCTTAACCTCTCTAACAAGCCTGAGTTCATTCTGTGCTTTAGCTTTTCTGACTTTACCCCTACACATGATTGCTATTTGTTTGAATTCTTCTTTGGTGATTTCCCCATTTTTCCATTTCTTATACATGTTCCATTTCAGTTGAAAGTTCCTTAGTCATCCATCCTGGTTTCTTGAGACATCTCCCATTTTTCTTCTCATTGGAACTGTTTGAAATTGTGCCTTCAGTATCTCCCTTTTGAGAAACTCCCATCCGTCCTGAACTCCCTTCTCTTTTAGTATTTCTGACCACGGGATTACTCTCAATACTTCTCTAAGTTTAGTGAAATCCGCTCTCCTAAAGTCTAGAATGTGTGTCTATGCCTGGCTTCTCCTTTCCACTGTAGAACAAACTCCAGGAGAACATGGTCACTTCCACCTAAGGATCCCACCACTTGCACCCCATTAACCAAGTCATCCCTGTTGGTTAGGATCAGATCCAAAATAGCTGATCCCCCTGTTTTCCTCTTCCACCTTTTGGACAATGAAATTGTCTTCTAGGCAAGTGAGGAATTTGCTAGACCTTGGATTTGGCTGAGTTTGACGTCCAGGAAATATCAGGATAGTTGAAGTCACCCATCAACTACTACATCTCTCCTTTCTGAGTGTGTGGTCATCTGTCCTAGAAAGGCATCATCCAATTCCTCCATCTGACTAAGGGGGTCTGTAGTAGACTCCCACCATAACATCCTTGTTTTTTCCCCTCCCCTTTAATTTTATCCAGATGCTCTGCACCTGGCTTCCAGGATTAATGTCCTGGATCTCTTCACTGGTGTAAATGTCCTTGACATATAATGCTATCCCTCCTCCTTTTCTGTTTGGCCTATTTCTCTTAAAAAGGTTATACCCCTGTATTCCTATATTCCAATCATGAGACTCATTCCACCAGGTTTCAGTGATGCCTATTATATCATATTTGCTTTGTTGTACTGGGAATTCAAGTTCATCTTGCTTATTTCTCATACTCTGTCCATTAGTGTAGAGACATTTAAGACCATGTGTTCCCTTTACTTGCTGCCTGTGCAAGAATTTTTGCCTCCCCCTGTTGGGTCTTTGCACTGTTTGCCTTCTTCCCTCTATGACAGTTTGACTATTTTCACCAGCCCTTTTGCCTTCCAGAATACTGTCTCCCTCCCCCATATAACTCAGTTTAAAGCCCTCCTGATCAAATTTTTGAGACTATTGGCAAAAACGTTTTTGCCAACTGGTGTGAGATGCAACCCATCCCTTGCCAGAAGTCCCCCCTCATGGAACCGCAGCCCATGATCCAAGAATCCAAACTGTTCTTGGCGACACCATCTACAGAGCCAGTTGTTTACATTCGCTATTTCCCTCTCCCTTCCTGGATCATGCCCTTCAACTGGGAGAAGAGATGAGATTACAACCTGTGCACCCATCTCTTTCAGCTTCCTGCCCAGAGCCACCATGAAAGAGCTATGGCTTTAACACATGGACAGCAGTTAAAGTTCCATTCTTCTTGTAGTTGTTTTTAGTTTCAAGTAAGGCTGAAGTCTAAAAAAATTCATTGTCATGAATGCAGACCTTATGTCTAACCCTAACTTCTTTTTTAACCACCTTCTCAAGTCCAGGGGCCAAGCAGGGATGACACGCTTGATTTATTTTTATTTTGTTACTGTCAAGTAAATGTTCAAGATCCTTATCTGGCGTTATTAATGCATGCAGGGGAGATTTACAGTGAGTGTGGTATAGCGGTTTGAGTTCTGGATTAAGACTCTGGAATACCAGGGTTCAAATCTCTGCTCAGCCATGGAAACCCATTGAGGCAATCACATTCTCTCAGCCTAAGAGGAAGGCAACAGCAAACATTATTTGAACAAATCTATCAAAGAAAATCCTATCATAGCTTAACCTTAAAGGTCATCACAAATCAAAAATGATTTGAAGGCATACAACAACAACGTGAAGATTTAACAGTCCCCACCATTGTTTTTCCTTCTATTTTACTCCGGTTGACACCATGACAGAAGGTATGGGTAAAAAGTAAAAAGGACTTCATCCACCTGTGTCTGATATCCCCAGTATGCATTGAAGCAGCACACTCCTACTTCAAGCAAGTGATTCTAATTCAAGGCTACATATTTAATGCAGTGTATACCTTGTGTATAGCTTGACCCTGTGTGTTATTTCAATAGCAGAGAACACAATTACTATTTTTCTTTTCCCTCCAAGCCATGTCATGTTTTACTATTTCTTCTACATTCCTGCTATATCAGAGTATACTGTATAAGCAAATAGAAACCAGTTTGACATGCCTGTTTTTAAAAAATAAAAAAAAGGAAAGAGGAAGTAAGTCAGAGACTTGGTTGAGGGAGGAGCTAGTATTAGCCACTAGACACTCAACAAAGAGAGCTCTTCTACAAATCAAGCCTAACAGGGAGTTTTGCATGTGTGTGTAGCAGGGGAGTTTTGATGGGGAGGCCTGGATTTCTATTTCAGTACCTGCTCAAGACTACTGAATATGGACAATGAGGGAGCTGCTACAGTCACCTGCAACAGCTCTGGTATGGTTGTGTTCTTGCCAAAGGATGTGAGTAACTTCAAATGCAGCAAGGGCAAGTTGGTTGCCCTGTTGGAAGAGAAGGTTGGTCAACTTTAGGCCCTTAATCCACTCTTCATCCAGGTTTGACCACATAACACCTATTCTGAAAAATCTTCACTGGCTGCCCATTTGCTTCCGAGCGCAATACAAGGTGTTTGTTATTACCTATAAAGCCCTACATGGCTTGGGCCCAAGTTACTGGAGGGACCGCATCTCCCCACACAAGCCGCCCCGCACACTCAGAACATCCGGGAAGAATCTGTTGGAGATTCCATCTTCCAAATATGTCTCCACATCCCAGATGGCTTTTTCAGTGGCGGCCCCGTGGATTTGGAACAGTCTCCCCAAGGAGCTCCATCTCATGACCCCCCTAGAAACATTTAAAAAGAGGCTTAAAACCTTTCTTTTTTGCCAAGCCTTCCCCCCCGAGGAATGAAGTTGAGCGCTCTTGATGCCATCAATTCTCTCCCTTACCATATAAATGATTGCATTTGTATAACTGTATTACTTGTTTTTATCTATTTTTATAAGATGTTTTTAATAGTTTTATAGTCTGTAAACCGTTTCGATCTAGGGAAAAAAGGTATACAAATATTATTATTATTATTATTATTATTATTATTATTATTATTATTATTATTCAATATATTTGAGAGCATGAGGTTTTCTTGGACAAAGCGGAGTAGACTGTCCGGGTTGAGAAATACACAAGGAATGTCTCTCAAGAAGATGTCACTTCCCATACAGAGAAGGCAGACATTTGGAGAAAGGTGACACACAGAAGTAGAATGACCAGGGATCGTTTTTATTGAGCTTGGAGCTGCAGAATCAATTCAAGACACTCTCCGTCATCAGTGATGACTAGGGACAGCAAGAAGAGCAGCAGTCCTCAGAGAATGTGCCCAAGACATCGGAAGGTTCAGCACATGGAATAGCTTCTGCCAAACCTTGGAGGTGGTGTGGGGGTGGTGGTAGGAGACTCCCTGATAAGGGAAACAGAATCAGTGGTTTGCAGGCTTGATAAAATGTCTCAAGAGGTGTGCTGTCTTCCTGGGGCAAAAATCTGTGATGCAACAGAGTAGCTGACAAGATTCATCAAGCTCACTGACAGTTACCCCTTCCTTTTGGTTGATGTGAGAACCAATGACAATGCAAGGCATAGCTTTTAGAATATCATAAGACATTGTGAGGCTCTGGGTAGGAAGCTGAAGAACCTGGATGCACAGGTTGTCATTTTGTCTCTTCTCCCAATTGAAGGGCACAGCCCAGGAAGTGAAAGAAAAATAATGAAGGTGAACAACTGGCTCTGCAGATGGTGCCACAAGGAACGATTTGGCTTCTTGGACCATGGTATCAGGTTTCATGTAGATGGACTTCTGGCAAGGGATGGGCTGCACATCACAGCAGTGGGCAGGAACATGTTTGCTAAGAGTCTGAAAAATCTGATCAGAAGAGCTTTAAACTGAGTTATGTGGGGAAGGAAGACCGTATTTTTGATTGCAGGAGTTCATCAGGTGCTGGAGATAATAATCTGACTTATACAGAGAACAGGGCAAATAGTTCAAGAACCCAACAGTGGAAGGGGGAAAAAATTTAAACAGGCAATCAGGGGGAATGGTCCATGGTCTTAGATGTCTCTACATTAATGCACAAGAGTATAGGAAATAAAGAAGATGAACTTGAACTCTTAACACAACAAAGCAAATATGATATAATAGGCATCACTGAAACCTGATAGGTTGAGTTTCATGATTGGAATGTAGTAAAAGATGGGTATAACCAATTTCAGACAAATAGACCTAACAGTAAGGGAAGAGGAGCAGCATTATATGTCAGGGATATTTACACCTGTGAAAAGATTCATGACTTAAATCCTGGAAGAGCATCTGGGTAAAACATTAACGGAGAGAGAAACAACAGGGATGTCATTGTAGTGGTCTACTACAGACCTCCAAGCTAGACTGAGATTTGGATTATGCCTTCCTGAAACAGATTCAGAAAGGAGAGATGTAGTAGTTATGGGGAATGTCACCTATCCTGATACTAACTGGAAGTCAAATTCTGCCAAAAATTTAAGATCCAACAAATTTCTAACTTGCCTTACAGACAATCTCATTGACCAGAAGATGGAAGAGGCAATAAGGGGATCAGCTATTTTAGATCTGATCCTAACCTACAGTGGGGAACCTGGTTAATGTGGTGGAAATGGCATTATCCTTAGGTGGGAGTGACCATGTTCTCCTGGAATTTGTTATAGAGTGGAAAGGAGAAGCAAAATATAGTCAAACACACATTCCATACTTTAAGAAATCTGATTTCAGTAAATTTAAGGAACTATTGGGTGTGATCCCATGATCAGGAATACTAGAAGAGAAGAGAGTTCATGATGAATGTGAGTTTCTTAAAAGGGAAATATTGAAGGAACAATTTCAATCAGTTCCAATGAGGAGGGAAAATGGAAGATGTCTAAAGTAACCGGGATGGATGTCTAAAGAACTTTCAACTGAGCTAAAAGGAACATGTACAAGAAATGGAAAGGGGGGGAAATCACCAAAGAAGAATTCCAAAAAATGTCGAGCAGATGTAAAGAGAAGGGGGCTGTACAAACAGCCCTGAAGGGGCAGCCTCCGGCTACCCCCAATTTGGCTTTCCCAGGGTGTGAAAAGAAGCTGCAAAAAATGGCTCCTTTTTGCACCCTGGAAGGTTGTGAGAGCTGCGGCAGCATGGCTATACGCTGCTCCTTCAGTGCTGCGTTGTACGGACACAGCACTGGGGGAGGTCAGTGATGCTGCACACTATGTGGAGTGGAACACGGCATCCAAGTGCTCTGGGGGGCAGAGTTGGGGTGTGTGTCGTCAGGACGCTATGCCCCGAATCCACCTCCATGCCGGCGTATGTATAGGGCCAAAGTCAGAAATGCTAAAGCACAAAACAAGCTCAGGCTTGCTGGAGAGATTAAAAACAATTTAAAAGGCTTTGTTTAGTGTTTGTTATTTTGGTTTTTTATGTCTGTAGCAAAAAGAAGAACAAGGAAATGGTAAGACCACTGCATGGAAAAGATGGTGAAATGCTAATAGGGGACAGAGAAAAGGCAGAATTACTCAACACCTTCTTTGCCTCAGTCTTCTCTGAAAAAGAGAATGGTGCTCAACCTGGGGGAAATGGAGCAGATAATACAGTAGGGGAAATGCAGCACAGGATAAGTAAAGAAGTAGAACAGCAATACCTGGCTACTCTAAACAAATTTGTCTCCAGGACAGATGAACTTCATTCAAGAGTATTAAAATTATTTGCAGAAGTAATCTCAGAACCACTGTCAATAATCTTTGAGAATTCCTGGGAAACAGGAGACATTCCAGCAGACTGGAGGAGAGCAAATGTTGTCCCCATCTTCAAAGGGGGGTGGGGAGAACTCAAGCATTTAGCCTTACATCAACTCCAGGAAAGATTCTAGGGTAGAATAAATCCTAGTGGAATTGTAGAATAAGTGTAGAATAGGATACTATTTTAAAAGTCAAAAATGAAATATCTTGCTGGCCACCATGACTTTTCTTTTTAAAGAAAGGTATGTTATGCAAGTGTTGGCCTTGGTGGCCCCCATCATGCTATGTTAGCCCAAGGAATGGACCAGCCACTTTCCCCCATTACTAGCCAGGGTCTCTGGATGGTCTGCAGTACTGCAGAGCAACCTCTGGACTGAAAAGGCTTGGACTTTGGTCCTGAGGTCCAGCTATAACTATGCCAGTGACTATATACCAGCCTCAAAGTATCCAGGAGGTTGAGTATCTAATCAGAAAACAAAAACAGTGAATTTTTGGAGCTACTGACATGTCAGCATTAAGCATGGTTTTCATCAGAAGGAAGCATGAAGACCAGACTTTTGGGGGGTCTCCAGATGTTGCTTGATTGCATCTCCAGTTATCCCTAATCATTAATTGCTGCCTGATTAGAGTTGCAGTCCACCTTCTGAAGGGCTCCAAATTGCTCATTCCATGATTGTACAGATGTGAGGTGAAGCAAAATCTGTTAAAAACTGGGGAGTACTGAAGACAACATCTGGCCAGCCCCTTCCATATTAAGACTGCATCCCTCAAATATATTTTTCCCACTGAGGTGAGGCCTGTCTGCAAGAATGTTGCTTAAAGTATCAAAGTCAAAAGTGAACCTTTTAAAGTGAAACAATCAAAAGGGGTTACTTGAAACAGCTACAGCTACACAGGGCTGGGGAGTACTGCAGGCAATTAAGCCAAACATCTGCCTTGCCAGAAACTCCCAAGGAGAACTGTCAGATAGCAACATCTGGAAGAAGCTCCACAAGGACTGAAACACCACTTCAATAGGACAGGAACTGATAGAGGGGAAATGTGTTAGGAGAGATATTAGGAGAGCCATAATTTTATGAGCCCATTGCTCATGGATCTGCTCCCAGAGAAGGGAGGAAAAGAACATGAAGTATTATTAATATGCCAGGCACAGAAAGGTTAAGGAGAAGGTGCAGGGAGGGGAGAATTGCAAATTGGAAATAATGTTGGCATTACCGTTGGTCCCCTGAAGAGCAGCAATTAAAAGCTGTTTAGTACTGAAAAGTGGCTCTTTGAATCTGGAAACATACACATTCTCTATCTTTTCGGTGATCTCGGGCCCTTTTTGTTTTGTTTAAAAGGCTCGTGCAAAAAAAAAATCCTTTAGCTATTCCTGTTTGAAAGATAGTGTGGGATTTGAGCTCCATCCGGTGTTACCTCTGCACCATGTGATCTGGTGCAAGCTTGGGTGCTGTTCTTGCTGCACCAGCACTGTCCACCACCCCCATCACCCCACACCCATAGCCACATGGGTCTGCAGAAGATTATTTCAAGCTACCTGATTGGTGCATTGGTGCAGCATCATCTGGTGACTTCCAGGTCATTGAGGAAGTGAATCCTCTCTAGGTTTTAGTCCACCCATTAAATTAGCTATCCAAAGTGATGAACTGTTTTGAGGGATAGGGGCTTAGCACCTTGGTTAGTTGTTTGAAAGTTCATACTAAAAGTCAGAGTGGATTCTGACCACTCCACTGCATAGGGAAATGTTAGGCCCGGTACAAAAGGGCAGGAAGCGCATCCTGGCAGGGATTCAGGAGTGTGCAACGACTGCACGCTCCTGAACCCTAGTTCGTACAGAGACCGCCATCATGGCAGCCTCCCAGCCACATGGGGCCACCATGATGATGCAAGTACAGTGCCATGTCCACATGGTGCAGCGCCACACTCATGTCATCAACATGCGCCAAACGCCTATGGTGCCTTGGCAGTGACGCCGAAAGGAGCTGCATTTTGTAGCTCCTTTTGGGGACAGACCATTGTCGCAGCCATGTGGTTGCTGTGGCAATGATCTGGAGCAGAAAGGGTCGGCGTCTCACCATTCCTTCCTGCCCACCTGTGAATCTGCACCTTCTGGCTCACACTTCCATCTACAGAGAATACTGTTTTGTGCAGCCCCTTCCCCAAGTAATGACAGTGAATGAATTGGGAGAGCAATCCCTTCTCATCAGCCTCTATATTACTCCAGATCATATTGAAAAAGAAAAGGTATGGATAAAATACATACACCTGGCAAATTCAACCTCGACAATGAAGAAATAAAAATAGTAAAAGAATTCTCATACCTGGGATCAAACAGTAATAGGAACAGGAATTACAGCCAGAAAATCAGAAGAAGGTTAAAAATGGGGAGGGCAGCTATGAAAGAAGTAGAAAATATTCTAAAATTCAAAGATATACAACTCAGCACAAAAGTTAGAATCATAGAAGCCATTGTATTCCCTATTACCATGTACAGATGTGAGACGTGGACAATTTAAAAAGAAAATAGGAAGAAAATAAATTCATTTGAGTGTTTTGCTGGAGTAGAGAGCTGAGAGTTGTGTGAACAGCCAAAAAGTCAAAGAAATGGGTCATAGAGTAGATCTAGCCAGATATCCCCATGGAAGCCAAGATGACAAAACTGAGGCTGCCATACTTTGGACACATCATAAGAAAGTGTGACTCATTGGGAAAAAAAAACAATAATGCTAGGATAGGTGGAAGGAAGTAGAGAAGAAGGCCGCATGCTAGACTCTATTAAGGAGGTCACAGGTATGGGTTTACAGGAGCTAAACAGAACAGTGGAGAACAGGAAATTTGGAGATGTCTCACCCACAGAGTCACCATGGGTCAAGATCGGCTCAAAGGCAATTAACAACAAAACCCCAAAAAGCTCCGCTCTCAGGACTAGAGTTGATAACTCCGTAATAATAGATCTCAGTATCAACATTTATTTTATTATATTTTATTTTATTTTAATGCCACCTACATTCATGGCACTTTGGAGAAAATAAAAGGACATATCTCTGGCACACAAGTCAGATTGTCAGTGGTTCAGCTGGTTCAATTGCTCCAGACTCCTCATAGACTAGAGCCCCAGTATGTGTTTCTGTGCCTTTAAGTGGCCTGTCAACTTATGGCAACCCCATGAATTTCATAGGCTTTCCTTAAGCAAGGAATATTCAGAGGTGGTTCACCAAGTCCTTTCACTAAAATATAGCCTACATCACCTGGTATTTATTGGCAGTCTTTCATCCAAGTACTAACCAGCGCTTACCCTGCTTAGTTTCCAAGATCAGACAGATAAAAGGTATAGGCTGTTTCATCTTCTTCCCTGGTCATTTTCAGAATCTCCCAGTGTCTTATTATCTTTTGTTACTTGAGTAACTGAATAAACACTCATGGGATCAGAATGTCAGTGTGAAAATGTGTTCCCACATGAAAAAATTTATACCCCTGTTCATTGTACTTTGCATTTTTATTTAACATTCATTCATTCATTCATTTTCTAGACCAACACTCCCAGATCATATCACATGTTCACAAAGGTTGCCCTGTTTTTGAAATTGCTCCAGCAACCTGACCACCTTAATCTGGCCTTGTCAAACCAGGAGAAACAACTAACAAAGAGAAGATGGGGGTAAATAGAAAAGAATGCAGTTACACATCTGTAGGCTCCATTACTTTTAGATAACCACGGTGAAGAATGGTGACGTAGAGTTTATTAGGAAGGATAAGATCTCTTCCTTTGATGTAGAGCTACTAACAATATCCTTGGATCATCACATTTGGGGTCTCCCACTGAAGCAGTCAAAGCGATAAGGAGGTTAATTTTTTCTCATCAAAATATTTGCATCTAATATACCTTCATGAGGCTCGTCAGAAGAAACTGTTAACAAGGCATACTTTATCAAGTGTTGCCAACCTATCAGATTAAAGTCTACGTTGCTAGAATGAATTATATATTATCTTTTCCATTTGTTTGCTCTTTTCTTTGCAGCTATCTGTCTCCCCTATGAATTCTCCCTTGAGAGGTAATGAAACACCTTGGGAGCTACCTCAGTCACTGAACTAAAACTGTCATCATGTTAGATAAGGCTTCTAGTATCCAGTCATGTGCCAGATGAAAACATTGCTCCCTTGCCCTAACATCAATCCATCTATGCTGGATGAATAGCATTAATTCCAGGTTGGGCAATAACACTTTTCTTCTCTGGGGGGATAACACAGAAAGAAATGGAGTACAAATTGAGTGATTAGACCAGAAGGGGCAACTGTGGTCCTTCAGGACTCTTAGACTACAGTTTTTTGTGGGTTTTTCAGGCTATGTGGCCATGTTCTAGCAGAGTTTCTTTCTGACGTTTTGCCAGCATCTGTGGCTGGCATCTTCAGAGAAGTGCTGAAACGTCAGAAAGAAACTCTGCTAGAACATGACCACATAGCCCAAAAAAAAAAAAACCCAAAACTATGGATGCCGGCCATGAAAGCCTTCAACTTTACATATCTTAGACTACAATTAGTGGACACTGCCCCCCCCCTCTGTTATATTACAGATTGGGTGGAGACTAAAAAATACATAAGACACCATGGGTAGTCACTGTGCTAAGCCTTGGACTAAGACTGTCCTTCTAGGATCCTAGCTATTATTATCCTCACAAGAAATATAATCGTTCTTCCATTATCTGGGCAACACCACTGAGGGGTATAGTCTCCTCTTCAAGTATACAAAGCGTTAATGATGCATTGGTTTTAAGTTTCATTTATTGGGACTCAACTTCACATCATAAAGGAGTCACAGAGATCATGAGAGACAATTACCCAATGAAAAGATAACTTGGGGAAGAAGTGTTAAATTGATTAACCAGGGAGGTGTATAAAACCTTGGGGTGCCATGAGGCACAATAGAGAGGACAAAGAGGGACTTGGGACTGAGGTGCCTGCCACACCTTGTGAGAGTTCTGGCCATAGGCTAGCCCTTGAAGGTCTAGATTCTCAGAGCAGAATATGAAATGTATAGATTTTTATATGTGTTAGGGAAATCAAGTTTATTTTTAATCTCAAATGAATATGACCTAGGCTATTACAACTTTGTAACTTCAACTGCCTGAAGGAAAGTATCTTCATGATAAGATACTCTTTTGCTATGTAGATCACCTGTTTAAAATAAAGCTTAACTTTAAAGATCTCCTTTCTTCTCACACTTGTTCACGTTCGTTTAGCTCAGAGATGTGCACTTATGCACATAGGATTCTCCCATAGGTGAGAGGGAAGGGAAAGCCTCTGCAAAGACAGGGGTGGAAAAAGCACAAGACAGGTTTCCCAGTAACTCCCCACTGAGTTACTGATTAAGAGGGATTAAAATCAGTGGGTAGTGGCAGCTCAGCTACATGAACCCAAGGGGTGCCATCTCCTGTTCAGGAGTAGGAGCAGGAGGAAGCCCATTACAGAAATCATAAAGCAACTCTGGTATACCATACTCCTGTTCTAAAGCTATTGTACAATAAGATCTGTAACTGTAAGATGATCCCTTATCAGGGGATCTACTTACAGCCTTGGGAGGACATCAGGTGCCCTTTCAAGTGCACTTATCTGCCCACCTTATTGATATATCAGAGAGCATACCAAAATCACATACCTATTTCTTCTCCTATCCATCTCTGTGAAAGAGAATAGGACATTATCCCCCCCCCCCAGCCACTTGTGAGAAGTAGAGACAGAAAAGCTCAAAATCAGAGGGGATGAAGACTAAGACTGTGATTTTCATTACCTATACACACACACACACACACACACACACACACACACACACACGTGTGATATCATAGTTGTGTAGATGGGGTCATTTTGTAACAAAGATGCCCTTTCTTGTCAAAGGATTGCCGTGAGTGGAAAAAGCTGCCCAAGCTGAAAGGATGCCATCTATAATATACTAAAGGCATCACCAAAGATCTTTAACATACCAAATAAGCTAAGCTTGCATAAAGCAGAATATTTTTTCAAGCCATGACTAAAAGCTCTCTCTCTATTTTACATTGGCAGGATAACATCAGGCACTAATATAACAGCAGATTTAGAGGCAAATTTCTACAAATGTTCCATATTCAAGTTTAGATAAGAAATAGTTGTCAGGTTACCTTGGTTTGTGCTGCTTCATTCAAACATTCAGAAGGAACAAATATAATAAAATACATAACAGTTATAACAGTTTTATTACCTTGGTGTTAATCCTGACAGTAAAGGGCTCTTTGAATGAAACTCTTTAGGGAAAAGGTGCCATCCCCTTTGACCCTTTAGGTCTATGATGGCACAGGGACAGATGTTGGGAAAGGTACTTTTGAACTACTGCAAGATTCCATACCCTCCAACTATTCTGATTTGGAGTTAAACTTCTGTTGTCCCACTTTTCCACTACTTTTACAAAGTCACACATTCGTTCCCCTCTTCCCACTTTCCCACTTAGCTTACTTCCATTGCTTCAAACTGAATTCAAAGTGGAGAAGTAGTTTGCATGCAATTAATTCAGAAAGAGGAAGAATCTTGCCTTTTCCAGTAGGCTCAGGCAAAAACAAGCTGCTTCAGCCTCTCGTAGTTTGTGTATTGTTCTTCACTGATTACTTTTGTCATCTTGACCACGCTCTGGTGTTGCTTGGCCATATGTCTCCAAATTTCCATCTGTCAAATATTGGAGGGTATGTGAGCCTGGAAACTGCAGTCCAAAAAGTAATTTTTCCAGACTCTGGTCAGGGGGCTGCATACACACACAAATGCATGTACTGTATAGACACCACATACCATACCTCCCTTTCTTCTACTCCCTCCCTCAATGTGGAACGAAGAGTCCTTTATATGGAGACATCTGAGAGAGGGATTGCACAGAAGACTGTCCATTCCCTCTTTCAGAAACACATCAAAAAGAGGTTAGAAGGATTTTCAGAAGCCATTGTTGTCATGCAAGCTTCATCTGCAGAAAGTCTATTCAAGGTACAGAAGCCTGATCTCTTTTTCATGTGGCCATCCAACCTCATACAGATAACTCTTTCCTCACTAGTACTGTGCATTTAATACAATTGTAGACATTCAGCTTTATATGGTGGAGGAAGTTAAATACAGTTCTGGGGCACAGCAGCATATCCACAGTATTCACTGTAGTGAGACGATGAGAAACGGAAATGGAATAAAACACAAAATGGCCTCTTTCTTAGAATAATAGAGTTGGAAATGACTTCATAGATCATGTAGCCACTGATTCGCAAACATTCATCCTTTGGCTCTCAGAAGCCAATAGTCAGGTATTCTGGAAACTGAAGTCCATAACTTCTGGCATAGCAACTTGTTATTGATATACATGTGTAAGTGTGGCTTATATGCATGTATGTTTCTTCGGAATGGGGCACAGGGAGCAATTCCCTAACCTTTTCCACTCCAACCAAAACACTCTCCCAGCAATTATCAAGCAGCAGGAGTGGCATTTGCTGATGTCATGTCACTTACTCATGAGATAGGACAAGGGGATGCATTTCAGACATTGAAGGGGTCATTCAGACATCTTTTTTTAGCACGATTATGCAAATCATCTCAGTCACATATTCCAGGTTAATTATTCCCACTATGGAGCTGCATGAATGCGCATCTCTGTGAGTTGCTCACACATACATTCGGAATACGTTCAAGGCATACAGCATTTTATCCCAGGTCTATTCATGTCTATTCACATTGGTTATTTACACTACCAACAATGTGGATCTATTTAAAAGACTTGGGGGGAAACCCAATCTCCATTATCCCAGATTAAGTGGGGGTTTGGCAGCCCCCCCAAAAAAAAACATAATCAGGTGCATTCAAGATGCATGTGAACAATGGAGATTCAACTCAGATTCATCCAGGGTTATTTTCACAGTGTAAATAATTCTGAAGATGCAACTTCTCTAGACTCCACAGAGGATAGGGAGAAGATGCACTCCATCTATGAGTGCACCCTCATTTCTTCCCCAACCTGATACCCATTGCTTCCTCATTATCTGAGTTGCCTCCCCTTCCCTCACCTCCCCACCAGTAAGCAGCAACTGCAGGGTCCCTACGAAGGGTTTTACAACTAAGCCCATGAAACTGCAGGGGCAGAATATTATCCTTTCTCCCTTTGATGCAGGATCATGGCCCTGGAAATAAAAGATTGAAAACCACTATTTCAATTGACTACCTGCAGCGGGAAGATATACTTTGCTAGAGTCTTCTTGATAGCTTGGTGTTTTAAAGTCTTCTTGACAGCGTGGTGTTTTAAACCTTCCGGAGAAGGATAGTTCACCATTGTCAAATCATTAGTACCTTCAGAAGTTTTTCTCCATGTTTTATCACCAGTAGGTTTAGAGCCTATCCAGAACAATAGATAACACATTTGCTCTCTATGTGACAACCCATCAAATATTTGATTTGGATGCACCCAACAACAAACCCAAGCCCTGTTAGGCCAACATCCCCTCCTTTCATGGTTTTAAGCAACCACAGGAATCCACTCAGAAGATAAAATACAATTAAAACTTTTGCTCAGTCTTTACTGAAAAGAATGACTTCTATAACATGGATGGGCAAAGTGGACCCTGGACTGCAACTCTCAGCAGACACAGCAAGATATCCAGTGATGGGAAATGCTGGAAGATGCAGTCCATCAGTGTGTGGAGAGTTATGTACACTTAAGCAGCTCCTGTCCTATAATATTCACTGAGGCTTTCTCCAAGGTACCTGTGCACAAGACTTTAGTCCAAAACACATCTATAGTTCTGTTCAGGAAGAGGCTTTTCCCAAACATCATGAGCAAGGAAATAACACTCTTACCATATGTAGGCATGTTCTCCTTTAGTGTGTTCAGCTAGAGTTTCTTTCCTCCAATTTTTTTTTTCATATCAATAAAGAAGAACCTGGTACTGATGCTCTCAAATATACCATGGAAAATAAGTCAGAAATGGTGTGCCACTGTGAAGACTGGAGCATGAAATTACTTGGGAGACTAGCCTGTCTGAGTAACTCATCAGAATATCTTTTCTTTTTTCTAACCAAGTTGCAGAATAGCAAGTCCCATTTCAATTCCCTCCAGTTCCACCCTCACACACACCTCTGCAGCTTAGATTTCCCAAAGGGCAGGCTTGTTCCTCCATGCTGTATGACATACATCAAAACATTGTACCAACTTCTGCTCACACTCTCCTCCACAAATCCCATGGCTATTAATCATTTCATACACATGTGGCTCAAAATTGCCAGGCTGCCAACTCCAGGAGGGCTTCTGAGATTTGTCTTGCTGGTGTGCACAACTTAACGGTAGACACATATTGGCCAAACCCAAGGGGGGAAAATGTGAGGAATCTGATTGGACAGAAGTGATGGCAGGAGGAACTCTCCCCTCCCAGTTGTTTTAAGTTGCAAGTCCCAAAGCCCCACTTAACATGGCCAATGGTAAGGGACCGTGGGAGCTGTGGTCCAAAACAACTAGAGGGGCAAAGGTTACCAACCCTTTTGCTGTAGGCAAAATCAGGAACCACAAATCCTGGGTTTTTCTATATGCCAGGAAATAAATGGCATATCATTTGCTTGACTAGATGACAGAAGCAGTTCTAGGGAGCAAGCTCAAAGTTAGGTCCCATGTTTTGCATGCAGAAGGTCCCAGGTTTAATCTCCATGTAGGATTAGGAAAGAATGCTGCCAAAAACTCTGGCGAACCAACACAAATCAATCAGTAGTGATCATATCAGACTTGGTAGAAGAATGGCAACTTCCTAGGTACCTATATGATAAATAGCCACTACAAACTCTTCTTTCCCATACTTGTTAAGTCCTTCAAACCTATCCCCTCAATAAAAATAATATAGAAGTATTCTATGCATTTCAAGAGCAACCTGCAAAGTGAAGTTATATGACAGGTGTCTTTATGGTGCATTCAGAATGATTGTAAAAAGAACAGGAAGTCTGAGGTTTTGTTAGTGTACTTTCCAGTTTTATTTTGGACATCCATACACGCTTTGTATATCCCAGAATATTTTCTGTCAACTCACTGTACAATTAAAGACTTTTGATAAAACTCCCTAGGTCAATTTATTTTAATCCAGTATAAAATCAGAAAGAACAGGAACAAAATCTGTTCAATCAATCTGGATGCGCAGTTTCCTGCCATGGCAAGTAATCCATTGCTACGGGACCCAAAGGGACCCTGAAACTGTTCTTAAGATAGAGATGGGCTCAGCATTGGCAAGATATTTGTTATTAAGTTTGTTTACTTGCATATGGTTCCCTACCCCTGTCTCTTTAGACTGAGGATCCTTTGCCATTTCGCAAATAATCTATATTCTTGTCTTGGGTTCTGTCATCATCTTCCGGCTCCCTAGACATCCATCTTGTGATGGTACTAAAAACCAAAGAGACAAAGTTAACATTAACACTCAACTTAAGCATTCTTAAGTATTAAAATCTCAGGATATTTATATGGGGAAATGAGCAGATTCTTTGGGAATCTCTTAGGCTATTTATTATATGCAATCATATATAGATACAAACATATTCAATCCTCTTTCAGAAAAATGCAGACATGTCAGTCTCTGGGCACATTGCTTGCCTCCTATTACATCACATGACATATAGGAGAGCACACACAGCATCATCAGATTCTTTCATTGGCCCGTTACAAACGGGTCTTTAAGTACGGACTCAGTCTGTACTAGGGTTAAAAAGGGGCGTCACTTCCGGATGCCCCTAACCGTAGTATGGACTGAGTCTGTACAAAATGGTGACGCCCCTTCCACATGGGGGCCGCCATGATGACATCACAACCACGCCGCCTCTATACGGGGCGGCATGTCGTTGCTCCGTGCCAGGGCGCTTAGTGCGCCCTTTGCGTGGAGCAGGAAGGAGCTCCGTTTCAGAGCTCCTTCCTGGTTTGTGTCACTGTGTGCAGCCTTCAGATGGCTGCGCCAGCGACGCAAAGGAGAAAGGGGCCAAGTGGCCCCTTTCTCCTCCTCCCCACTGCCGCAGGGTGTCCTTGGGGCTTGAAACTCCAAGGACACCCCTTTCCAGGCTGTGGGGAAGGGGCCTTTTGCTGCTTCCCCACAGCCCAGAAAGCGGCGGATTGGGGCCTCAGCGGCTGCCGTTCTAGCCGCTGAGGCCCCGATCCAGCGGGGAAAGGCGTGCCTACAAGGGGCCATATTCTCCATAGGGTATGTTAAGGCACCATATGGAAATTTCGTAATCACTTTAACTTGTATAGAATTCTGTCCCTTGTATCAGATTCATAACCATTTATCCATCAAGGAACACCATCTCATCTACTGAGTCACTACAAATCCCCTAAGAAGCATTCAAGGGGTTAATTTCCTTGAGCATCGTTTTCAATAAACCTCTCTTACATAGCTATACACATCCTAATATCTATTTTATCATAGCCAAATTGGTTTTTACCAGCATCAGCATGTATGGCTTATTTAGCAAATTAGCATCTCAGAGGCTTCATCAGTTGCAGAATGGCATAACAGTTTAATTTCAGCCTCTTTTTTGGCTTCTTTTATTTCTCCCTAGCTTCCACCTATCAGCTGTCCTATCTGATCCAATCAAGGTGCTGACTTTACCCCATTCATTTCAGTAATCGTCTCCTCCAGTCAGATTACTGTAGATAATATGAACTGGGGTAGAGCTAAACCTTGGCTTTTGACTGCCTTCCTTTGGATTTATATCACCCATTGCACCTGTATCGGTTTATTAGCAGTGAAATCTACTCTTATCTCAGTGTATATAGAAATGCAAACATTCTCATCTCTTTGTTCACATTTAAATAGGTGTTCTGCTCAATATTAACCTGTCTCTTTCTTCCCAGTAACACACACACATTCTAATGCACATAGCTGTCTGCAATGTATCTTATAAGTTACAGGTTATACTCTACAGATATATTTTCAGGTCTCAAAGTTGGCAAGCAAAATAAGCCTGCCCTGCAACAAGGTACTTGCAGGGAGAGGGCAAATTGCTTTCTCCATGCATTATCATTTAAACATCCTTAAATATGAAGACTCTTACAAGCACAATATCTACTTAGAAGTCTTCAGTGTTGCTTACTCCCAAGTAAGTATGCCTAAAGTAAAGTGCAGACAGCCTTTATTTTTTCTGGACAGGCTCAACAATAATAGCCGCTTCAATATTTCATCATTTAGTGCACTTCTGATTGATAATCCCCCAAGAGGCTCAATTACATAGGAATATAGGCCGTCCAGTTTTGCCAGATCCTTTCAGAGGCAGATCAACTCCCCCGCCCCTGCCCCCGCCTAGTCTTGGAAGGGCTCAAGTGTCAGAGTGACTAGATATCATAACCACAAAGGAGGACAAGGTGTGATAAAATGTAGGGCATTCAATAAAAATGTAGGCTATTACAAAATAAAAGCTATAAACACTAATATAAATATAAATTCATGCTTCTTAATCATGCTCAGAATGGAGGACATTTTGGAATTCCTTCTGGATAGAGGGCTAAAATGTAGAACAGAAAGGAGGACATCTGGTCACCCTGCTCAAGCCCCACCATGCCATCACTTTTCCAGCATCTTTGGGTCTCCTGATAGGTGGCCTTATAAGCAACCTTTTAATTTCATCAGGGTTCATTGAAAGCTAATGCCTTTGGAACTCAGAAATGTTAGTGGAATTCTGAGAACTGTAGTCCCAAAAAAAATTTTTTTTTAATTTTTTCAAGATTTAATGCTCTTTCTGGAATCATACATTCATGATGGTTCTGAAAATATTCTGAGCAAAGGGTTGCCAGTGTAACGAGTGCACCACAGTGCATTCATTGCTCCGGGTCCTAGTCTCTGGAGCAGCAGAAAACAAACTAGCTCCCTCCTCAATATGACATCCTTTCAAGTATTTAAACAGGGCTATTATATCACCTCTTAACCTTCTCTTCTCCAGGCTAAACATCCCCAGCTCTTTAAGCCGTTCCTCATAGGGCATGGTTTCCAGACCCTTCACCATTTTAGTCGCCCTCCTTTGGACACGCTCCAGTTTCTCAATGTCCTTTTTGAATTGTGGTGCCCAGAACTGGATGCAATATTCCAGGTGGGGCCTGACCAAAGCAGAATATAGTGGCACTATTA
>NC_056525.1:65187246-65219350 GCF_019175285.1 Sceloporus undulatus | reverse complement strand
CTTCCCTTGATCTAGACACTATGCTTCTATTGATGCAGCCTAAAATTGCATTGGCCTTTTTAGCTACCGCATCACACGGTGTTCAATTTGACTTCAAGATCCCTTTCACACATAGTTTCATTCAGCCATGTGTCCCCCATCCTATATCTGTGCATTTCATTTTTCCACCCTAAGTGCAGTACCTTACATTTCTCTGTGTTGAAATTCATTTTGTTAGCTTTGGCCCAGCTTTCTAATCTATTAAGGTCATTTTGAATTTTGATCCTGTCCTCAGGGATATTAGCTACTCCTCCTAATTTGGTGTCATCTGCAAATTTGATAAGTATGCCCCCAATTCTGTCATCCAGGTCATTGATAAAGATGTTGAATAACACTGGCCCCAGGACAGAGCCTTGTGGGACTCCACTGGTCACTTCTCTGCAGGATGAAAAGGAGCCATTGTTGGGCACCCTTTGGGTTCGGCCTGTCAACCAGTTACAAATCCATGTAACAGTTACGTTGTCTATGTTGGGATATAGAGTCACAAGGAAAATGGCATTGTCTTCTAAATGTTCACAGACTCTCTGTTTAATGATCTGCTCCAGAATCTTTCCTGGTATTGATGTCAGACTAACTGGATGATAATTATTGGGATCCTCTTTTTTTCCCTTTTTGAAGATGGGGACAACGTTTGCCCTCCTCCAGTCTGCTGGGACTTCTCCTGTTCTCCAGGACTTCTCAAAGATTATTGCCAATGGCTCTGATATTACATTAGCCAGTTCTTTTAATACCCTTGGATGTAGTCCATCTGGTCCTGGAGACTTATATTCATTTAGATTAACCAGGAATTCCTGTACTATCTCTTTACTTATTCTGTGCTGCATTTCTCCTTTTGTGTCCTCTGCTCCATTATCCTCAGGTTGAGCACCCTTTGCCTTTTCTGAGAACACTGAGGCAAAAAAGGTGTTGAGTAATTCTGCCTTTTCTCTGTCCCCTGTTAGCATTTTGCCACCTTCTGCACGCAGTGGCCCTACCATTTCCTTTTTCTTCCTTTTGCTGCAGACATATCCAAAAAAGCCCTTTTTGTTGTTCTTAACCTCTCCAGCAAGTCTGAGTTCATTCTGCACTTTAGCTTAGCCCCTACACGTGCTCACTATTTGTTTGAAGTCCTCTTTGGTGATTTCCCCGTTTCTCTATTTCTTATACATGCTCCGTTTAAAACTTAGCTCAGTTGAAAGTTCCTTAGTCATCCATCCTGGTTTCTTGAAACATCTCCCATTTTTCTAGTAGCACTGTGGCTAATGATGCAACTGAACTCAAGTCAAAAGGTCGTTCAGCTGTTGACATGCTCAGAAGCAAAAGGAAAATCTGAAGCTGTACAGCACATATTATAGAACAGCACATATTATAGAAAAATGGAATGTGGGAAGCATGAATCAGGAGTATCTAGACATAGTAAACAAGAAATTGAATGTATAAACATTGCAATACTTGGGGTGAGTGAGCGAAAGTGGACAGGAATTGAACATTTTGAGTCAGATAATTACAGTGTTTTACTCAGGAAATGAAAATCTAAGAAGAAGTGGGGTGGCACGTATAGTGAAGAAAGATGAATCAAAAGCAACCAAAGGATATAATGCAAAGTCTGATTGCATCATGTCAGTTTGACTTCAGGGAAAAGCCATCAATATAACCTTAATTCAAGTTTATGCTCCAATTACAAAGACAGAAGAAGAAGAAATTGAAAGATTCTGTGCTGGAGTCTAAGAGGAAAATGATCACACACCAAAACAGGATGTATTTTTAATCATAGGTAATTGAAATGCAAAAGTAAGAAACAGAGCAGAATCAAAGCCGGAAAATTCCTGAGCAGGAAAATTTGGCCTAAGATTAAGAAATGAAGTAGGAGACCAACTGCCTGAATTTTGTAAGGCCAACAATTTGTTCACTGCAAACAGATTCTTCAGGCAATGAAAGAGACAACTCTGTTCATGAACATCATCTGATGGTCAATATAGAAATCAAATAGACTACATAATTGGGATCAGAAGCTCAACTCTCTCTTCAAAAACAAATCAGGAGCAGACTGTGGCACAGATCATGAACGACTAATATAAAAAATTAGAATAAAGCTAAAAAAGAACTAGAAACCAACCAACATGCCAAAATACTATCTGAAGAACATCCCCATCGAATTTTAAGATGATATGAAAACTTTATTTGCACTGTTAAGCCTAATGGACTGGGAGCCAGAAGAACTCTGGACTGAAGACAGGGACATTGTCAGGAAGGAATGCAAAAAAGACATTATCTGTAACCAAAAAGAAACGGAAGCCTCAGTAGGTGACAGATGAAACTCTTCAAGCAGTTAAAGAAAGATGAGAAGCAAGAGCAAAGGGGGACAGAAATAGAGTCAGAACCCTGAATGCAATTGTTCAATGATTTGTGAGCAGAAACAAAAGGAACTACTATAATAATCAATGCAGAGAAATATAAGGTGACAACAAAAAAAGAAGAAGAAAAGACCTCTTCTACAAGATCCAAGAAATCAAAGGGAAATTTAAACCAGGAATGAGGCTGCTCAGCAAGGGAACACATTGCATGACCAAGCAGAAATAATAAGACAATGGAAACAATACATGGAAGAAATATATAAAGGAACTGAAAGGGTGACAAGTTCATTAGAAGAAAAACCATATGAAGACAGATCTCCAATTTTAGAAAGTGAAGTGGAAGCTGCACTCAGAGTACTTAGGAGAAATAAATCATCAAGAACAAAGGGGCCTATTAATAAAGCTGTTTCACACTGCAAATACAGAATTCACTCTACTTCTAAATATACTGTCATTAAATATGGAAAACAAAACAATGGGCCACAGATTGGAATATGCATTCCAGTCCTGAAGAAAGGGGACACTAGGGATTGCAGTAACCCTAGGACCATTGCATGAATTTCCCATGCAAGCAAAGTGATCCTCAACATTCTACAACAAAGGCTTTTAATATATATGAAGCAAAAAATGCCAAATGCCCAACCTGGGTTCAAGAAAGAAAGATGTGCTAGAGGGATCATATTGCAAATATACATTGGATAATAGACTACAACAAAGAAAATCAAACTGTGCTTTATAGATTATACCAAAACCTTTGGTTGTGCAGATCATGAAAAACTTTGGATTGCTCTTAATGAAATGGTTATGTCACAACATTTGATTGTCCTGATGTGTAATCTGTACTTAGGACAAAAGGCTACCATGAAGACAGAATACAGAGAAACAGAATGGTTTTCCATTGGCAAGGGAGTCAGGCAAGCCTACATTTAACACCCTATCTGTTTAAGTTGTTCATTGAACGTATCATACATAAATGTATATTGGAGTCAGAGGATGAAGGCATAAAAACAGAAGGAAGAAACATAACAGCTTAAGATCTGTATATTGCATCATGCTATTAGCAGAAAATAGCAATGACTAGGAACAACTATTGAATAAAGCCAAGGAAGAAAGTGCACTGGAAGCTTTACAGTTGAACATTAATCAGGGGAATTGATTTACAAAACTTGAAAGCAGGCAATGAAGACACTGAAATAGTTCAAGATTTTCCATACTTTGGCTTATTCATGAGAATGGTGACTGCAGTCAAGAAATCACAAGATTAGACCTTGGAAGGGCAGCTATGAAGGAACTAGATAAGATCCTAAAGTGTTGAGATATATCATTGAATACTAAAGTTAGGATTATCCATGCCAATTTCTATGTATAGTTGTGAAGCTGGACAGTGAAGAAAGTTGACAGGAAGAAAATCATCTCATCTGAAATTTCCTGGAGAAGAGTTTTGCAGATACTGTTGACTGCTAAAAAGACCAATAAATGGGTCCTAGAGCAAATCAACCCTGAACTCTCCCTAGAAGCCAAGATGCCTAAACTGGGACAGTCATACTTGGAATGTATCATGAGAAAATAGGACACATTAGAAAAGACAATAATGCTTCGTAAGGTAGAAGACAGTAGGAAAAGAGAAGCCCACATTCCAAATGGATGGACTCAATCAAGGAAGCTATAACCCTTAGTCTGCAAGATCTGACCAAGGCGGTTGATGATAGGTTGACTTGGAGGTCTCTCAGTCAGTCATGAAGTTGCCATTAAGTCAAAGTCATCTTGACAGCAGTTAGCAAAAACAGGAAATACATAATTTTATATAGGGTTAACTATGCCATATGGGCATTATGTCCAAGCATTTGGGCATAAGAAACACTTAGCCTTTGAGGGAACAGAAAAAGAGCAGTCTGAGAAGTTTGGAGGGATAAAGGGCTAAAAAAAAATCAGCACTGGAACTTTACCCAGCCCTGCTCTAGAGCTTGAACAAGTTCCTATCCTGGTTAAAAGGTCTAATCTGCACTGCAGAAATAATGCAGTTTGACATAGTTTTTAACTGTCATGGCTCCATCCTATGGAATCCTGGGATTTGTAGCTTGTTATGGCACCACAGCTCTCTGACAGAGGAGGCTAAATATCCCACAAAACAGCAAATCACAGAATTCCATAACACTGAGCTGTGGTAGTTAAAGCGATGTCAAACTGCATTATTCTTCAGTCCATATTAGACTGATAGAAGAAGCACAGAAGAACTACACTGAAACACCTCCAAAAAAATGGAGTAATGAAAACAGAGCAGGTGTCTTCCCAAAGCATCACATTTCTGTCTCTGAATATACTTTTCTTCCCTTTCTAAGCCTTAGTTTCCCCAACTGAATAGTGGAAAGAGCAAATTCTTGCCTACCTCTGACAATCAGTGAGGAACTACACTAGAGTATTTTTATAGAAGCGCTCTGTATTATTTATGCAAGCCACAGAAAATTATTACAGAGGAAGCAATGAAAGCAAAATGCATTTCCCCAAGTGGGAAGCTATTCAGTACTTAGTGCTGGAGAACAGTTTAGAGTAAGCTTATTTTGTACCAGTCCTGAGAGCACCACTCTGTTGGCTGGGCCTTTAGTCATGTCAACAGCCCTCTGCCAAAATCAAGGTGGAGGTGCCAATTTCCACCTGCTGAGGACTTAGCCCTTACTCCACAGTTTACACCACCTGAGGAACCATTTCTCCCTCCTCTCCAGATCTGTGGTTTTCTCATGTGGGAGGGGCCCAGCCTGAACTAACCCTGATAAATTATTTACATCTGAACCTATCAACACTACTTTGAAGACCAAACTCCAAAGTGTTTCTGACAGTGGGGCTTTTAAGCAATCAGAATTACCCAAAGCAACACTGTTTGCTTTAAGTGGGAAGGGGCCTCCAAGCATGAAAACTGGTTCTTCCTGGGCCACTTGCTCCCATCCTGTCCTACCTTACTTTAAAACTCACTATTGCCCATACTGTTTTGGCACATACAAGCTGGGAAGACATCATTATTGGCTGCTATTATTATTATTATTATTATTATTATTATTATTATTATTATTATTATTATTACTGTTCTTATACCAGTACTATCCATGGCATGTCACACAGAATAATCTAAAAAGGCAGATCCTTGCCTCTCAAGGAGCTTACAATCTAAAATGCAGTGTAGAGAGATACAGCAGCAGAAAAGAAAGGGAAATGCAAATACAGAAGAAGATGTGTTGAACTACATGTGCTTTGGCTTAGTTTAAATAAAGGATAAGGACTAAAAGTTTAACCAAAGGCTTCACAGATTATTTTGATTCTGAGGAGAGATTTAAAGAAAGGGAATTGGAAGCACTCAGACAGCAGGTGCTAGACACCTTAGATGGATTAGGGATCAAGAAGGGCTATAGGAAGAAAGATAGATGCACTGGAAACTAGTCTGAATCATGCTAGAGATGAATTAAAAGTGGTTGACTGCTTGTCTTCAGGTGGGAAGAGGGTGAGTGGAAATTTGGGGATATGTGCAGAGAAAAGATCAGACAGCCTCTCCCAGAAAAAAAAAACAATTTGCCTAAAGAGAAGTCAATAAATGTGTTAGTCTTTATATTGCTGACTTCTAAAACCAGAAGTATCATGGGCAGATGTTGTTGACCTTCCTTCTTCCATGCATCAGTCCTAGTGGGGATGGAGTGCCAATCACAAGAAACAGCAAAGGAGAAAGACTGGATTTATTTAAAGGAGCAAGAGATAGCTGAGAGACTATCTCTCAGTCATGAACAGGGGTGTAACGCGGAGAAGTGGAGCAGGGGGAGATAACGCATTGTGCTCTAGATGTTGCTGGGCTACAACTCCAGCCAGTATAGCGAGTGACAAGGTATTGTGTGTGCTGCAGTCCAAGAACATTTGGAACACTCCCAAGTCTTGTGGCAAGGTAACAAATTGAACACTGCAAGCAAAGGAAAAGAGATAAAAATAAAAGTCAAGTTGATTGTTCCCAGTCAACAAAGTCGATGGTGATGTCAGTCAATACAAGACAGAGATGCTTCAGAAAGAAGATATGATTGAACTTACTGGGTCAGGGACTCTGATGACACATGCAAGCAGAAACAGCTGGAATATAAAATGGTGAATGGAGGTGGGAATACAGTAGAGGTATATCATCAGTATACAGATGGAACTGAAAGCCACTGATTTAAGAGGAATAAAATAGGGGGCCTTGAGTCCCATTATTGAGAAACTATGGGTATGAATGAATAAAATAATAATAAAAATATAAGTGCTGAAAAGAGATCTTTGAACAATCTCAGTGAAGAGGGAAAGAATGACTTCCTCCTGGAAATCAGAATGTTACTCTTGGGACTATACAAATCTCTCATCTCAAAAGTAACTTTCCCAAGCTCCAGTGGAAACACTGGGTGATAAACCATTATACATATGAGAAAAAAATTAGCTGGGGACAAGTCACAGACCCACAGATCATGAAAGGAATTGAGAGAGGAGTCAAGCAGGTCAGAATGATCGGCAAGTATTAAAGGAAGCAGAATGCTTAAAGAGGACATGGGAACAGAACAGACCTTTGACTCTAGAAGTGCAGAGAATGTCATTTTGCTGCCTTTGGGTAGATTTCAAAGAGTACAAAGAGAGAAAAAGAGCATTTATAGGAGGCTTAGAGAGGATTTCTAGAGAAAAGTGAGTTGGCACTATAGAAGTTATCAGCATACCCTATGAATTTTGAAGAAAGGACAAGAAGGGAAAGCATATGGCAGAACAGGCAGGATATGCTAATCTGTTTATTTTTCCAAACAGAGATGGGGTGATATTTTGCAATGTAGCAAGGAAGACAGGAAATAAAGGAATAATAGGAAATTACTATACATAACTTTTAAACTGTGTTCATGTCATAAAATAATGCCTTTGGAGATACTTATCACATGGTGTCACTTCTGCCTCTGTGGCTGCCATGTATGCCAAGTGTGGTTAGAGTGCCCTTTTTCACTGACAGAGGAAACCCAGCAATAGATCTTAATCATGCAACAGTTCCAGGACTCCTCAAGTTTGAAACATCATTGCCAAGGGTTGCAAGACTGGCAGTCACATCCCTCTGTCCCCCTTTCCCTTGATATTCCCAAAAATTTTCTTCTTTTTTAAAAATTTAAATCACATTAACCAAACTATGGAACTGCATTTTTAAAAGTAAAAAATAAAACAAAAGGCATTCTGTGTAGGGCATAGAACAGGGAGGGAGTCAGGAAAAGAGTGTGATGACAGCAGTTCCAGTTCATCAATTGTGAAGATATGCAATGATGGCTGTTCACAAAATGGTATGTTTGCATTTTCACTAATCCGCATGATTGCGGTAAAAACAAGGATTGTGTGATAAAGTCCTACAGAATCATAGAGCTGGAAGGGGGTGCAAGGGCCAGCTAATTTTTTATTAACCCCTTGCCATGCAAGAACACACAATTAAAATGCTCTTGACAGTTGGCCATCCAACCTCTGTTTAAAGACCAGTGAAGAAGGAGAGTCCACTACCCTCCAAGACGGTCTGTTCCATAATCAAACAGCTCTTACAGTAAAGAGGTTCTTCCTAAAGTTCTTCCTAGGTGAAATTCTCTTTTCTTGTAATTGTAATCCATTAGTTCTTGATCTAGTCTCTGGTGCACCAGAAACAATTTTACCACATCTCTCCACATCTTCTGCATGACACCTCTCATCTTCCTCAGTCTTCTACTTATCCTGTCTTCTACATCACATAGCTTCTGGTATTTAAAATGGATACCATGTCATCTCTTTTCTTCTACAAGATAAGAATACCATACCTTCTAAGTCATTCCTCATAAGGCTTGGTTTCCAGACCACTGATAATCTTGGTAGCCCTTTTCAGGGATAGGAATAAGTTGACTAAGCAGTTGAGAGGGCAAGTAATGACCAAAAAGATGGTTGATGGTCTGGAATCTGGGAGGGGGCAGGATCAAAGCAAGTTAGGGCAAAAAGAAGACAGGTTTTATAGAAGCTTCAGAGCAAGAAGAGGGTGGCAGAGGCAAATAGAGCAATCAGATATGTTCACTGACAATAGAGGCAAAGTTCTAGATGGAGATTGAAGAGAAAGGAAATAGAACAGAAGAGCATTAGAGGGGGAATGTTTTTGGTTTCCAGAGGCCTGCAGCTGCTGCACAAGAACTTACATGAAGATACCAAATAGGAGGGGTGCACCAAGCTTGAGGATCAATTGCATTAATCATTGGTTGGGAAAGCAGACCAGACAAATCCAATATTGAGGACAGGAATAAGCTGGATGTGGAAGCTGGAGCATTTAAGGAGAAAGCAAAAATGCTTTTGAGAAAACCCAGTGTAGACATTACAGAAGGATTAAGAGGCAGAGTGTAGAGAGTAAATGAATTTTGTACACTGTTGAAAAAGTGATGATCAGGCATAAGAAATTCTACATCAGAACAGTCTGAGATAGCAGTGAAGACAAGATCAGTAGAGTGGCCAAGCCAGTAAATGGAGGAGTCTTTATGGAGAGGTCGAAGAGCCACTTCAGGAGAAAAGATAGAACCCAGCTACCTATGAATACTAATACTAATAATAATAATAACAATAACAATAATAAATTTTATTTATATACCCCCTTTCTAAAGGATCGATGAAGTGTAAACCACCAAGAAAGGAGCAAGATACAATAAGAGAGGGGGAGAGCAAACTGAGCAGAAAGATCTCAGATGATAGCTGAGAAAGGATTAGTCTAGTGCATACCCCTGCTCTGCAAAATGTAACAGGGTTCAAAGAGAAAGTTCATGGATGATCAGTCCCTCTGAAACCATTAATCCCAGGACAGACATCTTTTTGGCTTCAACAAAATTACAAATTCCTATGACATCACCAGTGCATCATTCATTTAGTCCACCCACTTTCTTTCCCGTATGCCACTCGATAACACAGTCTCCACCCATTATTGAGATATATTGAGAACTCCTATTGAGAACTCCTAGCATATGTGTTAAAACAGGTGCCTCGGTCCACTTTCACAAGAAGCTCAAAAATTTTGTCCTGCTAATAGCTACTGTTAGACCTATCATGTACACATTTTTCTGATCTTACTGGAGGTTCTACTATTAAAAGAGATGGAGATAAATATCTCAGAATTCAGGGTTTCAAAACTATGCACAGTTTTATACACCATTGTCACATTTCACAGATATCTTATACTAAAGGCCCTAAACTTTGAAATCTTTCCTTGTAGGGGAGTTGTTCCAAGTGTGGTTGTCCCAAGTGTGCCACTGTTGTGTACAGTCGGCCCTTCTTATACACGGATTTTTTATACACGAATTCCAGCATACACAGTTTGAAAATGTTCCAAAAAAGTATAAATTTACCTTGATTTTCCATTTTTAATAAGGGACACCATTTTGCTATATCATTATATGTAATGGGACTTGAGCATACACAGATTTTGTTATACACGGGGGATCTTGGAACCAAACCCCAGCGTATAACAAGGGTCCACTGTAATATATTTGGTGCTTAATTAAGACTCCAGGATACCAAGGCTGAAATCCTCACTCAGCAATGGAAACCCATTGGGTGACCTTGGACAAGTAACACTCTCTCAACCTCAGAGAAAGGCAAAGGCAAACTCCTTTTGAACAAATCTTGCCAAGAAAACCCATGATAGATTCACCTAAGGGTCACTACAAGTCAGAGTCCACCTGAAGGCACAGAACAATGATAAGTGATTGTTCTAAAGATTTGTACAAAGGCAATATAATGTATAATGTAATTTTCAATTCATTTCTTGATAATTCCCAACATAGAATTTACTTATCCACAGTAGCCTCACACTTTGTTGTTATTTTAATCTGATCTTTATTTGCATTTGCCATCTCCCCCTTTGTTACAGTTTAGCTATGTTAACATGCATTTTTGTTACTGTTTTATATAACCAATATTATGTTTTATTTAGTTTTCAGTGTGAGAAATGTGTTTCTTATACTTAAGAATTTGAATTTGAATTTAAATGTGAGAGTTTATATTCAAATTCATTCTAAATTTCATATTAGCTAGTGGGTTCTACTGCTTACTTTATTGCAGTGACAGGCAAAGTCTGGCCCTCCAGATTGTTGGACTGAAACTCTCATCAGCTGTAACAAAACAGATTTGGTGCATCTGTCATGAGGAATGCTAGCAAATGCAGTTGAACTAATTTTCCAACCTCTGGTCTATATAACTGGGTTATCATATTCCTAAGAAGCAAATGCAAAAGAGTGGAGGCTGCTATTACAACTGTTTCTTCAGATTCCGATTTTCAGAAATTAAGACTGATCCATCATGGTGTAGTCAGTGGTTTGAGTGCTGGACTACAACCCTGGAGACCTGGATTCAAATCCCCACTCAGCCATTAAAATCTACTGGGTGACCTTGGGCATGTCACACACTCTCAAGCCTCAGAAAACCCCGTGATAGGATTGCCTGAGGGTTGCCATAAGTCAGAAATGACTTGAGGACACACAACAACAACAATAAGCTCAAATAATTTGAAAATTGTATACTTCAGGTCCAAGCCAAGAAACTGACCACTTCTTTCACTGCTGAAAGTCTTGTGTGAGTGCTCCACAGGGCTGGGAGCTGGGAAAGAAGCAACAAGTTGCTTTTAGCTGTAGGGCTGAGTTTACACTAGCATCCTCAACAAGTAAATAAATAAACAGGTTTTCCTATTATAACTCACTGCTGTCATCTGTCTTCTTCTTTTCTACCTGTCTGAGCTGTTCTGAATGACTTCTGTGTCCACATCTAGGTAGCACAGCATTGCAGAACTTTGCTCACTTTTGGCGAATAATATTTTTATGACAGGCAAGTAAAATGTTATTAGTTTTCCTTTCATCATTACTGTAAAAGAGCAGCCGAGGAGATTCTGCACCTCCACTGGTAAATTTTCCACATGACTTTTTTGCAAGGCTGAGGTAGATAAATATTCATTGCATTGATCACAATAATAAATGTCTTCTAGGCATGCATTCTTTTCCCAGAGTGCTTTGCAAACTGGACCTACTCCATTTGTTACTAGGTTTTACTAGACCCTCCCCCCCAGCCATAACCAAACCTGTTTGCTAACATACAAAAAGAGAGTTTAAGAGCTAAAGATGTCAAGCTCAAACTGAACAATGGGAAAAATAAGACAGGAAGCCAAACATGCCTATTTTACTGGAACTAGAATACATGAACTCTGCACCACAATGAAAAATATTCCAAAATGCCTGTAATAAGGGATATATTTAAATTCAATTTCAGTTCATTTTAAAAAAAGAATTTATCAAAAATTACACATTTCTTCCTATGCAGGTTGGAAATAACTTTTTAATGATAATCTTTTGTATGCTTTTATCTTTATTACATTTGTCTTTATTTGCAAGATGACTTAAGTTCTGCTTCTGAGAAAAGGCAAAATATAAATAAAGAGCAGGAGGGAGGAGAATTTGAGGTTAGTGGAATTAAAATGTGTGGAGAAATTGAAACTGACAGAGCCATTTCGTCAGTCCCAGAGCTTTGAGTGTTTAATTCATAAACATCTTGGGGTTTAATCCCTATGTATTCAACCATGTTTGTACTGAATTAGGGCAACCACCTCCTTTTTCAAGCAGGCCCCTCATCTTTAACAGTAACAAGACAAGAAGGTACAACTTGGGTCTCTTTATGCAGGGAACAGCTGTCTCTATTAAATTTTAACCTCTACACATGAGGAAGAAGTGCATTTCATTTTTTAAAAATATATAGGATGGAAATTTTTTTAAAAACTGAAATGTAGGAGAAAGCTAAATGTTGACAAAATTTTCTATCCCTTCTTGGGATTCAATGCCATGGCTGACCTAAAGTAAGAAACAAAACAGCTTCACCCCTGCATTCTGTGGATTGAAGTCCACCACAATAGTAGGTGTATCCTACTTCAACACTAAAATCATAGAGTTGGAAGAGGCCACAAGAGCCATCCAATCCAACCCCCTGCCATGCAGGAAATCACAAACAAAGCATCCCCAATAGATGGCCATCCAGCCTCTGCTTAAAGATCTCTAAGGAAGGAGACTCCACTACACTGGTGATGGTCACGCTGCCCTCCAACACACCTGTGAGCATTAGATGAGAAGATACAAGGCAAGCCAAGTTCTACCTTTCAGCATCTCAACATTACTCCTTGTTTTCTGGTATTTGTCTGCACAGTTTTTCTATTGGTAGGGTTAGACCTAATCCAGACTTCTCTGCCATACTTTCCTTCATCCAAGTACTGTACACAGTCTCATCCTCCCCCCAGCTGTAAATTAGGTGTCTATCCCTACACACAAGTCTTAGAAGTGTGGATTGCAGAACTGTACAGCTGCAGATTTTACCTAACCTGTCTATTCCCATATGCTTTGGTGGAGTCAATTACATGAAAACCATCACTAGCAGCTGTCACAGCTATTTTTAATGACATAGAGAATTCATTCACTTCCTTGATAATCTGGTCTACTATCGAAATACTCTTATAATGAAAGAATGTTTGATATTTAACCAAATCCAGTGACTCTCAAACTTTTCCCCAGGGTCCCCCTTTATATCTACATATGCATGTCTCTCTCTCTCTCTCTCTCACACACACACACACACACACTCAATGTAGTATATGAATAAAAATATTGGTGTGCGTATTTTCATTTATACATTCATATATACTCATATTTTATAATTTTGTAAGCAAATAACATTAGAACATTTTATTTCATTAAGTTCAATAACCAACTCAACACAATGTTTATACTTGATGTGATGCATGTGCTTGTTTCTGAGTGCAAGGTTTACTAAAATGAGGAGTAATATTAGAAAGAGCAACTCTCAGGTCTTGGGTGACATCAAGTCTTGCACAATATTTATCCTTCATAGCCATCAGAGCTCAGAATCCAGCTTCATATAGGTAAAGCATTACAAACAGTATGAGCACTTTCATAGAGAGTCACCTCCTTTAATGCCCAGCCACCAGACCCAGAAAAGGCTTTGTGTATCAGAGGAAATTTTTGGGGCAGCTCCAACCATTGCTCCCAAAGCATGTGCATTTGACGAAATAGTTGGGACAGCAAACAATTGTTGCTCCAACCATTTTTCCAAAGCATATGCAGCAGAAGAAATGTTTGGGGCAGCAATCTTTGAAGAGGCCAATGACTTACTGAAGTAGGCTACTCTGTGAATGTGCACACAGCTTTGGTAAGAAATTAGAGATGGAATGCTTCTAGCCTCTTCCAAAGCACCACTATATGAACAGTCTCTGCACCCTGACACTCCCTTCTCTTCCTCTCTCAAGGTCACGCTGAAAAAGTGTTCCAAGCACCTCCACTCTCTGCAGGGTGAACTAATCAGCACCTGAGGTTGGCACCCTCCCTTGAGAAACTGTTACACCTAGGACCGAATTTATCTTTTTTTTTTAATTTAATTAGTTGTGGGGGTGGAAACTGTGCAGCCCTCCAAAAGATGTTAAACTGCAACTTCCGGCAACTCTAGCTAGCATAGCCAATGGTGAAGAATGCTGGAAGCTCAGGAATGCCACAAATGTCCCACCTCTGGTTTAGTCTTTTACCCCTATGGAATCAAAACTGAATTCCAAAAAATGTGGAGTTTGTGTTTATTTTTCAAAAAGGCATATTTTTACTTTACTTTTTTATGGAGTTTTTTAAATATTGATTACTGCTTACTCAACATTTTATTAAGAGCCAAAAGTCTAGATACGTGATGTACATAGTTACAGAAGGTTTATAGGACATGCTGTTTACAAGTGCATGCACAAACATACACACAGCAAGCTGTGCCGCTCTAGTCACTATTGCATATGGTATGGCATAATTTACTTCTTATCTGTGTAATTACATCCTTTCATCTTATTGTTTTCAACTCAGTTCATCACTGCAGGATTTACAGCTGTATTAATACTCTGCAGGTGACAAGAGGAGAGAAGAAAGCAATAGGAACTGCTTCTCACACAGCACAGATCAGCATAAGTAAAGGGTATGAGCTAAGCATTAACCCAAGGAAAAATATGTTCCATTAAGAACTGGCCAAAAGGAACTTTATTATGTGACGTTATCTTGAGTTGAGTTGAACCAGTGTGGTGTAGTGGTTTGAGCATAGGACTGGGACTCTGGATATCAGAATTTGATTCCCTGCCCCACATGGATGAGACACACACTCTCAGCCCTGGAAATTTTTAATTGTTTTTAAAGTTTTATTGTAAAAAAAAATAAATTAAACAATTTTATCTGTGAGCCACCTTGGGTCGCTGTCTGGGAGAAAGAAAGCATAGAAATAAATAAATAAATAGGTTTGACTTAGGGTTACCATAAGTCAGAAGGGACTTGAAAACAATCTTGAGCTGAACTCTTCCAACTTTTTTAGCACAGGCATAGGCAGAGTGATTTACCTAGACCACATGCAGCCTCCCAGGGCCCCATTGTGACCTTCAACACCCTTGTGCCCCCCACACACTGGTACATGCCCCAAATAGTTATTTTTAAAAGGCTTCCATCCATGGGAGCCATTTTTTTCAAAACTTGAAAGGACTCCCAGCCTGAAGCTAACACTCTGTAAAGGGGGCCCTAGGTAGAGTGCATGACAGTAGTTTGGTAGAACTAGCCTGTCTGAACAGAAGCCAGGTCCACTTTCTTCATTTGGCAAAGTACCTCAAACAAGGTAAAATGCTGTTCTAGCTACTGAGATCACTTGCATCTCCATCGATGGGTGTACCCTCAGATAATGTAATTTATATTATTCACCTATGGATTACTCAGATGAAATCTGGAAGGAGCAATTAAGAGGAACCTCAGATTTTAGGACTACCAGGAAGATCCATAGCTCTACTGCTCATCCAGACCTAGGCAAAATGCTGATCAAGTAGCACAATGAAGTTGATCTGAAAGTTAAAAGACCAACCCCATAAAGGAGTCAACTGAGTCAAATGGGATTAAGGAAACCTGCAAAACACTGATTCAATGTATGAAAGATAATAATCACTCATCAAAGCTCAAGGCATTTAGAGATGCTGTGAATCAGTATGGCACAGTGGATAATGCTAAATGTGGGTTTATGCCTTGATAGTGCTCTGAGGCTCATTGAGTAGCCTTGGGCAAATCACTGTCTCTTGGCCCGACCTTTTCCACATGTTTTTTCTGGAAATAAACTAGGATGATCCAGGAGTGTGCAGCTCTAAGTTTCATGGAATGGAATAGATATGAGCAACAAATAAACATTGCCTTCTTAGGATGTAGTTTCTTATCTCATTAACACAAGAAAGGAGAAAGAACATCTGTCTGAAGAGTGGGCCAGTACAGAATGTGCAATTTCAATGAATATCTTCTTGAAATTGCAATAAATAACTTCTCAAAAGAATCCAGCAGAAAAAAACTCTGTCTTGCATTAGACAGCCTCATGATTTCTACACAGCAGTCAAGTGGAGGCATATGTATAAGGTATACCCCCACAAATCTAAGGAAGAGAATTTACCTAACATATAGTCCACACATGTGCTTATGCACATACATTTTCCTGGCTTGGGAAACGTATACTTTCTTATCTCTTATTGCAGTTAAGAATCAGTGCGTTATCAGAGAGAATAGAATTCGTCTGTGCCAACTTACCTATCATCCACTAGCAGCTGCCCATGCTCAACCAATGGAAAAAAGTAGGGCGTACCCCCTGTGCAGAAAGATGGCTAAAACTCTGGATTGCTTTAATGGGGAGTCTGTCTAGGGGTTATCTTCATGATCTCAAATCAACTTTTCATCCATTATCTAATACAATGTCCAGTAAAACATTTTCAGCACATGATTGGAAGAGAGGAGATTCAGTTAAATGTGATGCCCCATGCTATGGAGGTATCCTTCAATACTATATATATATGAGGAGGAATGGCTCCATTCATCTAACTGCTCCTACAATTTTTGTGGTATCCATTACACTTAGGAGCCCGGAGATATGAGCAAAAAAAGTAAAGAATAGCCCACTGGCAAGCTAGATTGGAAACAAACACACAGAAAAAGACAAACATTTGGTGAAGATCTTTCCCTTTCCCTCACAACTTTTCCTTTTTTTAATCATGCTGAAATCTGAGCAAACAGCAGATAAAATGTGTGTGTGTGAGAGAGAGAGAGAGAGAGAGAGAGAAAATAACAAGAAACTACTGGGTTTTAAAGGATCTCTGCTCTGAGCAGGCAGGCAGAGAACAGCAAATACAAGCAGCCCTCCATATCCAAAGTTTCTGCATCCATAAATTCCACCATCCACAGCTTGAAACTATTCCAAAAAGAAAATTGCAAAAAGTAAACCTTGATTTTGTCATTTTAAAATAAGGAACACCATTTTACTATGCCACTGTATATAATAGGTCTTGAGCATCCATCGATTTTGGTCAATGCATTCTTACTGCAGTGGCTCGGCAAGCATATTTTTCCACTCATCACACCAAGCTTTCCATTTCTCCTACAAAAAAAAATTCCTTGCAACCTCCTTCCTCCTCACAGCAGCCCAAGAGTAATTATTCCCAGCTGTAACATCACCAGTTATTTTCTAAAGCAACCAGCAGCCAGGTGTCCCCCTGCTAAGTGTCCCAGATCTATCTTTATTACCTCTCTCCTTTGCTCTTTCCTCTGCATGCTCCCACACATGCTGACGTCTCCATGAGCCACAGGGGAAAGCTGGGAAATGGGGAGACTAAAACCTACTACTTGGCAGATAAATAATTCAGCTGCTAACAGCTTTTCTGGTGCATCCTCTCTGTCTGGGGATTCCTTCCCTGGGCTAGGTTATCCTTTGACATATTCCTGTCTTACTGTGAAACACTAGCTTCCATGCTAATGCATTTTGCAGTTTTGCTCAGAGTCACTTCTTGAATGAAAGGTACAGTACCTGTTTCCTGAATGGAAGGTAGTTAACCCCTTGCCCATGTTTGCCCATAACATGGTGCTGGGAGGGAAAGAAATTGTGGCTAGAGACGTCAACATGGGTCTCTGCCTTTGGAAAAGGTGCCTTTCTCTAAATGACATCTGATGGCAAAGCAAAGCAAGGAAGCCATTTGAAACATGTACAGGCCATATAATAACATGAAGGCCCTGACTTGTCTATGTATTCTCAGGTTCAGGCTGTATGAGAGAGGGTGAGTGACTGCTGTAATGGAGTCAGGGCTCACAGGGTTGAAATACTGGGACTTTTTGATTATCTGGGACAATGGTGTCATTTGCTACTTCCCTCAGGCTTTCTTGCTCGATTTCAGCTTAACAGCACCTGAGGGGGAAATTTCTTCCCCAGAAACAACATATTCATGTTATTCCTGAGCCAGAGTAGTGCAGTGCTTTGGGTGTTGGACTACAACTCTGACCAGATTTCGAATCCTGGCTTGGCCACAAAAATCCACTGGATGATATTATTATTATTAAACTTTATTTATAAAGTGCTGTAGGTTTACACAGCGCTGTACATAAAATAAAATAAAATAAAATAAAATAAAATAAAATAAAATAAAATAAAATGGACCTGCCAGTGCCATACTTTCTAGAAAAAGGAATATAATACAAAATTGATACATAATATCATTCCACAAAAATATTCAAACAACAGATTAAAATAAACATCAAATAGCAATCAAGTAATGTCTGGGAATGCTTCCCTGAACAGAATCATCTTTAACTCAGTTTTAAAGCTGGGTAAAGAGAGGATGACCTGTGTTAGAGAGGAAAGGAGGTTCCAGGAGTGAGGAGCAGCCAAAGAAAAAAGGCAGATCCAAGCTAGAGAAGTAGAAAACATCAACTGGGATAACAGTCCTTGGATGACAGAACAGAGGGCGTGAGTGAGAAGGTACAGGGAAAAAAGATGCAATAAGTAAGGAGGGGCCAGAAAATCACACTCTCTCAGCCTCAGAGAATGACAAAGGCAAACCCTCTTTGAAGAAACCTGCCACGAAAACCCCATGATAGGGTTGCCTTAGGGTTGCCATAAATCCAAATGACTTGAAAGCACACAACAACAAACACTATTCCTATTCGATCTGCTCCCAGCAATGATGAAAACTCCTGCAGCTGATTTCTTGATCTTGATCAACACAGAAACTTGTATTTTTCAACTCTCCTTTGGGAGCAAGGTGGTCATGGGTATTGTCATGATCAGTACCTGTAGGCAAAAATTTACAATTAGATCACTAGTGGGGATGGAATAAGAATAGAATGAATAAAGCTTCACAGAGGATCATTCCAGTTGTTAGACAAATGATCGGGGAAGAAGCTTACTTTCTTTTACAACTCATTCTTGAGAAATAATCTGGTAATATCAGTCCCTTGTGTAAAGACTAGATCTGTGTTAGTTCTGATACTTGATTGAGGGGAGCCATAGACAAAGTGTTCTCTGGTGGATCCCATTCCTCTTCCAGTGGACCTCAGATCTCACAAATGTTTTGCTGGGAATGACAACCTATGTTTGCTGGGGTGTTGTGGTCCCAAAAGTAACTTTTCCCTGTTTTGTATGGGCTTACCTGGCCGTGGTGGCACTGGTCCAAGCAATATTGGACAGCTGCCTTAAAACACCATTTTCATTCTTCACAATGCCACAAAGCAATGCCAGGTTGGTTCATGATAGGACATTAAATAATTGTCTAGAGGAATCAGCTGGCAGATGTAGCTCAAGTGCAAGACTAGAGGCAAGAACAATTAAGGTGGTGGGTGTAGAAATACTAGTAATAGACCCTGATGATTGATCATCCCATAAATTACAAGCCATCTCTACCTTGTCCCAAGCCTAGTCCACTTACAATGGGGTTGGCAATAATAGTACAGACAGAAAGAAAAAGGTTGTGGTCCAGAATGGATTTCCAACAAAGTTCTAAAGTGGGGAAAACAAGGTTTGCAAAGGCATAATGAGAAGCTAGGAGTAAAAAAACAGGATTCAACTGGTACCATATAAACACCTGATTATTTTTATTTATTAATTTTCATTTACATTTATGGCCCACATTTCCTCCCATTAACTCAAACCCAGTACACATGGCTCTTCTTTTCAACACTTTAGCCTCACAACAACCCTGTGAGGTAGCTCAGGATGAGAGCAACCAGCCATGATTCCCCAGCTGACTTCAAAGGTCAATGGGGATGTTTACTTGGATGTCCCACCTCCAAATATATGCACAACCACCCTGGCTCTCCCTTAGGGAAATTTTCCAATTGACATAATAAATTTGTGGAAGGATCCTGATGTGCAACTGGGAGCCTGAACTTACACAGGAACTATATTATAAACAGTTAAATTAATCCTGATCCCTCTCTCCAACTCTATCTATGCAGCTGAAACCACTGTGGTAGGTCTAGGAGGGTGGACAATTAACCATCCATCGGACTCTTTGGGTGGTCACACAAATGGCCCAAATGTTCTCACGTGGTTTGTTGCCATTTGGCTGGACACTCAGTTCTGGTTTTGAAAAATAGGTCATTTTAATATGTAGGGAGACCCCATAACCTACTTAAAGGTGAACTGCCACCCCAGAGAGTTCTTGAAAAAGCCATTCACCCTTGGAAGGCACAAAGAAGGCAAATGCATGAAGTCTGGAGGGGCTGAGCACCACAAAAACAGCCTTGGGGCCACCTATAGCCCACAGCTGCCCATTGCCTACCCTTGAACTAAGGCCTTGAGGCAAGAAAAACAAAGCTGAAATAGCTAGCCCCATTTGACTACATTTGTCTATTTCCAGATCATTGCCACTCTAATGTCATTATCCTATGCTCTGAATAACAAACAGCACATAGCAGCCAATGCAGCACTACTGTATAGCTGGGTATTCCCACCATGTCTCTCTGTCCCCACCAGCACATCCTGCTGTAAATGAACTGCTTGAACCAAGTCAAAATTTGTTTCTATCAAGCACAATCAGAAAACAGCGCGCACACCACCAACAACAACAATTGTAACATCTTGCTGTGCATGGCAAGCACTGTATCGGCCCTTCTCAACAGCTTGTTCTTTCTCAAACGGAAGAAAATTTGCACCCGCCTTCTGCCAGACTGGGGCTGGAAGAACCTTGCAAACAGAGCCATAAATACAGTATGTTAATGACTGTTCAGTAATAAATCCTGAGCTGTAATTAATCTCATCCTGGCTGACTCAAGCCAAAATTGAGAGTTGCACAAATTGCACAACTGAATAATATTGGGGCTTCTGACCAGTGGTGGGGTGTTTGTACTGTCTGTTAGGCTGGCAGAAGACTGGCATGCTATCTCACCCACCTCCAAGCATCCCAGTGCCTGCCAGGCCACACAGGCTTCCCACAAGCAAGTTGTCAGTTAACATGTTCGGAGACACTGGATAACTTAATACTATTGATCTGTTAATTAACTCGCATTAGTGACATGGTTTGCATAGGAAGCAAGGTGTTGTTGCAAGGGATGGTGCCAGAGTGATGGAAGCCATTCCTGGAGAACCAGGGATCTTTCTTCCCAAGCACAGCACACAGCTCCACCAAATGGATACTATTGGGAGAGAAGAGTCAGAGGCCATCCTTGAATACTGTTTGTTGCTTTAATGCACAGGTGGGCAACAATCACCCCACAATACAACGCTATTTTTGTGGGCTCATTCCCCCCCCCCTCCAAAAAAATGTTGCTAAAACTGGGTGGCAAAAAGGCTTTATTCAGCAATGTGATTTGCTGCCAGAGTTTGAAGGGATAGACTACAGTGGGTCCTGGGGAAAGTGAAATTCATCGCAGGTTGCCCATTCCGCTTTAATATTAGAGGCAAAGACTCCTTCAGACCTCTATCTGCATATGAATTACAGACACCTAGGAGATTATCCCGAGGGGTAAGGAGGACTCTCTCTCGTCCTTACCCATCCTTATCGCATCCGCACTTATCTTGTCTTTCTCTCGTCAGTGGCCCATCATTGTATTAATGGGAGTTTCCATTAATATACAGTGATTGGCCCATGGCACTTCAGTGACAGGAGAAGGACGGGATAAGCACGATGCTGTCAGATAATCTTATCACAATTGCATGATAAGGACGACTGAAGGATGGGATAAGGACAAATGTCATCTGATAATCTTCACGTGATCACACCATAAGGACAGGGTAAAGACAGGAGTGATGCTTTACCCCATGTGACAATCTCCATACACACACAATTCTTAGTAACATTATTTCTAGTGTTATATTAGAATCTGAGGAATAATTGAGAGAAGACTGAGTTAGTGCAAAGGAGATTCGGAATTGTTTGAAAAGGGATTAGACAACTGTGTGCAGAATAAAGTTATTGATGGCTCTACTAATGGTGACTACATGCTACCTCCAGTATCAGAAGGAGGGTGCCTCTGAATAGCAGTCGCTGGAAAATGTGACTGTTGTGGGTGGTGTTGCACTCATATCCTGATTGTGAGATGTGCACAGGCATCAAGATGACACTGCAGGAAACAGGATGCTAAACAAGATCCATCTTTGGTCTGATCAACCATGGGTCTTCAAGATAACAGTCTATCAAGTATGTCATTCAGTTGTCATGTTGTTGATTACTGTATTGGCAAAATAATGTGTTCATGTGGCTTTGCTTGTATAGGGGGAGAAACATAGGGGGAGAAACATATATTCACTCTTACATGCAATTTAAGCTGTATAGAGATATGCACACACACACACTTATGAATTCTCATGTTCCCAATCAACATTTATAACAGATTTCCATATGTCTGCAGCTCTGTCTGTCAACTTGCCTTCTGTTCTAAATCTTTGCTGCTGGCATGGACACAAGAGCTGCAACTGGAAAGCTGAGGAGAAAAGGAAGAAAACAGACTTCCTGTAACTTTTCACCTTTAAAAAAATTACCTTTTCTCTAAGAACTGCACTGGGGAATGTTGCTTTTCTCCTGCTTTCAGTGGCATCAACTGTCATTTTCTTTAGACCTATTGGCCTGCCTATCCTTCAGTCACTAAAGAAGATGACCAGACTCCGTAGGCTAATTAATGATCAGGAATTAACTCATAGGCATCCAGAGATGAGCAGAGAGATCCAACATGACTCTTAAATCCCAACAGAGCAATGAAGTTCCCTGAGCAGCCTTGGGCCAATTACTATCTTGCAGCCTCACAGGGTTGTTGTGAGGATAGAAATGGGGAGGAGTGTACACTGCCTTGAGGTCTCTAAAGAAAAGGCTCAAACTTCATAGAATTATAGTCCAACACTCCAACCAATGTTCCATGCTGACTCTAGCCCCGAAATATCTCCTGAAGACTTTAGTCATAAACTACCATACCAAGAAAAAAGACCCACTAAACCTAGTGGGATTCCCTGCAGTGTAAACATGTTTAGGATTTTGCTAGCTATTGACTGCAATAATAATTGACCACACTGGCTCTTATTAATACTAATAAGCAACAAGTGCTGTTTTCCCATCCTCTCAGCTCGAGGCCACTTTTATGGCTGCACTTCCATTCTCAATTTTATTGTTTATAGTCATAAAACACCATAATTTAGTAAGTAGATATATATTTCCAGTTATATACCATTTGGCAGGCATTTTGCTAATGCCATTCATGTTGCATTCAAATATATATCAAAAGCAAATTAGAGAACATGTATTTTATGCCATCAGTGCTTTATCTCCCTTAATGTCTTCATATTCCTCTGAGTCTCATCCAGAATCTCCTGATTCACAATGGATGACATACACCTACACACCCAGGACAGACATGATCAGCAGGTCTCCCCCACTCTTTTTTTTTTTAACCAAACCTAGAAGAATCTTTTCCTTCAGAAAACTACCAATGACAGAAGAAAAAGTATCTGCTTCTCTCTCCATCCTCCCATCCTGTATTGGGAAGTGCTCATCAACTCTTCCCTTCCTACTTGAGGCTTATACCAAGCACCATTTGACAACTTGATTCGAAGAATTCGTCCACTTGTCAATGAAAATACCACTGACAAGCAGGAAATAAATGGGATTAGATTTTGCAGTGTTTTTATCTTTAGTTGAACATCCATAGGGTCTCATGTCAATAACATTTTAAAACCAGCATAGGCTCAGTATAGGCTGGATAAAAGTTGCTTTGCGCATATATATATATATATATATATATATATATATATTATTCATTTTTCCTGAACCTTTCCTGAACCTTTTTCTCCTTTAAATTTAATGAAATCTTCCTGGATTCCCAGGGGTCAACACCCAAAGAGTAATCTCCCACTTCAGTAGGTTTACATTATATATATTACTCTTGGGGAAGTATGGAGAAAGGGCTTTAAACTCACTCAGTCTCATTGGCATCTGAAGATTTTTCAGCTGGCAATGCCCTCCCCTCAAGGTAACAGTCTATGGTTTCTGGTAATCCTTTTATCCTACTAACCAGAAGACAAAGAAGGATGCTGAAAAAACAAAAGACATAGGCCTAAATATAATTTGTCATTTTTGGGCTGTCTAGTCATATCCAGTTTATGGCTACCCTAAGGCAAAGCTATAGTGGGGTTTTCTGGGGCTGAGAGAATATAATATAATAGTTAATCCCAAATAGACTAGACCCATTGAATCAAAGTTGACTTAACATCTTAGACTTGTTTTAATGGGTCTACTCTAGATGGGACTGAAAATTGGATTTAAGCTACAGTGCCACAAGACAAGGACTATAGGATTCAAATCTCCATTCAGCCATGAAAACACACTGTCTGCACTTGGGTGAATCACACTTTCTCAGCCTTAGAGGAAGTCAATGGCAAACCTTCTTTAAATAAATCTTGCTACCAAAACCCTATGACAGGGTTGGGGTTAACTTGAAGGTATAGAACAACAATGGCACAAGTAGTCAGCCTTTCAGAATCACAGAACTGCGAATATATAAAAGCAGAACCTATATTATCTCATTCCATTTATCATGCCAAGGAAGAAGTCTTCTCCCTAAAGCTTATCTTCCTACAGTCCCTTTCCCTTGTTCCTTCCACCATTGCCTTCCTGCTCAATAGCCTGAAAGCTAATGACTAAAACCTTGCTTCTATGAGTGAGCTGTCTGGAGTCACTGCAGGATAGTTGTTTGAAGAAGGAGTCAGTAGTGATCCTAACTTTGTGAAGGTCAAGAATCCAAACTATGTAGAATGGGGAAGACTTCTGCAACCTTCCATATGTGGACAGACTGCAAGTCCCAGCAGCTCTAGCAACATAGCAATTTGATGAGGAATGCTGGGGGTGATGCAACATTTGGAAGGCCTCATGCATCCCTCTCAAAGTCATACCATCAGCCACGTTTAAAGGCAGTTTCTACCAAAGCTCCTCCTTTATATCAACTCTTCTCACTGGTGCTGAGAAAGAGGATGATATCATGGATAGCAGGACCATTCCATCGGCACAGCTGAAAACCTCAGAAATGAATGTCTTTTTTCCTCTTTTCCTCCACATCCCTATTTCCTCCTGTGTTATGTCATTTTAGATTGTAAGTGTACAGGCTGGGACTGCCTTTTATTGATTGTATGTGAGGCTGGGAGAGCCTTTTTGGCCAAGGATCAAAATTTTAAAATGCCATAAACAAGCAAGCAAACAAATTAGGTGTATGCAGGGAGGGGTCTCTCACTACAATTCTTTCTGATCTGGTATCTCTCAGGCCCTAAATATTCTGTCTCTGCAGACTCTCATGCCATTCCCCTCCAGCACTTTGGTTTAATACTTGACTAGTGACCTGCATTATTGATAGCAAGATAAAACGTTTTAGCTAATGAGGTTGTGTTGGTACCAGATCTATGGCCCTGTAAAACCAGGCCACCTTTACAGACTGCTTTATGTTCTCTGCAAGCAGGTGATAGAATCTTGATTCTTCCTCTTCAGGGAAGCGCTAACAGCAGAAACAGCCAATCTAAATTCAAAGAGGATGAATTAAAATTAAAAACGGATTCTACAACAGAGAGATTTTCAAATTCTACAGCATGACCTATGTTGTCTTACTCATTCAGTACCACAAACACATCCCCCTTGCCTTTCAAAACAGCTCTCTCCAGGTCTCAGGGGAGGTCTTACAAGATCAGAAATCCTGCAAGACTTCAAGCAGGATTTCAAAGATCTGTATGCCTGCCCATGCGGCTGTTGCCCATTTTTGGCTGGAAATTATCCTAACTCCCATCCCTCAGCCAGTTGTACAACTTTATGTATGTTGGCTCTGCTTTCTCCATGCATTCAGAAACCCTACCAAAGACACACTCCTAAATTGTGTAAGCATTGTCGGGCTGCACAAATAGTTGCATGTTTGTAGGTGCCTTCACCTTAGGAAGAGGAGGGATGTCAATGGCAAAGTCAGCGGGTCCGATCTCGTCCCCCTTCCTCTTCCAGTTGTTCACTGAAGGTGTTTATGATTTCCATATAAACCCTGGTCCAAACAGGAAATAATGAACTTGTCAAGGGGTGGGGTACTGCTACTCCCATTTCTGGCTCCACTCTCAACCTCCAGACATTCACCAGCTCTTCTGCAGAAGATCTAGCAAATAGATTGAGTCAACAAACATATGGGGTTAACCTGTTGTTGTGAGGCCACCCAACCACTACACAGTGAGCCCTGTTTGGTTATTCAAACTGGACTCTCTAGTTAATGTATCTCACTGTTTTTTGGTACTTATGCAGACCAGAGCCTTCTTTCTGTTTCCTTACACATAACAGTTTAACATATGCATCCTAAAAAAGATACAGTACTTCCTCTTGTCACAGTTATCTCCTTTTCATGACAATTGCCTCCTCACAATGTCATCTACCTCATCTTGTTCTAGTGAACTCATCCAGAAGTTGCTGGAATCCATCGGCCCCAGCTAGCACAGTAGTGATGGGAACTGTAGTCCACAATATCTAGAGGCACTCAAACTCCCCACTCCTGACCTGTTGTATCTATTAAGCACTGGGGTATGGAATCTGCAAGCGCAAAGTACAAGGAGCCATCTCATTGAAATTAGGATTACAATCCTAATACACCTATTAGCCATTCATTTTGACTGATCAGACATTGGAAAACCACTTTGGGTTTGTAGTCCCAAGCATGGAAAGATGTTTCTTGAGTCTGCTCTGGTAGGCTGTGCAAATTGTATAGGCCTGACCAGGATGACTATATTCCCTGCTTTACAGAGAATTGTTCTCTATGGGAAGGTATCCTCTGTTGGAAGGTTTGCCCAGTCCAAGAGCCATAGGAAAGGAGAACAGCAAAGTCTTGAAGTTGCCTATCAGCAATGAACCCTGGGCAGCACACTGAATTGCATAGGTCCCTCAGTCACACGCTTCCTCATTTCCATGAGACGTATTGTATTCCTATTTAAAGAGTACATATTATTTCTAAAAGTGTATCTAATTGTATGGATTAGCACACACATACACATTTCCGTAACAGGTAAGTAGCCACATTAGATCTGATGTGAAATAATGTAAAATCTTAGTGCAAAAAAATCTCAGATGGGATTATTTTTACTGAAAGCCTGCCCAAAAGCCCACTGAAATCTCATGGAGTCAAAGTACACCATGGGGCTACTTTATGTCATGTGCTGCTTTGAATATTTGCCTTCCAAATATTACTGATAAGTACTTGAAAAGGAGTCTGGGGTAGTGGAAATATCAAAGGCAAACTAATCTCCCTTTGAAAGCTTATTCTTTAAAAGGAAGGTAATTATTGCCCTACATGGGAACACCCAGCCCAAAAGAAATTAAGAGCTCAGCCTTTGCAATGGATCAAGACTCATGGTGCACTGCCCCCATCTTCCCTGACTCCCATCACACTGAGAAATGGATCTCATCTGCCTTTGCCATGTCCCTGGTCAAACAGAAGTTTAAGAGTTAAATGCTGAACCAAACCCATCTACTCTGCCCATTCCTTGAGAGCACTGTATGTGCCAGAGAGGGCACTCCACTACTGGGCACAACAGTAGGTGAATGGCATTTGGCAGTTGGGAGTGAGCAATGATGATACTCTCGAAGTAGGAGAGCTGGAAACATCAGCTTATCGTTTTTTAAGTCATCTCATTAAATGCTCAGAAAAAACAGCCCCCTGGATGCAGTTTTGGTTCCCTCCAGCGTAGCATTTGGTGGTGGTTTTTGCAGACAGTGCAGTAAACAATTCATTGGAAAGTGCATGCAAAATGTTGACAGGCTTTAAATGAAGATCTAGGATCTGTGACACAGTCTCTCTCTCTCTCTCTCAATCTCTCTCTATGCTCAAGAGGGGGAGTACATTTGCATGAACATAGTGCGATCTCTTACATGGGGAAGCTGGCGCTGCTGAGCTCACATTTGTAAACTGCATTGTGCTGCAAACTGGATTATCCTTTGGCATTTGCATCTTCCCTGTGAAACAATGCTAGGGAGGGGTGCAGACAAGGAGATGAGTTGTTTTTTTTTTCAATAAAAGAAGAGTCTGGTGTGTTGCATCTCAAACAGGTTCTGAGTAAAATGCAAAACAAAGTCACACTAGAATGTGTTGTTAAACTCAGAGCATATATTTATTATTTGAGGTTCCAAACTGTAAAGGAGGGTGCATTAAAAAGAGAAAGGGGGGAACACATGGAACATGTACATGGGTATGCTGGGTACACTGCAATTAGCCATATTTTATTTAAAAGCCAAAGGGCTTATAAGAAGAAACATAACCTTATTGCTACCAGCAGCCATTCCAACAAGCTGTAGCGGAGACAGATGGAATGAGAAGTGGGGCCATTCCCCCAGCCTGTCCAATGGAAAATCACTCATTCCTCCCCTTTCCTTCCTAACCCTGTTCCTTTATATGTCATGTCTTTTTTTAAATTGCAAACATACAGACAGGGTTTCTCTTTTATTGATTACATCTAAGCTGCTCCAGGAGCCTTTTGAGCTGAAGAGTGGGATGAAAATACTATAAATATATAAATAACCACAATCAAAGTCAAAAGCAACACCGTGTCCTTAATTTCATTCTCCTATATGGGATGAATGGGTTTGATCTCTCTTCTTTGGAGGTCTTTGATCCTTTTCGATTGATGGATTCATGTTGTTGTTGAATGCCTTCAAGTCATTTTGATTTATGGTGACCCTAAGGTGAACCTATCACAGTTTTTCTTGGCAAGATTTGTTCAGAGTGGGTTTGCCTTTTGCCTTCTTCTGAGGCTAAGAGAGTCTGACTTGTCCCAATTCACCCAGTGGGTTTCCATGGCCAAGCAGGGTTTGAACCCTGAGTCATGGTCCAACACTGAAACCAGTGCACAATGCTGGCTTTCTATGGATTCATGCAATAGTTTATTTATGACTGGAAATTACCAGCAGGAGTTGTTGTTACTGAGTGGGAATTTTTTGGTATGTTTTTCAAATTGATTTTAATTATATTTACAATCTGATTATATTTTATATTTTGTATGTCTTAATGATGTGGAATTTTATCTGCACTTGCTTCAGCTTTTTTCTCTGAGATCAAGGCCTGGGGAAAAGGTAGACTATAAATAAATGAAATAATAACAACAACAGTAATAGAACAAAGAAAGGAAAATTGGTGTGAAAGTGCTGGTACATTATGTTTACACTAAAGAAAAACAACTGTTAATTTCATTTTAGTTGAAACGGAGATATTTATTACACTTAAACTGATCCTAATTCAGTTACACTACTACAATAAAACCTTTCTAAAATGATGGCTACAAAAAATAATAATCCAGAGTTGTACTCATTCCACCATCTCAGTTTTCAACTTGGGAGAAAAGAATAGAGCTGCATGAATTTTTGAAAATGCCAGTTCTTACTTATCCACCAATGGAAGTGAGGTTAAAAATAAAAATAAAGGAAAACATTATTGGGTGGCATGGTGGCAATAAAAGAGGCAGAAGCATTCCAGCACTTCAACCACCAAAGATAGATATCAGCCCAACAACAAAATGTCAATCCAAGTTCCCAACAATACCAAAAGCAACTCTGACAATACTGAAAGAACAACCAGCACCCCCAAACATAGGGATCCAAACCCCACTAACCTGTTGTTGTTGTTGTTGTTGTTTCCATCCTATCTTTTTCCTACTTTGGGACTCAAAGTGGATCATTTAGAGTTAGGTTTGCACAATGAAACACCATGTCCATTCTTGGATCCCACATGTAGGGTATTGTGAACAATACAAGGGTGGCAAAGAAAAGGTATGTATTTTTGCTTCATTGTGGCAAAAACCATCCCATGGGGACATAGTTCTGTCCTACCTTTAAAATTTATTCTGCTTATTTGTTCTTCTTGAGCAGAGCACATGTCTTCACAAGTTCTGGTTCATTTTCACTCTAACTGTATTGGGAGTTCTGTTATGTGGGAATTCAAATCAACCTCTCCTTATCTGTATGCAAAGGGATCTTGTAGCACCTTTGAGACTGAGAGAAAGAAAAAAGTTGGTAGCATAAGCTTTCATAGACTTGAATCTACTTCGCAAGTATGAAAGCTTATACTGCCAACTTCTTTCTTTCTGTTAGTCTCAAAGGTGTGACAAGATCCCTTTGCATACTGATCCACAGCTATGTCTTTGAACTCTATTTCTTTATCTGGTGGTTTATAAGGGAGAAGCAAAAGGAAAGGTCATTCAGTCCTGGAACAGGCATACTGGCAAAGATCTGGAACACGGCTGTGAGTTGTAGAACTCTTACAATCAGTTTTCCATAGTTAACTGCAGGTATAATGTCATGAGACTAAATACTCTAAAGGCACCAGATCCTGACTGATCTTGGAAACTAAACAGGGTTAGCCCTCATTATTACTTGGATGGGGGACCTCAACAAATACCAGGTGCTGTGACCTTTCAGAGGTAAGAAAACCATTTGAAATTCATGGGATCACCATAAATTGAAGGGCAAGTTGAAACACACAAAATGCCCTCTGGCTAAAGCTATATGTCATTCTCTAGGACAGTGCTACTCATAATGGTGGTCCATCAACCAGTCCGCCAGGGACGTAGCCAGGATTTTGGGAAGGGGGGGTCCAGACTAAGTGCCACCATTATAATGGGGCTTGGGTGTGGCGGCGCGGCAGCACGCACCATTCATTTTATCTAACGGAAAGGGGAGTCCGGACCCCAAGAAACCCCCCCTTAGCTACGTCCCTGAGTCTGCGTTAACAAACCATTGGCTGATAATCCCTGGTGAGATTCCGGGAAAGAAAGAAACAGTTGTAGTCGACTGGCCAAAATATGGTCCAGCTCCCTGGCACACTGGGTGAACAGACAAGCCAGTTTCCCACATCAGATAGCATAAGAATCACTATTCTAGGATATCTTTCATTATGACACCAACTGTGTGTTTGATTGCAAAGATGGGAATTTAGAAAGGCACTATCTAGACATGGGGTTGCTTCATATGAAGTTCTGCTAGATAATTCCTTTCCAGTTAGAATACTAAAGAGTTATATAGATTTTTGCCCCTGGCAAGCTCAAAATATGTAAGGCATGTATTTCTTTACTAAGCCCTTTGTTCTTATGTGCTACTTCTTGCTGCTGCAGGAATAGCCTGGAAGATAAGAATAGATTATGCACAGGTATATAGTCATTCACATGTATTGTTAGATGCATTTGTTCTGCATCATTGTTTTGTAGTCATAGCAAGGTATAAATGCCTTGTTCTCATGCTTGTATGTTTTGCCTTAGAAACAAATATTCTTTATTCTTTGAATAAAGAAACTGTAGAACGGTGGTTAATAAAAATCCCAGTTGGGGTTTTGAGACATGTAATAAAGCAGTCTTTATTTCAGATGCTCTCCAGTTTTTGTTTTTTATATTTTTCTTTGGACCAGCCCATTATATGTGTTTTGCCATACCAAAAATATATGTATTAAATAAACATATTCTTGTTCATAGCTGCAAGTTTGGTTTTGGATCATAGGAGATATCAGAGGATTTGTTGGGATTGTAGAAGATTTTGTGATATAAAAAGGCTTAAACATAACAGAATACTTACAGTTGAGTTAAAAGGGGGTTAAGATATTGCAGAAAGAACTGCAAAGCCACTGTGAAATAATACCTTTTTGAGAACTAACTAAATATGCACAAAATTGTGGGGAAGCATTCAAAATCTTCATATCTTCAACTAGCCAAGTGTTATAAAAAGCAGCTGAGGTGGAGAGAGGGGCTTATTTGATATCAAAATCATGAAATTGAATTATCAATTTGAATTGAGAAACTGGAGCGTGTCCAGAGGAGGGCGACTAAAATGGTGAAAGGTCTGGAAACCTTGCCTTATGATGAATGCCTTAGGTAGCTGGGGATGTTTAGCCTGGAGAAGAGAAGGTTAAGAGGTGATATGATAGCCTTGTTTAAATATTTGAAGGGATGTCATATTGAGGAGGGAGCAAGCTTGTTTTCTGCTGCTCCAGAGACTAGGACCCGAAGCAATGGATGCAAGCTACAGGAAAAGAGATTCCACCTCAACATTAGGAGGAACTTCCTGACAGTAAGGGCTGTTTGACAGTGGAACACACTCCTTCAGAATGTAGTGGAGTTTCCTTCCTTGGAGGTCTTCAAGCAGAGGCTGGATGGCCATCTGTCGGGGATGCTTTGATTGGGATTTCCTGCATGGCAGGGGGTTGGACTGGATGGCCCTTGTGGTCTCTTCCAATTCTATGATTCTATGATTCTATGATTCTATCAGAATCTTAATACAGAATGGAAGAAAAGTCACAGATTCAAATGGATTAGACTCTGCTAGGTCTCCCACAAATAAACAAGTTACTGTTGGGACTATGGAACACCACCATAGGATTACATTTCAAAAC
>NC_056525.1:64985123-65187236 GCF_019175285.1 Sceloporus undulatus | reverse complement strand
ATTATTATTATTATTATTATTATTATTATTATTATTATTATTATTATTATTATTATCCCGCCTCTCTCTACGGATCAAAGCAGGTAGTGTTGAGTGTTGAGCCCAAACCCACGTCCTAGTGCAACCCCAGTTAAGTCACACTGATTTTGGAGGATCTGCTGTAAGAATGACAAAGCATAGAGCCAGCTAATGATCCTCATTGGCCCAACTGTCACAACAATGAGAAGATCTTTTTTCAAGGTGCTCATAAAAAGTAACAAAACCATGGCAGACTCAGTTTCAAGACAGGATTCTGAATTGCTGGAATTGCCTATTCAGTTCAAAGGCCATTGTTCTACGGATTTCAGCAGCATGTCGGAGAAGCAGGGAGAGCATTCATCAAATATTTTAAAAGCTCCAAAAAAAAGATGAGGAATGGTTAAAAGAAATACTGGAAAATGTTGAGTTTAGCTAAATATTAATTAAAACACCCTACTGACAATATCAAGCAAGTGGCAAACTAAATTGCAGATTGTCCTTTTGGGAAAGTAGTGTGAAGAAAAGATTATGTTCTGTTCTCCACATTAAATAACTGTGACAATTGACAAAATTCAACCAGCTGTTAATTTGTCAGGTCAGAGATTTAGAAAGAGATGTAGTTTGAGGAACTTTTCTTTCTTTTTTCCCCTGAAGAGATGAGAAGAATTGAGGGAAATATAGGAAAGAGGCTTGTCTTTAGAGTGGGGAACATGATGCACCTCTACAAATCCCTCCAAGGGCTTCCATCTGCCATTGCACCACTAAACTAGTTGGTGTACTACTGGCAATTCTCTGTCCAAGCCTAGGATTTCCTTTGAAATAAAGGTACATGGGGAGTGCATACCTTATACTAGAAAATCGTGCTCCTGGAACACTGGGGATTTACAAGCTAATTTCTGGGTTTTTTGGGTTTTTTGGGCTATGTGGCCATGTTGTAGAAGAGTTTCTTCCTGATGTTTCGCCAGCATCTGTAGCTGGCATCTTCAGAGAATTTCTCTGAAAATGCCATCCACAGATGCTGGCGAAATGTCAGGAAGAAACTCTTCAGAACATGGCCACATAGCCCAAAAAACTCACAAAATACTATGGATGCTGGCTATGAAAGCCTTCAACTTCACATAATTTCTGTTTGTTGAATTAGTTGGAAAATATCTGTATCTAATATATACAACTCTTCAGCAATGCTTCTGTGAGAGTTTAAGAAATCAGTTTTTGAGATAAGTACAGTAACTCAGTTTCTTTCCAGTCCACTCCAAGAAGAGCCTTGAGAAATGTAGTGTCACCCATCTCCAATAATGAAAGAAACTGAGATGTTCAGTTCACCACTCAAGCATTATAAAAAGTGTTCCATTCAGTGTTAGTGATGACCGTAAGCTGTGTGGGACCTTGGCATGATTTTTATGAAGTAGCATCAGAGCTTATTTGTGTCCAGGAATTATTCTTATACATGGAAATACATGATAGGACTCCTTACCAAGAACAATTACATTTATCCAGTTTCAATGAGGCTTGGAGGTGGGTGGGGATGGAATCTGAAGATGAAGACTGAAAATCAAGGTTTGAATAAAGAAAACGGCGGCTCACCATTGGTTTCATTAAAAGTCCCACTGCCAGCATTTATTTTATCTTTATCTGATCCTGTGCACCAAATCCTGCCAATCTTCATCATGGCAATTTATTTAGCAGAGCCCATTGAGTAAACATCATGCAATAAAGAACAACAAATCACCGCACTTGACAACTGAGCATCTTGAATGATGATTTTGACAACTGTGAGGGGGAAGGAAACACTATGTTGGTAAATTTTTAAAATTACCAAAATGATATTGTACCAGATGTCTTTCTCTAAACAACTGGTTTTGAAGACTGAGTTTTTAAGTAAACATATTGAGCCCCATTGGGCCAAATGATGAGTCATGAAGAAACCAAACACTGTTCAATGAATTTTCAATATATATATTGAAAATATATATAGGGGATGCCATTTTTTTATTTAACAAAAATAATAAGAAACTCTTGCAAATATTTGTCTTCTTAAAACATAGTAAAATAACAACAAATGGACATTATTATATTTTAAAAAATGAAAATATTTTGATTATTTCCCCTATACTCAGCAAATAAATCACCAGAATTAAAAGGTTAGTTCAGTTCTACCAAAAATAATGGTCCCTTGACTGGTCCCATTCACTGAGCCAGTCTCTGACAAGAACCCAGATCAGAAAGGCACAATTTTACCTAATGGGCACAGTTTTAGTGTCTGTCCCTGACATATTGGGAAAAGGCAATTGCCAGTCCCCCACATGAGTTAGCCTGACAAACACTGATTAACATAATATATTTTTGCAGAACGAACTAAGTCTGCCTCCCCACCCCAGTTGTCCATGAGGAAAGTAAAGGTAGTCCAAGCAAGCTAGTAATCAGGTGCCAATGTGATACTGGCTTTAGAATCATAGAATCATAGAATCATAGAGTTGGAAGAGACCGCAAGGGCCATCCAGTCCAACCCCCTGCCATGCAGGAAATCCAAATCAAAGCATCCCTGACAGATGTCCATCCAGCCTCTATTTAAAGACCTCTAAGGAAGGTGACTCCACTCCACTCTGAGGGAGTTTGTTCCACTGTCGAACAGTCCTTACTGTCAAGAAGTTTTTTGTTTTGAGGATAAAAGGCACATTACAGCTTGATCTGATGGTATGCAATGAAATCAGGGGAAATGAGAGCACAGTATTAGAATTTATATCCATTCCTAGGGCAGAGATGCAATTCAGTTTGGCACTGATTTCATCAGGAAATGCATTGTTCACCCAAACTATTATGTACACTTTACCTATCATCAGGGCAAAGTTTGTTCACATGATCCAATCCCTTTTTAGATAAGCTAAGTGCTTTTTGCCAACATTTTGGAAGTCTTCAGTAATCCGGTTCATTCAAACTGTAGTCCTGAACCAATAAAATCCAATATTACTTGCTCAGTAAGAACAAATGTCATGGTCCTATGGTTATCTGGAACCATTTTTCTAAAATAATCTATCATCCATCCTGTTGATTGTACTATAGCCGCTACGCTTACAAAGATTTATCTGAAGGAAGTAATCATTAGCCAATCTGCACATTAGCTTTGATTGCTATTCTTTCTGTAAGTCCAACTGAGTGATAGGAAGCTTGCTCAGTAGTAGCCTAAAGTAGAAAATATGCAACAGTGTTGTAAATTTGCTTAACTTGTTTATTTATTTGAAGCATTTCTGCATCGCTTCCTAACCCACAAGGGCTCCCAAGGCAATGAACAAATAAAAACCAATTAAAACAATACAAAGATCAAAAACATTTTAAAACACATTAAAGTACTCTTTAAAAACTCCGAAAAGCAGTCTAAAAACAATCCTAGAATCCAGTTTTAAAACAGTTAAAACAACCATTCTAAACACAGAATGCCATGTGGAATAGCACTGTTTCGGCTGTTTGTCAGAGGCTTAAAAGAGATGGGGGCAACCTAATTTCCTTGGGTAGGGGGTTCCACAGTTGAGACCAACCTAACTTCATGAGGTGTTGGGACACTCAACAGGGCAACACAATGTCTCTCAAGGGAGGTTACCTGCATATGCAATGTATATACAAAACTGTTTGGTTGTTTAACCTAGTTGTTCTCAGATTAAAAAATACAAAATAAAATTCTAATGGCTCTTGGCCCCTATCAGTGTAAGAGTATGCAAGTAGAGCTGTTCTGGGTTCTTACCTCCAAAAATCTCCCTGTCTGCTAATCTCTGCTGATTAGGATACTGTACTAAAGTTGTTCTTCAATTGCTTAGTATTTTTAGGGCAATTATATATCTCTGAAGTGCTTACAAATGTTGGCATGAGAAAGGAGCCTATTCAAAGTGTGCTATTTTATCATTCCACCCATGAAAGAACAGATTTGTATAACAAATTTCTATCCCATGGGAGCATTTTTGTATCTTAAATTCAGTAAGGCTCCACTAAATGTTCTAAGATAAACATCTTCAGTGCATTAAGGGGTCTCAAAATGTTCCCTGAAAGGCCTCCAATGTCTTATCCACATCTGTTTCTTGGCAAATACTTCAGCTTCATCTTTCATTTTGTTTTCTTTTAACCCCCCCCCCCCCACATGTTTTCTCTTCCTCATCATCCAGAAGTCAGCCAGTTTAGGGTCATATTATTGTGATATGATCACAGTACCAAATAGCTTTTCTGAACTTGCACTGTGCCATCTCTGAAAGCAAACAAAGCCAATTCAGAGTCATAACAATGTTTATTGTATCATGTTGTTGTTGTTGTTGTTGTTGTATGCCTTCAAGTCATTTCTGACTTATGGTGACCCTAAGGTGAACCTATCATGGGGTTTTCTTGACAAGATTTGTTCACAGAAGGCTTTTGCCATTGATTTCCCCTGAGGCTGAGAGTGTGTGACTTGTCCAAGGTCACCCAGTGGGTTTCATAGCTGAGCTAGGAATCAAACCCTGGTCTCCAGAGTTGTAGACCAACATTACACCGCATTGGCTGTCTTATTTGGAATTTTCTTATTGGCTTCGTTGGTTATCCTTGCATTTAATTGTGTGTGTCTGTTGTGATTATTACATTAAAGAGAGTTGTTTCACTTGAACCTGTTTATGTGATTAAAACAACCGTTTGCAGTTATTGTAGTTAGCCTTGGGTTATGTCTCTAATTGGGAGTGTCTGTTGTCTTAAGTCCACTTTAGTTAAAGTTTTCATCCAAACCTCTTGATGGTTACTGGGATTCTTAAATACATGAGGCAATAAGAGCACTCATACCAACCAACTCATTTATCACTGGCAAAAATTATGTATAGTTGCCACAGCATTTTGGTGTGGTATGCTCTGTTATCTGGCATGTAGCCATTAACTATGAAAGTTAGATTTATTTATTTTTGTACAGACTTGTCACCTCTCTACAGTTGTACAGCAGGTAGCCCATAGTACATGCAGGCTAGAGATTCATCCCCTACCCAGAGTGGCTAACTAGAGATAACACTGATCTCTTGTACTGCTGATCCACTGATCTAGGTCTTGAAAAACCTGGATTCAACCAACTCATATTTCACTGAAACAGAATATGTATCTCTTAGGATCTGTCTTTAACTGACCAAATGATAAAGCATGCTATTTGCAGTGTTGAGTATGTCAGTACTAAATCTCAGGTCCCCCTTACATAAGACCCACAGAGTTGAAGAGAGAACAGGAGGCATTCTAGTTGCAAACTTTGCTACAGGGAAGAGCCAGCTAATAGTAACATACACACTATTAGCATTTGCTTGGAACTAGAAATTCACATATCTACATATTCACAAATCCATATTACTGCATGTCCCTCCACATTTTTAAAATCCTGTGCAGATAGAAAGCAACCATGTCAGAAAGAATGTTAGAACCTAGAAGCACTTAGGAAGAAAGCTTAATTAAAACTTAGGGAAAATATTAATTAGTTAGAACCTAGAAAGAAAATTAGTTTTAAGTTAGAACTCAAAACTTAGTAAGATTGCTAGAATTCTGAAATGTGGTTTTCTCTGAGATGTTGTGAAAGCCACACTGGTCCCCTTCTGCTTCAGCCTGAGTAGGATGGGATCCCATAAGGGCACGTAGATGAGCTGCCACCATACACTGATTCTAACCCCCTTTCCTAGCCATTCAAGTGGAAAGTTACTGGAGAGAACTGCACTTTTCACCTCTGACCCTGCAGAAAAAAAAGGAGTCCAAGCAGGCATGTGAAGAGTGTGGAAGAGAGAAGTACTTTAAGGGAAATCTTTATTCTAATTAAGAAATCTATGGCCCCATACAGACAGGCCACCTGCTTTGGGTCACTTTGGAGGTATGCTGTTTCAAAGATGCATGCATACTAAGAGTCTGGAAGCTGCACCAAAGCTGTGCTCTAGTCCTTAGAACTGGATCCTGTTTGGCGCGGCTTCTGGATGCTTAGGACGCATGCATCATTTAAGCAGCATACCTCCAAAGTGACCTGAAGCAGCTTTATTTTGGCCAGTCTGTATGGGTCCTGAATTAGAAAAAGATATCTTTTTTCATGAAGGGCACCTTCCCCTCAGGCATGTTTAGGAGTTACAAGTTACAGAATAGTCTAGATCATATTCAGCCAAGATCACAAAATAAAAATAAGCCTTGATGTAGCTAAACTAAACATTCCCTAGCTACTTATGACTACAGATGGGATTTGGAGTCCTTGATGTTCATGGAGAGAGCTAGGAGTCTGAACGTTTTTGTCCAGTCTCAACCGGCTTCCCAAGGCTCCCTTTGTTCTTCTCACTGCCTCATGGTCACCTGAGGCTTTTTATCACTTTTCCTTGGAAACACTTCAAACTGATACTGAACTGACCATTTAATTAGACAGTTGCTTCTCATGACTCCTTCATGATGTTGACCCCAATACAGTGGGTCCCCAATACTCTTGGTATCCACTCGGTTTGATTCCAGAACCCCATGAATATCAAAATCCATGGATGCTCAAGTCCCATTATATAATAGCATAGTAAAATGAAGTCCCTTATATAAAATGGCAAAATCAAGCTTCCCTTTTGGATATTTTTTTTTTAAATTTAAAGCCATGGATGGTTGGCTCTGTAAATACAGAATCTGTGCATATGTAAATGCAACTTAATAATATCATAACATTAACCCTTTGTTTACCTAGAGGGAGGATAATCCCCAGCTGTGTTGCCCAAATAATTGGAGGGCCCATTATCACAGGCGTGTTTTCTGTTGTTGGGCACAGTATTCACTTATGTGAGTGCCTACTCTCTGCTATGCAGACATACAGCTCATTACCTTGCTATCCTTTTCTGAGAACTAGGGCTAATTCTGTGTGCTCGGCATGTGTTTCCTGATGTGTTTCTTCATTTTCTCAGACGGATATAGAAAGAGCCAGGATTTTCAAAAACAATTTGTGATTGTGACATTTCATGGGGAGGAAGGAAGCTCAATGGAAAAGTACATGTTTAGAATGCAAAAGGTCCCAGATTCAATCCTTGCCATCTCTAGTTTAAAAAGAAATGATCAAGATGTAAATGGTCCCTGTCTAAAAAGACCCCAGAGAGTAACTGACAATCAAAGAGGCAATACTGCACTAAACAGGCAAAAGACTCTGACTTGATTCAAAGGAGCACCCTTCTTCAGCTGAAAGGAGAAGGGAAAGTCCACTACACATACACCAGTCCTTAAGTATGCCTGAAGTTGCTCTTTGACCACTAGCTAATGTAGTCAATTCAGATTAAAATTTACCACAACTGAGGAAAAACTGAACCCTAAAACCAGTGCCTATGGAGTAAATAGCGATGTAACAGCAGCAGACCAAGCACTTGGGAAATTACGCTGAAGAAGAATGAATATAATGACATGTTCAAGCCATCTGTAACTGACCAGTGATGAGATGATGCTCTGAAATTCAGAGCATCACCCCACCCCTGTTTTAGATAGCTTCAGCATGTCATTACATTAATTCTCCTTAAAAGTAATTTCCAAGATTTTGTCTTAAAAGAAACTTTCCCATATGCTGGAGTTTTAAAAAAGAATAAGCTCAAGTTTACATAGCATGTTACAAATTTAAAAATACTGCTTGATGATCTCTCTTCTACTCCCCATCATTTATAATTTCCCAGCTCACTGCCTCCAACCTATTGGCAGGGCAAAGGTACATCGATATGTATCAGTTTTTTTAATTAAAAAAATGAAATATTCCCTATTCCGGAAGCGGGAACACATGCCAAAGATTACAGTGGTACCTAGGGATACGAAATACCCAGGTTACGAAATTTCCGGGATACGAAAAAATCCCATTGGAAATAATTGTTCCGGGTTACGAATTTATTTTGGGTTACGAAAAAATTTTTTGGTGCTTTTCGGCGCTTTTTCGCACGAAACGCGGCTTTTCCCCATTAGCGCCTATGGCAATTCGGCTTACGAAGGCTTTTCGGGTTACGAAAGCGGCCGCGGAACGAATTAATTTCGTAACCTGAGGGAGCAGTGTATTTAAATAAAGAACTAAAGAGTGAAATGCCCTGGAACGTGACTAAAGACACAGATGGGGAATGGTAAAGCAGCCTTTCCAGAGGCCACCATATATTCAGGCACTTGAACCTGATGTCTTAACCACTCTATTCATTGCATTTACATGGTCATAAACTCCTTGTGAATAAAATGAAAGTGTGCCTTCCCCATAGGAGCCTAGTAGAAAAATTCAGCTAAGACACTAGTGAAGAATGAAACAAATCCAGTAAACTACTGTAGTTCTGTTGGCTTCAGTAAAATTGTACTGTGTTACAATAGCATCTGTAGCATAAAATCAGGTATTATAAAATGTTTTGTCCTCATCGATTGTATCTGTTCCCTAAATATTTCCATATAATTTTCTTATTGACCCCATTGAATCAGTTCAGCCATAAAAAGCAAATCATATGGATTGCTGCTCTTCCAGAAAAAATGAGCACCAAGGTATTAGCCATATTCAACCTGCAGCTTTTAATACTGGTGTTTATGTACTAGTCTGCACATTCTCTGGTGGGTTATTCAGGTGTCAGGTGAAGTTGTGGCATGTCTTTGACATGTTAATGGAATGATCTGAGAGTTATAGAGGGAGAAGAAATATTACACCACAGCGGCTACATTAACCATGTCACTTTTCAAAGCACACAGACCGCACTTATGCAACCACCACTCTTACAGAGAATCTCCTTGGTTTACAACCACAGTATCCAGACACATGTGCCACAAAGCAAAGAGGATGCAGCCTTTGCACAGCTCATTGACTTGGTTTTCTTTAACCAAAGTACTAAAGAAGAATAGCTCTTTGGGCCCCATTAGAACTGAAGCAGAGGTACAGGAACAGAAATAGAGACAGACACAGACTGAGAGGGGGTGCTTGGGAGGGGGAAAAAAGGATACAAAAATAATTCTAGGAGAGACAAGTTCAACTGATTTAAAAAAATTAAACTACAGATGAGTAGTTGCAAGTTTGTTTATTTATTCACGGTATTTATGTTTTGTTTTATGCTTCTCCAGAGACCAAGACATGACCAATGGATTCAAATTGCAAGAAATAAATTCCATCCAAAGATTAGGAATAACTGCTTTACGGTAAGAAGTGTTTGAAAGTGGAATAGACTGCTGTGAGTGAGTGAGTGAGTGAGAGAGAGAGTGTGTGTGTGTGTACGCGCACGCGCGTGTCTTGTCTACATTTACTACAAGCTTAAGAGACAACATTATGGACTATTGAATGACAAGAGCTAAAGATAGCTAAAGTGCAGTCAGAAGAGGCAAGACATTCCTACAAAACAGTTTGATTGGTACACTTGTTAACATTTTATCAAACTTTATTTCAGATTATGAGACCTCATCCCATGCTACACAACACACTAGATCTCTATCACTGATCCCACCAAAGTTACACAACTAAGCCCTAATATCAGGAGATCTGCAGATTCCCAAAATGCTAGAACACACACCTCCAGAACAGGAATGAAATGAAATAACCATGCTGACAACACCAGACCTCTTTAAAATCCTGATGAAGTAGGAAAGAATATTGCCCTGTTTTATACTTGAAAAAATGAAGGTACAAAAATGATAGAATGGTATTGTGCAATTTATTTTTCAACTGCTGGACTGTGATCACACAAGCAGACCTACTGAGTCTGTCAGTAGAGGAAAACTGCATGTACCCCAAATGCATACATTGTGTACAATGAATGCACATGTATTTATGTTTTCCAGTCTGCCTGAACCTGCCACAGGAATCTGCTTCATATTAGGCCTTCTGTGGTAGTAGCTTTGGCACAATATATAGCAGTGAATTTATTATTTATGCAGTATATATCTCACATGTAAAGCAGCCCTGAGTCCATTATACCCCCCCCCCCAGCCTGTGCTTTTCTCATATCAAATGTAGAATAAAATTCTGGATACTGCAGTTTTCTTTCTGTGACCATAACCTGCATTGTCTCTGTCTCTTTCATTTTCCAACCAGGAAACAGGAGCTGTCAATGAAGTGATTAAAACCCATTAATCCTTAATCCTAAATAACCTGACTCCCCATGCCGATAGTTCAAATGGGCAGAGTTGCTTCCATTGTGTGGCAGTTATGAATTGTGCCAATGTCTGTTTTCCTCCTTTAAATCAATACTGTTTCCTCCACCTGCACTAATCCTTTGGAGAGGTAGGACAACATAATGGCAGCATAATATTCCAATTAGCTTACATGGTGTATTTTTTTCCTCACTTGCGAGATTATTACAGGGGACTTTGCTTTGGCAGTGACTTTTATTACAAAAACTGTGTTAAGTACAGCCGAACAAAATAGAAGGAGAGTTCATTTGAAAGTTGCTTTAAAACCCTTTAATCTTCTGGCTATGGATGGATTTTTCATAGCAAGTTAACACCCCTAAATGTTTAAAAATGATTAGAGTCCAACCTTAATTCATCGATGGTGACATAAATTAGCATAGCCAATAGCATGGACTCTTATGTAATCATGACCCAATTAAAAGTCAGTTAACAGTGATTGCTACTGAATGTGGTTCTGTTAATGTCAGTCATCTCTCAGTTCTCCTACTGCTACTGCTATCTCGTTTGAAAGCTCAGAGCCCCAGGAGAAAGCTGGTTACCACTGATAAATCTGGCAATTAACAATCATTGACCTAGTTGAGCAGACTTTTAAAGGAAGTTATCAGTTCAGGGTCTCTTCAACTGAAGCTGGGTGGTTAGGAAAGACTTTGGCTCAAAGCTCCAGAGCCCTGGAAGAAAAGAAAGGAGATACCTCTAGTGGTGCCATTGATCACAGCCTGGCTGTCTCTGGCTCACTCTACACAGCATTTTCTAGCCAGCCTTCTGCCACAGTTTTCCAAAAGCAAGTGAGTTTTCAAAACACAGAAAACAAGAAGCAATGAGAATTGGGCAACAGTTGATAGACAGATCACAGGATCCCACAATGCGACTGACAGGCAAAAAGGCAAGCGGAGTAGCGGGTTTGTACTGGCAGAGAGCATGTGCTAGTAAACAAATTGCATCCAACGCATCTCAGTGTCAGAAGCAGAAGAGAGAAAGAAGGGGGAAAGTCAGTCTTTATTTTTGTTCTTGCTAAATGCAATGAAATCTTGAAATACATTTTTGATAGTCTCTTTCTAACTAGGGCAGCATAATTTCAAAACGCCAGTGATGCCTATGGTGCATGGAGCCACCAAGCAAAAATGGGCAGATCACGGAACAGAGTTTACATTTGTCTTAAATATATCTGTCTTGCATACCTAGTAAACCACCACCTGCAGCCAATGTTTGGAGTCTTTAGTGCTGGTAAATATGCAAAGTATTTTCATTGGAACAGGTCCTACTGTCCCCAAAGTAGTAACTTTCCAAGCCATGATGATACATAAGGGTGTTGCGCTATGGTGTGTAATGCATCTGTGTCTGTGTAAATTTATTCATTACAGAAAGATGGTTTTCCAAATGCTGTGAAACAAAATTAGGCAAAAGGAGACTAAATAAGCAGAGCAGCAAGGACTCTGTACAGGTGGCCAACAAAGATGATCCTGGTCAAAATGAATATTGGTGGGGAAGCAGTGATTTAGAAAAACAGGTGTGTATTTCTTATTTGACCATATTCTCCAGAAGTATCTGAATGGGGGTCTGAAACAACTCCTAAGCCAATCAGTGGAAAAGTTACTAAAGTGTTGCATCTTTCCAGGTCTTGGTGGCAAAGGGTTTGGGCTTCTGCCAGTGGGAGAAATACCAAAAAATTAGTCCCTGGCTGCTGTCCAGCACAACACAGACCAGAAGCCAGCCAAAGAATGCTATAAAGAAATTGTCTGTAAATATTGTCAGGATTTGAAAAGAACTTTAAAATGCTGAAACTATATTTAATAGGAAGCAGCTGAAATGCTGGTGTACATTACTCTTGTTACAATTGGTTGGTGCTGCAAATGCTTTCAGGACAAAATGACTTTGAAGAAACATTCTCCAAGCTAACTAGACTTTCCTGTGCTTTCTGTACAATGATGCTATTGCTGCTGTTCACTTCTGAATACAAGAATATGGGTCTATAATGGTCCATGGGCCAATAAAGAATCATAGAGACAGAAGAAACCTCAAGATACTCTTGAGCAACCTACTACTAGTGTAAGAAATCTGCTACTACAGCATCCCTGATAGGTGACCACCATCCCTGATCGGTTCTTAGACACGTCTAACAAAAGATAGTCTACCATCTTCAAAAACATGAATGAAGGAGTGTGTTCCTCTTTGGAGTAACCCATATCATGAGGCTGTTCTTCCAAGATGAGAGATGGGAATCTCCAGTTCTTTGGTTGTTTTAGAACAGTTCTACTCAAAGTGATGGTCCATGGGCTAGTTTCCATGACACTATGCAAATATGATAATAATATGACATAAATATAGTACTAGTCCCCAAAAGGTTGCAGGGGAAATGCTAGTCTGCCACATCAGATAGCTTGAGATGTACTACTGATGTTAGGCTACTGCTCCAATCATGCCTTACTATTGGCCATGCAGGAGAGGTTTCTGGGATTTGCAACTTAAAATATCTAAAGGCCACCTTTTCTTACCTAGGTTTTTCTATGGATTCCTAGGCTTGAGTTGGTTACCATTAGCACTGCAAATATCAGGTCTCCTTCCAGAGTTGGCAATCTGACAATTCTGAGCCATACATGTAGGAAATGATTACAGCCATAGGCTTTGTGGAGGAAGGTGTTATTGGAAGTTGGTGCAATGTTTTGATATATATCATTCAGCATGGAGGAATAAGCCTGCCCTTTGGGAAATCTAAACTGCAACACTATGTGAATATGAAACAGGAGGGACTTGCTATTCTGTTTTTCGTTTGGGGGGAGGAAGAAGATATTGTGATGTGTCATCCAGTCATTGCCTCTAAATCTATTCTTTTTGGTAACTTAAACCAAAAGATCCATGTCCTATCCTCTGGAAGAACAGAAAAGAAGTTAGTTCCATCATCTGTGTAACAACACTGCAAATATTTCAAAATGATTAACGTATCACCTCTTAATCATGACAGCTGGAACTTCTCCTGGCCCAGTCCCCACAAAGTGGAAACATCATTCATGCCTGATCAAATCACTGGTAGAATGAATCTCCTTCTCAAATCATGTCAAAATCATAACTAAGAAGCTATTGTGAATACAAAACAGTTACTGATGGGTAACTCTTAGTCATGATTGTGACACTTTACTAGGCATGGGGAAAAGGTGATCCATTTTGCTGGTTGAACTGGGAGTGATTACTTGGTTAAGTATATTTAACTAACTCCCCTTTTATAGGATTCTGGCTCTTTTCTTTAGACTGATCATTCCTCCATCCGTCTATCTTTCTTCATCGGGCTTTATCTATGAAGAGCAAAATCCTATATGTGACAATATTTGCTAGTTAGGCATAATCTGAGATCAACTAATGGGTAAGGAAACTTTGAGAAGTGGTTTAATTATTCAAACGATGGATGCATTTTGTTAGTCCTAGAGGAAGAAAGGGGAAATTGCAGCTTTATCATATCTGTGAAGATATTTGGCAGGCAGAAGTCTTGAAAGAAGAGACCAAAGCTTTATACCATACTTCATCTACAGTATAGTAATCCAGATGTGATAAAAACTGAGTCTTCTTCCTTCAAAATGCCAAGATTTTCTGCATGAAAGAACATTCAAATCATAGCTTTGAGAAGACATGGCAGCCATCTTTAAATATCTGAAGAAAAGTCATGTAGTAGATAGGCTGAATCACCAAAAAATTAGGAACAGCTTCTTTACTTTAAGAACTGTTCAACAGTGGAATAGACTCTGGAGGATGAGGGTGGACTCTCCTTCACAGGTCTTTAAACATAGACTGGTTGGGCAGCATTCAGGAGTGCTTTAACTGTGTCTTCTTGCATGGAACAGGGCTGGATTAGATTACCTTTGCAGTCCCTTTCCTTCTATGATTCTAACATCTGGGCAGATCTGCATTCTATTGTTTGAACACAATGAGAAAATTGAATGATCAGTACAGAAGTGGACTGCATCTCCCATCATGCCTGGACACTAGCTATACCATCTGAAACTGATGGGACTTGAAGTCAGAAATATCAGGAGGCCACAGGTTCTCCATCTTAAAGAAGACATTTGGTGTTTTGCCCTTTCAGTTCAGAAGAGGTGTAGATTATGGCACATGCAACTGAAGGTTGTTGTCTATGAACATACCTACAATATCTTATCATCCCTTTATCCACAGGTTATGTTTAAGAGAATCCCTTGTGCTATGAATCTTTCTGCTTGTTTCAGTGCTACCTTATAAAATCATCTTCAATCTAGGGCCAAAGGTGAGCCAACAACAACCGTGACTCATACTTGAGCCTCATAAGTGCTGATATAATCAAATTGGGGGTGGTAGTTTTCTGAGCGGAAGCTACTGCTGCCAGGTCTGGAATGGATATGACAAAAACAAACAAGTGTGGAAGCTTCAGTTCAAAGGATGTTTGGATTTTATGTCCCATTAACTCTTTTTCTGCAGAAATCCCAGATCGGTTTTTACAAAAGCACTGTTCAGAGAGCTCTCCCAAAAGAAAATGCAGATCAGATTAAGAGCTACTACATTGCACAAGCAGAGGTCTGAGTCTTGCTTTCTAAGGTATGTTTCAAAAACAGCAGCCCTCTGTAAGGAAAAATGAGAGGGAGAGAAAGTGGACTGGCCATCTTGCCCTTCATCTCAAAATCCCACCAAGCTGAGGTGCGTCTTTCCCTCACCAATTCACACTCGATTTACAAGAAGCCATTAGTCTGCCCTAATGTGGGCAGCAGTCATTTACTACCTGCAGTGAAAACACAAACCTTTGCTCCTGTGGTACTTACTGGTGAAGACAGAAGCAAGAAGTTAGTCCCTCCTTTCTTTCCACTGGCAGCTACTACTCCTCTTCCTCCTCCTCCTCTAAAGAATTCTGAAGAGACCCTTATAGTGGTGCAAAATAATAGTCTCCTTGGAAGGTTTTCTAGCTCAGACAAAATCTACGGTTGGGCCTTTCTCGGCCAAAATGCAAGGGAAATGTGCCGACCTTTGAAATCTCCAGGACCCTTCTTCAGGCTAGTTGATAAGTAAATTAGGAGAAGGGAAAAAAGGTCAACCTAACAAGTAGCTGTCTGAGTAGCAGCTACCTTGGACAGCTCCATGCCCTTGGTATTCCTTTTTCTCGCCTGTAACTTTGCCAAAGGTTAGTTTGCCCCCATCTATTTATTTATTTATTTATTATTAACCTTTATTTATAAAGCGCTGTAAATTTACACAGCACTGTACATACAATCTTTTTAATTGGACGGTTCCCTACCCTCAGGCTTCTGCATAAGGTATTAAAAATGCATCCCCAACTCAAAGGGAGAAAATAATCCCTGGCTGAAGTAAATGGATGAGAGTTAAACAGATGATTTGGGTTTGGAGTTTGTTTGTTTGTTTGTTTGTTTGTTTCCCCAGTCTCCAAAGCTATAACGCCAAAGGTCCATCCCCTGGAGAAAGAAGGTTATAGTCAAGGCAGCAAAACCTCAGAACCTTAGTATTTCCAATTCCAAGGCAGCCCATAGTAAAAGGGGTGGAGAGAAGGAGTGAATTTGAGGAAAGATTAGTAGAACTCCAAAGGGAAAGCTATCCATAGATCTCAGGGGCTTGCAGAAGAAAACTATTAATGCAATTAACTGGGAAGAGAGAGCCAGAGAGGAACTGAAATAACTCACCCAGCATCTTATTCACTCCAAACCGTCTGGAATAAGCATCACACACAGCACTAGATCACTCAGGTGTCGTCTGGATCTTTCTTTCTTTCCTATCTCTCCATCACATCAGTCTCATCCCATTTGCTACACAAACTGCCAACAGCCTCACTCTCTGCTGTGCTGGCTTCATTTTATGTTTATTTCATTGAAATAATAATAATAATAATAATAATAATAATAATAATATAATCTCTGCTTCAGCCCAAACTGATTCAGGCTTCCTTCTGCTCCGCACCATCAAAATTCTGGAGGGTTTTAAATCAAAAAGCAATTCAGCTTGTATACAGATCCTACCGAAATATGAATGAGAAGGCAAGGGTGCCTACCCATTTGATCCAGCCCCCTCCCAAGCTTTTTTTCTGAAGCTCTTCTTTCCCCTCCCCACTTGCCACTTCATTTCCACACACAAAGACTAGTACCCAATGCCTTTGTTCACAATCGTTCAAACTGGACTTGCCACTTGATTTCCACCCACAAAGGCTTTTGAATTTGAATTGACATTCTCGCATGCCAATGGCATATATAGGTCTGTCCCTGGCTTCCACACCATCAAATGCATCTGAGCAAGTTGATTTTAGTCTAGGAAAGCTCATGCTGCCAACTCTTTTCTTTCAGTTAGTCTCAAAGGTACTACAAAATCTCCCTCCATGGTATATAAGCCCTTCTTTAGGCACTGGGTTTGTCTCAAAGGTGCTACAAGATCTCCCTCGATGGTGTGAAAGTCCTACTATATTGGCCACAGGATTGGTCTGAAAAGGGCTACAAGATCTCGTCCATGGTGTGTAAGTCCTACTAGACTGGCCACAGGGTTGGTCTCAAAGGTGCCACAAGATCTCCCTCCATGGTATGCAAGTCCTACTATATTGGCCACAGGATTGGTCTCAAAGGTGCCACAAGATCCCTTTGCAGACCATATTGGCCAAGGTATAGAAGGACCGTTTCCCCTACCTCTCCTTCCTGGTTCAGCCCTGCAGACCTCAAGGATTCCTAGCTAATCCCCCTCTCCTTGCTCATCCTTCCTCGCCCAGCCAGTTCTCTTGGGCACATTGAGCACTGCTGGGGGAGCATCCAAGCCTCTTCAGCCTGCAGCAAAGTTCCTCCTGACATGTGGCGAGTTCTTCCATTGGCATCCCAAATCTCCGAAACCTGGGAGAAGAGCTCGCTCCGGAGGCAATCAAAGGCAGCGCTACACACCCCTCAGCGAAGCCCGATCTTGGAGGCAAAAAAAGACTGGCATTACCAGTCCTGCAATAGAAGGCAATCTCAGGTTTCTCCAATGGGAAAGAATACAGGGACGCAAAGGAGTGGAGGGGGAAAGAGGAGGAAATGCATGCTCTGCCTAGAATCCCTCCAAAAAAAAAAACCATCACCACTAGCACCAACCACCCCGATGGAGAGCAATGAATGAACTCACCCTCTGAAAGCATCAGGCGAAGTTGCCACGAAATTCTCCACTGAACGGGTGGCTTTGGATGCTTGGCTTCAGAAAGGAAAGCAATCCAGGCTCCCCTACTCCCTGCAGACTTCCTTCTTTTTGTCTTGGAAAGCTGACCAAATGGAGCTATTCCCAACACTGGCGCTGCTGAATTCCTTCAGGGATTCTGGGTTGTCTTTGGAAAAGAAGAAGAAGAAGGAAGAAGAGGAAGAGGAAGAAATCCCTCACTGTCCCTTTGCCTTCCTGCCCAAATAACCAAGCGGATCGTCCAGTTGCTTGTCTTGCTGTCTCTCCCTTCGCAGCCAGATCAAGAGAGGTGTAGGTCTTGCATAGTTTGGGAGGCAGTTCCTAGCAGGAAATCTTTTCCTCTCTTTTCCCTTCTTCCCTTTCCCTTCTTCTTTTTCTAAAAACAGCAGGGAGGCTTCCTAGGAGCCTTCCTCCTTCTCCTCTTTCTCCTCCTCCTGGCTGGGATTCCCAAGGATGCTGATGCTGCTGTGGATCTCCTGCTTTCTCTCTTCCACCTCCTGAGAAATTGAGAGATAGTGGTGGACCCCACCAGGCTATCTAGAGGTTAGAGTCTCCCCCCTCCTTTCCCTCTCTCTCTCTCTTTACGCGTGCGCATACACACACACACAGAGAGAGAGAGAGAGAGAGAGACGCGACAAGGGCTGCTCCTTCCCAAGTGCCTTGGAAAAGACAGGTAAAGTGGTCCAGAGGAGCTGTCCACTCCAAGGTTCTGAAGTGTTCAAAGGAGCTGTCCACTCCCAGTGGTGCTGAAAGGCTCCCAGCCAGAGAGAAAGGCTGCATCCAAATGGGAGAACTGATCCGATTTGACTCCCCTTTAACTGCCATGGCTCCATGCTATAGAATTCTAGGAATTGTAGTGTCAGGACCAGCCAGACTGAGATGGGCATCGCTAATGCACACTCTTCAGTTGCCTTTTGCTGTTTGCTAAGAAATCTAAGATTTAACCCCTGGAGGGTGACCCAGAGGTCCTCCCTGCAAAAAGAGGACCAGGCCCCGTAGAAATGGAGGATGTTCCCCAAAGCAAAGCCCACCCCTCGAAATAATGGGCATCGCTGCTGTTTAGGTATGCTCTCAATGGGAAGGAGAGAAGCTTGGGGTGGAGGACCTGTCCTGGAGAAGGAGAACCTCTGGTCACCCCTGCCTCCCAGCAACAAATGCACCCCCCCCCCGAGTCTTGTCTGCTGCTCCTCCTAGAAAAAATTAAATACTTTAGAAGGACTCGTCCTATCTCCCTGTTTGCATGGAGGACAGGCTGCCAAGTAGAGGAAGGGGAACAGCCAATGTGGTGCTGCTTCGTAGTCAGGCTGCCAATGGAGGACATTTTGGAATTCCTCCTGGACTCAATGTGCAGATGGAGGGCAGATCCTGGAAAAGGAGGACCTCTGGTCAGCCTGAGCTTTAAAAAAAAACACTAATATAAATGTAAACTCGTGCTTCTTAGCCCTACTCAAAATGGAGGGCATTGTGGAAATCCTCCTGGACAGAAGGTGCAAATGGAGCGCCTGTCCTGGAAAAGGAGGACCTCTGGTCACCCTGCCTCCCAGAAACAAATGTGCCCCAAGCTCTGGGTGTGAGTCTTGTCTGCTGTTCCTCCTAGGAAAAAATAACAATAACTTTAGAAGGATCCCTCGTATCCCTCTATTTTCAAGGAGGACAGACTGCCAAGTAGACCAAAAGAAACAGCCAATGTGCTGCTGCTCAATGGGTTTCTTAGTCAGGCTCCCAATAGAGGACATTTTGGAATTCCTCCTGGATAGAAGGTTAGGATGGAGGACAGGCCCTGGAAAAGGAGGACTTCTGGTCTCCCTGCCATCCGTACTGTCACTCAAATGTGATACAAAAATAAATGTCTCCACCCCCCCCCTTCCCTTTTCCAATGGTCCCCCCTTTCACCGTTTGGGGCTATTTGCAGGGGAAGATTGGTCCCTGGCAGTAAAGACCTATACAGAGAGGGGTGGGGGCGAAGGGATTGTACAGTCACGCTAAACTAAATTCAATCTGATAACATCTGCTGAACAGCATGCCCAGCAACCAGGAAGGAGGGAGGCTTGGAAGTTTTGCATTAAGAGCTGCTGCTAAGCTCAAGGCTTTGATTTTTACCAGCCTTTTAAAGAACTAGTACACTTTGGTGGCAGGGGAAAGGAGCAGAAAAGAATCCTACAGATAGGCATGCCATTCAGTTTGAGGCCATTCTTATCTTAGATAATAATAATAATAATAAGGTTTATTTTTATAGATAGACAGACAGACAGTCAGTCCCAGCCCTGTATATATGGATTTGCAAATCAAAGAGAAAAATACACCATGCATCTAATGAAACTGACTGAGTGTAGACTGTAACCCAAGCGAGCGCAAGCCATAATACATTTGTTCGTCTTTATGGTGCCACGAGGCTCGTTGCTACATACACTGGCGTGCCATCAAAATGCTCCCCTTGAAACAAAGGGAGACACCTCCACAGACATTTTAAAAACAGGACATGGAACTGTCCAAAGGGTTTTTTTAAAGCAGGGTAGAAAGGTGCAATACAAATGATGAAATCAGGCATTACATGAAGGCATGATGAATATATTTAAAACAACACAGTGACTGTTAACACTGTGCATCTTATGCAGCTACACTGGACAAAGGCTATGGAAACAATTGACTTTCTAATTATATATGTATCACTCCAGCATTAACCCTCTGTAATCTTACCTTTTTGGAAATATGCCACCTTAACAGTGCAAAGGATCCCAAAAACTGACACCTCTCAAATTATGTTGAAGAGTTTCGCTCCTGAAAATGAATACTGTACACTGAAAAAAGAGACTGCTCCTAACCATGTCTTTATGTTGTCATCTTTAAAATGGGACTAGAAGTGGCTATTTCTCAGGCAGCTGCAACATTTGACTGTTCTTTCTGAGATATTCAGATGAAAGGGGTTTCTGAATGACTATCGGCATTAGTACATGACAAATCTTTGTTTATAAGTAATCCAAATAATTTCCAAACATAAAATGTAAGAAAGAGAGAGAGAGAGGCAGGATAGACAGATGGGACAAATACCTGTTTGTCTGTGAAGCTATTTTACCTCACTGTAATGTTCAATAAGATTATCATTTAATTTCACTGAGCACCTACCAAAACTGAACATCTCATCACCTACAGCTATTTTAATTGTGCCCCTTGTATGCCCCTGTATGTGCCATGAAGTACACAGCAGATATCAGCACATCAGCTACCTACAGCATGCATAATCCAATCAAGACTAAAGCAACAATATGCTTCTTACACATGGTCAGCATAGCTCTCAATTTGTAACCCATCTTGTGCTAATGAGGAAACTCACTGGCAAACCCTAGTGGCTCCGAAATAGTCATGGCTGCCTATCCATTAATCCAAAACAGGACCCTCTAGAAATCATCATTGACAGAAATAACTGCTCCAGTCTATCATGGTAATGATTGATACATAAATTGGTCATGAAAATCCATCTGCAGTATGTAGCACACTGTCACCCCACCAGGGTTTGTACATACCACCAGGGCAGCATAAATCTTATTCCACAACCAGATTCCAGTGTATAAACTCAGAGAGAGAAAGAGACAGAGACTCATATTCTTTTGTTTGTTTATTTCTTTGTTTTATATAGCAAAGGAATTGCATATTTGAACATCTGGCAACCTGAACTCGCATGGTGAAAGCAGACCAGGCAAAGGAGGAAGATTCCATTCGTGAATATAATAGAAATCAGTGGCAGAACTCAGGTTGTAAAACAAAATCCACAAGCAAGATCATCAGGTACTACTCTTAGATGTGGATGGAAGGGTCACAGGATACCACTGATTTACACAATGTAACCAAATTAGGGGCGAGTGAGTTTCCAGTCACAAGAAGCCTGGAGTAACTACACACACACACACACACACAGCATAACATCCTGCCTACCACAGACAGTAGATTAATAATATTGATTGCCCCCTTGGGATTTCTCTCAACTGTTCACATTATAGCACTCCTGTAGTAACATCATCAAGATTGGTTATTTCAGCTGTGATTGAAAGGCAAGGAATTCCCTGGGAATTAACAACCAACAGGATGCAGGGAGCAGATGCAGATGGGTAAGATACATTCTGCCTCATCAAGGTTATTACTGTACTTACTTGAGTCGGAGCTGGCTCAAGCCATTTTGCTGCCCTTGCAAAAATTAATTCCCCCTCCCCACACTTTGTTGAAAGTGTTTCACGCTGAAAGTGATTCAAGGATTTTCCCGATTGCAGCCCTTTTCCTTTTCTATATACACAAGTAAATACAACACAGGGGATGGGAGGATTTTTCACTACACTTGCTTATATAATATGAAAGGAAAGGGATGTAGTTAGGAAACAGAGACATGATTCACAGAGAGAGACCATAACCTACAGCTTTCCCCCCTCTCCCCTGTGTCATCCAGGTGTCCTGGACTATAATTCCCACTATCCTTGACCATTAACTATGTTATCTGGAATTGATGGGCACAGCAGCCTAAAACATTTGAAAGGTCTCAGGTTGGGGAAGACTGGCCTAGAATGTGGCTTCCCCAAGGATGTTGGGCAGGAGGTTTTCTTTCCTCCATGGTATTTTTCTCCCCAATTAATTTAGAACTTTTTGGATTCTGTATCCCAGACAGCTGCTTACATTCCCTATTGATTTAGGCTGATCCCAAGAAAAATTACCAAGTTCACAAAGTGATAGATTACTAAATACCACCCTTCTCTCCAGTAAGCCATATCTGTGGGAAAACCATGCAGTGGGAGCACAAAAAAGGGTATCTTCCTGTACTCACAGCAGGCCAAACAAATCTAAAAGAAAAATTCCTTTTTTCCTCAGCCACCCCAGCCACCCTTCAGTTTTTACAAACACTTATTGTCGTGACTGTAAAAATGTGCCTTTCCAAAACAATGGTAACCCAGCTGCAGGGACAAGGGGGTGTCAGGATTCCATGAAATGACAATAGCTTTCAGTTCAAAAGATGCTTTATGACAGATGACTAGTCAACTCCCTCAGTTGAATTAAATATAGAATCAGCTTCTATGCAAACCAAACAAAGCTGTTGACTGACAAACTGCAAAGTCTCAAGGGCAATATTTGTTTCTAAATCATACAGGGTAGGAACGCTTACCATGCAAGCCTCCCATTTAAGAATACCAGTGTCCTCACTTGAAGAAGCCAGACATTTATGCCTGGCTTGAGGTAGGGTTCGTATTATTGAGCAGAGCCAATGGCAGAGAGTGAGATTTAGACCTGTGACTTCCCTGCACAGTGTGACCATTATCATCCTGCACCTGAGGCACCAGCAGAACTCTTCTAAAGGTCAATGAATAATTCCCTGTCCACTCCCATTCATTCACTGGCATTTTACAGGAAACCATCAACACAGCATATTTGTCATGTGTTTATTTGCTAACCAACAGCCTGACTGAGATCTAACCCAGTTAAATCACTTAGGATACAAAATAACAAATCATCATTGCATCTGCTTAAGTCAGGGAAACCAATGAGCAATGGATGTCAAAAGCTATATCTTTCTAAAGCAGTGGTCCCCAAACTGTGCTCTTTAAAGGATTTTGGACTTCAGCTCCCAAAATCTCAGACTATTGGCCAACATGGCTAAGGCTTCTGAAGATGTCAGCCACAGATGCTGGTGAAACGTCAGGAAGAAACTCTTCTAGAACATGGCCAAATAGCCCAAAAAACCCACAAAAAACTATGGATGCCAGCCATGAAAGCCTTCAACTTCACATTGTAAGCTAATTGCACCCAACAATCTGGGTACTCATTTTAGCGACCTCAGATGCAAGCCTGAGTCAAGCTTGAGCCTTTTTGCTGGTATTGAACTCACAATCTTATGGTGAGTAGCTGCAGTACAGGCATTTAACCACTGTGCCACCAGAAATGGTCTGTGGCTAGTAATCTCTTCTCAATTTGTTCCTATCAGTCACCAAAGTGATCTTGGAAAAGCTGGTTAGTATCTTTGTAAAGTCTGTCCATTGCCTTTAAAGTCTTACATTGGCATAATTGTTGGGTAAAATTGCATTTCCTTTATTTGAATCTTTTCTGGAGGTGTGCTTTTTGTACTTTACAGGTATGCTTTGAGATAACTGTAATGAGAAAGGGAAATTTGCAGTTATCATACAAACTACATACAGAAATAACCAGTTATCATTAACATATCTTTTTCATGCAAAATATATGTGGAAATGTTATGTTCATAATATATGATCCATTTCAAAAGCTCATCCCATGCTTCAGAGACAACCGAAGCTGACTCTCTTTCATCACTGACATTACTCAAGTGATACTTTGCTGAAACTAGGTTTCAGTAACATGTATTTCAAAGAAGGACCATCGATCTTAAAAGGAATGGCATAGTGGAGGAACCAGACTCTTTAAGAACAGAATGCAAGAGATGATTTTTATACAAGCACAAATTACTTGATGACATTCAGCCAAATCTGTGGATTACCCTGTGGGGAAAGCATTGTTCATATTGTTGGGCATACATGTGTCAATCAGCCCTTTCAACTGACATCTGTCACAGGAAAGACATGAATATAATTGGAATTTCTCTCATCTTCGTGAAGACATGGTCAGCTGGATATGTCTTGGCACCAAATTCAGTGGAAATAAGGAATCTGGTAACTATCCAAGGATCAACTGGGCACAGTTATCCTGACATTGAGACAAAAGGTGGTCAAGCTGGTTGGGAAATTTGGGGTGTTATAGTCATTCTGGGATGTTCTGATCATGCTGGCCTTAGAATCTGGAGAACCCAAAAAGTAACTTTTCAGTATTCTGCATTTGGCATGACAATTTTGTATTGTCACTGTATTGGATTGTCACTGCTAAAAATATTTTGTTTTTCTTTCCCCATCATTTGGAAATGAGCTGAGTTTACCTATCATTATAGAGGTCCATGAGTTGCACTGGCACAGTTAGAATGCAAATCATCAGTAGCAGTATTATTATTATTTTCAAGATACACATATGAAAAGGCATTTCCTCATCTAAAAATAACCCTTGGTGATTATGAGAGCCTGCAAGAGGGGGTAGAAGGAAGTGTTCCATTTCATTTAACAATGTTCAGGCAAAATGTATAGGAAGAAGTTTACTTTTCTAAAAGAAACAAATACATCTCACTGCCAGAAATTGGACACTGCTGGATTGGACCATGGACCATTAGGATATATATATATATCCTAATGGTTCAATCCAGCAGTGTCCTATTTCTGGCAGTGGGATATATTTGTTTCTTTTAGATTTATTTTCAGCTAACTCTCTGGCTAATGTAAAAGTACATGCAAGAAATGAACCCAAAACATGACATTATTTTAAGGGCTAAGTTCTTTGTCGTTACATACACTTAAACTCCACCAAAATCATCTGGCCTGGGCAGAGGATTACAACATATAGTTTTGATTTCTTCTCCCTCTCATTCATCATCCTCCCTGTCCAAAACACTGCAGCTTTTTCATTCTGCATTAAGAGAATATCCCCTGGTTTCAAGTTCTACTTTGAATTCCTTTCAGCTTTATTTTCAGAGAGAAGCAACCTGCAGCACTTTCACCTGAAACCAAGGATCCACATAGGTGTTGATTTAGTCTCTCAGTTTCCTAGAAACCAGGTTGCTCATAATTAGAAACCCCTTGTGACTCTGTAGTGGAATATATCAGTGTCATTTCCTTCTTTTCTTCCAAACTCCTGGTCAGGGTGACTGTTTTCAGAATCACTCGGACTTATCCTTCTCTCCATGTGCCTCTCACTGTCAGCCAGGAGCTAAACATTATCAAAATGTGTGTCACAGCCAGCAATGTCAAAATACAATTAATATTTAAAAGAAGAAAAAGACCCAGCTCAACACAGACAAAACTGTGCTGCTGAATGGCATTGTGCCTCCCCAGCAGAGACCGGTGGGGAGTGGGGAGAAAAGGTGAGAGTGGCTGTGCTGCACTAACGGTGAGAGACATTTGCTTCATTAGGGTCTAGCCACTCTAACCATTGGAACAGATCTGGTTTGAGATTAAATTTGTCCTTTGCTTTGCACATTGGGTTTGTCTCCCCCAGTGTTCTGCAGCAAACTGCAGGAATTTATCAAATAATGCCCCACCAAAAAATGCTGGCTTCAGTAGGCTACAGGGAATCAGATCTTTTAGGCAACTGATCATGGGTGGGGTGGAGGAACAGAGGAAGAGACAGGATGAAATACTCAAAGATAATTCAGTCCCGTCAGCAAATGGCTTGCCATAAGCAGCACATAATGCAATATTTATCATTCCTAGAAATCAATACGGCTTCATCATAGACAAACAAGAAGGATTTGAACAAATCACCTCTTGCCCCCATCACATGAAGGAGGGAAGCAGTCAATGGAAGACAAGAGACTTTCACAGGGGCTTTAGATGCTCGTAAACAAGCACTGCTGAATTCAGTACTGACAATGGATTCAGCAAAAGACGCATAGCAACTCTTCGAGTAGGAAATCTCTCTTACTGATTCCAGAAATGACACTAGATTAGAAATAGACCATTTACCTTACAATCTGTTTGTGCAAGTGCACAAGCCTGTGTTTCTTCAGCTGTGTGCTGTGGAAGATGCAAGACCAAGGTATTGTTTTGTCCACTTGTAACATTTTTTATCTTAGATGTGAGTGGCAAACTAACATCACAGAGGGAGGTGATTCAATCAGTGGTGCCATCTGAGCTGGACTATGAGGTAGAAGCCCAGGCCTTCATGCACCTGAATGTAGGTGAGAAATCAATGCAGCAGGACTGAATTACCACATTTTGAAATCAGTGAAGAAGTACATAGCTAAAGAGGGGAAGAATGTTTGACTATTAATTCCAGAGTCTAAAAACTCCAAACACAACCATTGAATACAATGAATTATGTAGACAGAGACAGAATTTGCAGCCTTCCAGATATTGTTGAACTGCAACTCCTATCATTTCTCACTATTAGCTGTACAGACTAGGGCTGATAAGACCTGTAGTCCAGCCACATCTGGAGAATCACCCAATTCCTAGCATTTATATAAACAAGCATTATTCTGACACACACTATCCTACAGGTCCCAGCTAAAGTTGAGTCCTTCTAAATCCAAATGATTTCAGAACAAGAGAGCTACAACATAATTCTAAATACCACATTCCAAGGACAAATGACCATAGCCTGGGAAAATTACTCTATACCTCCTGTAATCTTGCAACTGTACTGGCTTGGAAGTTCTGGGAGCTGTAAGTACAAAAAAAGTACTTCCAATATGTATAAATGAGAGTAAGGACCCATCATGTTTATGGCTGGACCTCTTACCCTTTCCCTCCACCACTCCCTTCTCCTTCTGTGTCATGTCTTTTTAGATTGTAAGCCCGAGGGCAGGGAACCATCTAATTAAAAAGATTGTATGTACAGCGCTGTGTAAATTTACAGCGCTTCATAAATAAAGGTTAATAATAATAATAATAATAATAATAATAATAATAATAATAATGGCTTACTTATAAGCAGTGAGAGTCAAATGGCTGTTAAAGACAGCAATGCTAGAATAGATTAAATTTAACCTAATCCAGGAAGACAATTCTTAGAATGCACTGGATCAAGGCTAAATTAGTCACTGAATGGTATTCCATTTATCATGACTTACTTTTTGAAATGTTTTAAATGAGATCAAAATCACCTTAACCCTGTATCCAGTCAATTATTATTTTCTTAATAAGGTTTATGTGTGCTTGACTTTGTTCAGTCATGCCTGTCATTTCTTATTCTCCTTACTCACATTTATCCCAACCTTCTTCAAATGGTGAGGGGCTAGCCCCATTTTATCTTCCCGATAGCTCTAAGTTCAAAGACTGATTGTCCCAAAATCATCCTGCGAGCTTTATGGCAAAGTGCTCATTAGGACCCAGATCTTTCCAGTCTAAGATCAACACTCTAACACTCCACTGAGAAGGAGTATAACCACTAAACCTTACCTTCTGCACAGCACATCACTAACCAAGGGGAGTACAATGAGATGTGATACAATCAAGATAAGATATACTTCTGCTATAGCTAGTCTCCATGTATTTACTGACTGTGAGTGTGGATCAGAGCAAAAAGGAGAAGGTACTTGAGAGATCTATAAATGCTAAAAATCAGGAGTGGGCAAAGTGAGGCCTATGGACCACATGTTGTTTTTGGAGCCCCAGGATCCCTTGGAAGTTAAAAATGCAAAAGCAAAATGATCCAAAATGATCTCTCAGGGTGTGGAAGGCATTCTCACCCTATTTGGAGCCCCTCTGGATCCCCCAGAGTTGAAGAAATGCTTCAGTATGTCCCAAAATGCCTTCTAGGTGCCAAAGAAGGCCTCAGAACCTGGTGGGTATGCCCTCATGTCCCCTAGAGGGCATTTAGGGGGAATGATGTGTGGGAGGGATGGGTACAATAGCAGTGGAACCCTGCAAGTTCATAAGTCTAATGCAGCCACCTACCCTTCTACACTTGCCCACCCTGCTATTAATACACATGACAAATATGTGCATTCATTGAATAAATGGGCAGATAGAACTGTAATTTTCACACTGCGGTTCCAGGGGCCTAAATCCAATTACTAGTTCTGAGTAGATACACAGAAACATTCAGTTTTGCAACACTGCTGATTTCCCATTGATCTAATGGTTCTCCTCTAGTCAGGATCAGTTATTAGATATAAGCCAATTAATCTTAAAGTTCCATGGAAGTTTATCAAAAGGTCTTCAGTGAGAAGATCTGTGATGGCATACAAGTTCTCCCAAAACAACCCCTCACTTGCCAGTCCTGATTTACTCTTGAAACATGCAGCAACAGTAAAGTATCAGGTGGGTTTATGGCCAAACTCTCCAATCAATGGAGTCTCAACATAAACCTGGCCAGTGTTGCATTTCAGCTGAATGTGTGCACTCTGGAACATCTCCCAGAATCTTTAGCAGCACAAAAGGCTCTTGGGTTGTTGTTTTTTTTAAAAAACAACAACAGTTGTTTCTTGGTAAACAAATTGATGTAGAAAGGATTCTCTGAAAGCAAAAAAAATCTGAAATCCAATATTTGAAAAATTGTACTTTTATGGACAATTCTCAGAGTTCAGCCTCCAGCATGACCAAAGACTGGGGATTCTGGGAGTTGTAGTCCAAAATGGTAACATTTCAAATGCTAGGAAAGCTCTGGTGGAAATTTGCACATAAACAGGTGTGCCCTCAAAAACGTTGTAATTTTAAGGCAAATGTATAGGAGTTCTATTGCTTGCTTCTGCCAGTGGTAACATAGGCCATCCTCTCTTTGAGCAGAAGACACCAAAACTGTCTCTGCCTAATTATTCTCCCCTGCCTTACACTTCTAGTATGCAGAGTTACTCCCAGTAACTCTTTCTGGTTCCATTGTTAGATGATATACAGGTATACCACCCATTAGACATCCTCTTAAAGATTTTAGTTTTCTGACCCTACTCCACCCAGTCATCTTCTCCATCATCTAGATTGAATCATTGTAGCACAGAGGATGCAGCTACAGATGCCTTTAATAAAACAAACAAATACTAACACAATATATTATGAATAAGAGAGGATTTCTACCTTTCTGCAGAACAGTATGAGCAAATTTTCACCTGAGGGATCTGCTACCACAAAGGCCAGCAGTTGTTTAACTAAAATACTTTTATTTGCAGAATGCATTTTCCAAAAAAAAAAAAAACTGGATCTAATACAAGCTGAATTTTCTCCTTGAGAAAGGAAAGGTGCTACTGGTGGGCATCTTTAATTCATCAAACTGAAATATCAGTAAGACTGTAACAAGCTGTAATGTCTTCAGAACTAAAGCCATAAAAGAGTTCAGATGAGTGGGAAAGAATGAACACACAAAAATGAAAAACTGTACAAAAATTTAAAAGCACCTTTTATAGCATTCCACATCTCTGTTACTACCAAAAGAAAACTCTACAAGCATCACATCTTCAAGGTTCCAAAAAATGCAGAACTAAAAAAGAGGGAAGAAGTGGCATTGTTCTATTCAAAGCCCCATGTTGCACAACAATGACGAAGCAGGCTTCAAAGGGCTTCTTCCCAAAGATAGGCTGCAGGGCGGAGGGATGGGAGAAGAAGATTGCTAAGAAAAGAAGAAAAGACTTCACTGTCCTATTCTCCATTAAAGAAAATAAAGGGGAATAGATCTTCAGCTATTATAAACTACTAAAGCTGTAACAATTTACACCTCCAGAAAATACAATGAAATTCTCCAGCAAAATCCTCTGCTGACATATACCAACACAGCTCTTTCGTTCAGTTTTATAAGGCCTCATTGCCATGACATGTTATTCAGTGCATCACAGTATATTCATTCTCCAAGGTACTGTTAGATGCAGATAAGATACAGATGCAGAGGCAGCATAGTATAGTGGTTTGAGTATTGAACTAGGACTCCAAGAGTTGTTGTTACATGCCTAGTTGACCCTGGCTTATTTTAGGATTTTCTTAGCTAGATTTATTCAGAGGAAACAATTCAGAAGAGGTTTGCCAATATTCTCCTCTTAGGCTAATAGAGTGAGATTTTGCCAAGGTCATTTCCAAGTATGAGTTGGGCCATTCACACTCTCTTACCCTGACTTATCTCACACAGAGTTGTCATGGCATAAAGTGAAAAGGCAAAATCTGTGTCCACCATCCTATGCAATATTCCTCATTGGGGGAAAGGTAGGATGTAAATGTTTACTTTTATGAAGCTGTACAGGCTATACACTGGGTGGATCCAGAGAAGTGCCCAATGACTACAACAGGTGGTAAGTGACTGTTCTCCTTTCTCACTCTGTGCAGTTTACTGGACGATTTGGGGTTCCTAAAAGATCTCTCCTGAGGGTTCAGGACCCTTTTTAATACATACAGTGGGTTATGATGCAGATAACTGATAGAAAAGGAGAATGGCTAAAAATTAGGCATAGGCTAGTGAGAGCCAGCATTTAGATTAAACATCTGTTATATTGGCTCAGATATGTGTCCCAGACATTCAAGGCCAAACAATTGTGGCCACTGGTTGAGATGACTTTGAAAGAGGACTCAACAAATTGGTGATGGAAAAGATTTATCAATGGCCATGGATGTAGGAGGCTGCTCAAGACAAGTGAAAAAGACACTACTGCCTTCAAGACCCACTTCTGTTTGCATATTGTGTTAAACAAGAATGCTAAACTGATGACTGCTTAGCTGGGTGAAACAGTTGCTTCTAATAAGCATTTGAGAGCAATATATATTCCTTTATATTGGTGCAATGCTTGTAGAACACAATTATAGAACATGGGCTTCAAGATGTTGGTGGACTGTCAGTTCTCAGACTTCCTAGCTAGTAATCACTTGTTCTGAGGGATGATGCAGTCTAAAAATATTTGAAGGGATATATGTACCCCATCCCTGACTTTGAAGCTCTACATTATTATTATTATTATTATTATTATTATTATTATTATTATTATTAACCTTTATTTATGAAGCGCTGTAAATTTACACAGCGCTGTACATGCAATCTTTTTAGTTAGACGGTTCCCTGCCCTCGGGCTTACAATCTAAAAAGACTTGACACAGAAGGAGAAGGGAGTGGTGGAGGGAAAGGGTAAGAGGTCCAGCAGTTCTTCTCTACCTCCAAGGCCTGGACCAAGGCAGATGGACTGGAGGGAGGGCTTGGCTTCATAATGGATGTTTAATCATTTTCCAGGGAAAATACATACTCTCAAGTAGGATAATGCATATACAGTACATAGCAATACAGGAAATGGTTTGATAAACAGGCAACAAAAGAACATCAAGTAGTAAGTGACAATTATGCAATGCCTGGGAAGGCTTCTCTGAACAGGATGGTTTTCAACTCCGTTTTGAAGCTGGTTAAAGAAGTGATGGCTCTTGCTTGTGGGGGAAGAAGGTTCCAGGAGTGAGGGGCAGCAAGTGAAAAGGGGCGAATCTGGGATGGGGCAGAGGAAATCCTGGGCTGAGACAGTAGACCTTGACTACCAGAACGGAAGGCCCTGGTGGGAAGGTGAGGAGAAAGAAGGTCTGATAAGTAAGGAGGGGCCAGTCCATGGAGGGCTTTAAATGTCAACAGAAGGAGCTTATACTGAATGCGGAAAGGGAGGGGGAGCCAGTGAAGGGATACCAACACAGGAGAGATGTGGTCAGAGCAGTGGGTGGAAGTGATAATGCGTGCAGCTGAACGCTGAACAGAGATTAAAGGACAGAGGTGAGAAAGAGGAAGCCCAGCCAGGAGGACGTTACAGTAATCAAGTCGTGAGATCACTAGGGCATGGACCAGGATCTTGGCAGTAGAGGCGGAGAGATAAGGTCGGATTTTGGCAATATTGTACAAAAAGAATCTACAAGCCTTGGCTGTGGTCTGGATCTGAGGGATACACGACAGAGAAGAGTCAAAGATAAAACCAAGACTGCGGGCTTGTTGGACTGGTTGAATAGAAATGTTGTCCACAGAGACAAAAAAGGAGAGTTGAAGGGTGGGCTTAGGAGGAAAGACAAGAAGCTCTGTCTTGGACATGTTGAGCTTCAAACGCTGATGGCGCATCCACTGCGAGACAGCTGTGAGACAAGACGAAACTTGCTGTTCAAGCCTTGGGGAAAGGTCCGGGGTGGAAAGATACAACTGGGTGTCATCGACGTACAGATGGTAGGAAAAGCCAAGAGAGCTAATGAGTTTTCCTAAGGACAGTGTGCAGAGAGAAAACAGAAGGGGACCCTGAACAGAGCCCTAGGGAACTCCAACAGATAAGGGAGCAGGAAAAGAAGTCTGGCCCCCTGCAACTACTGCAAAAGATCTGCCAGACAAGTAAGATCTAAACCAATCAAGAACAGAGTCTGAGAACCCATGGTCAGAAAGTATATCAACTAGAAGACAGTGATCAACAGTGTCAAAAGCAGCAGACAAATCAAGAAGGATGAGTATCACACATATCACTCTAAGGCAGGGGTGGTCAGCTATGGCCCTCCAACTGTTTTCGGGCTGCAGTTTCCATAATCTTTCATCACTGATTATTCTAGCTAGAGCTATTCTGGTTTACAGTTCCCAAGATGTAAGACAGAGACATCTGGCTAGCCACAGGTGCCCATGCCAGCTTTTAAGGTAAGAAAAGAGGTATAGTGTTATGGGGAGAACCTGTATCCAGCTCAAGCAGTGGCAACTGGTAGCCAGTATCGCTGTAGTGGCAAATCCACTCCAGGTTTTGGTCTCAGTTTTAAAGAAGCAATTCAAGGCATTGAACCTATTCTGGGGATATGCAATTTTTTTATATTTGAGGGGAATGTTCCAGATCACCCTTCCAGTAGGCCCAAAGCATCTTTATTACCTGAAGGCCACCTTGACTTACAAGGGATACAAATAAATAGGAGGGAGAAGCAGAGCTGTACATACATTAATGCACAAAATAGGCATTATTTCTCAAAGTGAAACAACTTACAGGAGCAAGAGAAAGAAAACAGCAGCTGTAGAGTGAGAGAGGGGGAAAAGCAGCAGAGGTGGGTGACTCAGGTTGTGGGTAATCTCCCCTTAAAACCACTCTTTGCAAAGCTGCAACACTGTATTTTGCCATGCAGAAATCCTCCTACACACCCATATTTGCTGCTGTTGCCAGCAATAGATGTGAAATTTCAGTGAGTCAAAAGGGGAAGGATGCTTCCCCGGAAGAAGTCAGGTGCTGTTTGTCAAGCCTTTTATATTGTATATCACACACCACCTCATTTTATGTGTCCTGCCTACTACTGTGCTCTGTGAAAAGGCACAGGGATGCGTAAGAAAGCATTAACACCACAGAGGGGTGACATGACAGTCCCTTATTAGGCAGAGACACCTTCTGTTCTGGAGATGCTAGTTGCAAACTGCTATGCCAACATTCCGCCAAGCAAGCAAGCAAGCAGGGCCATGCAGAAAAACTCCTGGGAGGTTTCATTTTCCTTGTACGGCTTACATTACCTTGCAATCTCTGGATGCTGCCAAAGCTCACTGGAGCATGCTGAGCAAAGATCTCTTTGGCGGACCGAGGCGCCGTCTAGTGCAGATACATAGCCCACTTGGCTGGCTGGTTGGCTCACTCAAACAAACATGCTGCCTGGAGCATAAAGAGTCTGAGGGGTTCACAATAACCTCAGCCCTCTGTTGCCACTTGCACACACACACACGTTTTCATTCAGAGAAAATATCTCAAAAAATGCTGAAGCATAATGTCTACTTCCTGGAATCAGCCCAGTGAACTGATTCATTTTATTGTTACTGGGGAAATAGAGGGAGGGTGAAAGGAATGAAAAGTTATTCTATCCCAAAGGCACCAGAAATCAACAGAATACCGAGTAGTGATGAAAATACGAAATGGAAAAGACTGGAGTTACAATAGCATCTTGTGAGCCTGCCTTGGGTCGTTGGTCTCTTCCTCTCCAACTCCCTATACACATATTCACACTCACATCCATCTGGTGACTTCCCTGTCACTGGGATAGTGAATACATCCTGGCTTTGAGTCCAGCACTCAAAATAGGCTCAACATCTTCAATAACTCATTTAAAGTTTGATTAAAATCTGGAGTTGATTCACAACCACTCTGCTGTAGAAGCCACCAGCTGCCACTATTTGTGCATGCTCTCTCTCTCTCTCTCTCTCTCTCTCTCGTCACACACACACACACACACACATCATATAAGTATAGTTTTTGCCCATGAAATCAGGTCATTTCACAGTCCTTTTCAGCTCTGTCCAGAAGACAAAACGGCCAAGTAGGTTGCATGTCCAGAGGTGGGTGACCAAAATGGTGAAATGTGTGGAAACCATGCCCTGTGAAGAGTGACTTAGGGAGCTGGGTATGCTTTGCCTGGAGAAGAGAAGGTAAAGGGGTGATATGATCTCCCTGTTTAAATATTTGAAGGATATCATACTGTAGATGGAGCAAATTTGTTTGCTGCAGCTCCAGAGAGTATGACCCAGAGCGATGGGTTGAAACTACAGTACATGAATAGGACATGGAACAATGGATGCGAGATGCAGGAAAAGAGATTCCACCTCAACATTGGGAAGAACTTCCTGGAAGTAAAAACTGTTCAATAGTGGAACACATTTCATCAGGTTGTGGTGGAGTCTCCTTCTTTTGAGGTTTTTGAAAAGAGGCTAGATGGTCTTCTGTTGGGGGTGCTTTGATTTTGAGTTCGTGCATGGCAAGACTGGATGGCCCTTTAGGTCTCTTTCAGTTCTATGATTCTATGATCTGACAAAGTGGACTTCAATCCACCAAAGTTTGTGCCATTAGTGTTTAAAATGATCTTATAGTGTTTTACTACAACACACTAACTACCTATTTACCCCCTCTGGCAATTATAGCCAGAGAAACATAACCAAGAATGGTCAGAGTTTTGCAGATGGAGGGGCCATGCAGCTATGAGCAGAGTTGGTTCTCAGAGTCTGGGGTCATGAGAAGGAAGGAGCAAAAGCAGTGGTGTCCCTGGATGAATACTTTCCCCCATGTACCATTTTGCTTCTGTGAATAAAAGTAATGTGCTGCTGCTTGGGAAGTCATTGTTGTGGTTGGTGACCCAAACCCTCAGTAGGTTTATGGGGTGCAGAAAGAACTGCTCTGCATTTCATGGGGCCTTTTCAACAGATAAACCTCCCCAGACTCACAGTCTATCAGTCAGGATAAGTGTTTAGATTAATTTTGAATCCCTTTCACCAAAGAATACTGCCAGGGTTTCAATTATTGTACTGTATTATATGGTCTTTGTTTATTTATACCCTGCCTTCTTCTCAAAGATTGAAAGCAGCTTTGTTGTTATTGTGTATCTTCAAGGCATTTCTGATTTTTGACAGTCCCAGCATGCACCTATCACAGGATTTTCTTGGCAGAATTTGTTCAGAGGGCGTTTGCACTTGCCTTCCCCTGAGGGTGAGAATGTATGACTTGCCCAAGATCACCCAGTGGGTCTCCATGGCTGAATGGGGATTTGAACCCTGGTCTTCAGAATCACAATCCAGCACTCAAACCACTACAGCACACTGGCTCTCTCAAAGCAGCTTACAAATTAAAGAGATAGAAGAAAAATGCATATAAGTATACAAAAAACACTATTTTAAGTGCAGTTAAGCAATCCACACTAATTAAAAAAACACTTAAAACATACTCATTAAAAGGCAGATTTAAAAAAAAACACACACCAATAAAAAGTGTTTTCTTATGAAATAGCCAGTTCACAAAACCCTGTTGGAATAAAGATTTCACCTGAGGATGGAAGGATTAAAAAAAGAGGAAACCGGTCTAGCTTCCTTAGACAGGGAGTTCAGCAGCCATATTAGCTCAGTAGCAGGATTTTGTTCTAGCTACTGTATACGCCGTTACTCTGCTGATTTCCATTCATTGTCACATATATGCCAATAAACACATTTATTGTAAAAGACAAAAGAATCACAGAGAATTTTGTTACACCATTCTCCCTGGAGCAGCTGCTAGCAAGAAGACAAGGATCTTCCTTTCTCCAACACTTCCCCCTAGTGGCAAAATATTATGGAGAAGAAACAAAACCTCTGATGCTTTTTAAAAAATACCTACTGGTCCATCTTGCTCATTATTTTCTACCTTGACTAGTAGCACTGAGGATTGTGCAAAAAGATATCAAAGAGCAATTGCAAGAGGGCAAAACTGATATGGCTTTCCCCACACCACTGGAGTCAATGGGAAATCATTTCAGTGAGGAGATGAAGTTGACAGGGAATCTCCACATCCCAGGTAGTGCTGTACCTCATCAGATCAGAGTCGCCACAGGAAAATAGCTCATCTTACACATCAGGTTCATATACACTTGTAAGATTCTACTTTTTTTATTTTTTTATTTTAATGTTAGAGTGTTTCTATTAGAGACAGCAACCTTAGCACACCTATATTTCGTAGCTGCTGGGTTGCATGTCTCTTTCTAGGGGTATGTCTACACAGGCCAAATGAAACAGTTCCCTGTCCTCACGCCAATCTGTCCATACTAGGGCCAAATCCACAGTTGAAGTGGGACTGTTTTCACAACAAAAGCCAGTTCTGCACCAAACCTGCCCTTTCCTTCCCTTAAACCAGTGTAAAAAAACCACTTAAGCTTTTGCTCTGGATTTTGCAGGAACATTCATAATATTCCATCATGGCAGCAGGAGGCTGTCTACACATATGTCCCACTGTGCCACCCAGCACCACTGCAGCTGTACAAGTTGCTCCCTCTGAGGACACAACAAGACTCTCAGCCATGTTATCAATGCTGGCTGTCTCATTTCAGGTCTCAGAGGGAGCGACTCGCACCAGCAGCAACAACACCAGGAAATCCAGTGGGACATGTATGCAGTCAGCTGCCCAACATCACTAGGGAGTGCAGAGCTAACAAGGGGAATCCAGAGCAACTATAGGGCCAGAATATTCAGAAAGCCACTTAGAGTATTATGGACAGTGTAAAAAAAGACCTAAAAGGTATGTATTCATGTCTTTCCTATTTGTTAGTCTTAGCTACACCTCTCTTTTCCAACAACAGTAAATCTGCTGTACTCTGAGTTTGCTCATCTGTGACTTTGCCATTTGCAGTCCTCTCTCCCTTATGCTTGTTATGGAGTGTCTTGTCAGGGATGATGGGAGTTGTAGCTCTTCACCTCTGGCTCTAACTCACCACCTTGTTATGCAGCGGTGCTGACCAGTTTTGGCCAGTGATTAATGCTTTTCTCCAAAGCAGCAGAGTTTCAGAGAATAGGCTGAAGACCCTGACAAACTCTCCAAGCCTTCTCACTCTTCTTCCACAAAAGTCTTCACACTTCTCCAGGATCCTGCTGGCTCTTGTATCTTCACTCAAGACACCAGACAACTCAGTAGTCTTATATAAAAGATCTACTTTATTCTACTATATACAAATACTAATGCCCTCACAAATCACAATCTCTACAATCTCCAAACTACTCACACAACTACCCACAAAATACATTGGCAATCATAGCAATTATTATAGCCATTGTAAAACACCACCCACTTAGTCAGTTTCCACCCAGTGGGCGTGTACATCCATTTTGATTGGTTCCCATAGTTCAACCCATACTTAAGGATTTCATCATTTCACCTTGTACACTTAATGATCCTCAGGTGTTTTCAATTATACACTCTACATTTCTGTCCTTGGCATTTAGGACTGCTAAATTACATTAGCTTTAACACCTGTGTGACTTCTTAATTGCTTTTGCTTAGTCATAGTGACTTTCACATACATGTTTTATTTCTCTACTGTATATCCCATGTTGCATTTTCCTTAACAAGTCTCATCATGAAGTGTTATGAAATCTTTAATGTTTATAAGTACTGTATATACTCATGTATAAGTCTAGAAATTTTAGTCAAAAATGGACCCAAAAAACCTGAGTCAACTTATCCATGGGTCAATGTAAGTGATGTACTTTAACTCTTATATATAAAAAAGAAACCATTCCCTGGTGAAAGAGAAGAGCATAATATGTCCTGGAAGCATCAGCCTTTAGGGTGAGCAAAAACAGTTATTCCTGCTGGAAATTTGCAAGCTCTTTGTTTTCCTTTGCTTCATCCTATAGATATTTTGCTACATGCCCTTAAATATTACCCACAACCTATTCATGGGTCATATCAAAATCCATCATTTTCATCCCAAAACCTGCCTTCGACTTATACATGAGGTCAACTTATAGTTGAGTATATATGGTAAATCTCCTTCAAATTGTTTTAGCCAAAGTAGACTAAGGATGCTTTATTTTTTCTGTCAGACCCTGGGGGTGTGGGACAGGTTGTTGTTCACCCTCTGCTTGGAAATACTTGTTTTCTGCTTGTGAGATACACTACCATCTCTCACATTCCTTGGGCGATTCTTTGATGCTAAATAATGAAATAATCATAACTCTGATGTAAAGTCTGCCTCCCAACTCAGAAGTGTTACTTTTTGGATTAAAACTCCCAGAATCTCCCTACTCAAATTGAGGGTTTGAATGTCATGATCCAGATGCCACGATGAATATCCCCAGCACTCATGTGGACTAATATCTCCTTTTTTCAGAAGTACCAGGAAGACAGTAGCACAGATACATTCATAATGGAAATCTTTTGTGAATCAGAGAATTAATCCACCAAATGCTGACCAGCTGTCCAGTTTTATTTATGTTTATTTAGTTTTAATCTCTAACCCATCTTTTGACTTAAATCAGGCCCCCAGGACAATTTACAGCAAACAAATACCAATAAAATATTAAAATTGCAGATAAACACAGTGATCAAATACAGTCAATGACTATAATGATCAAATTAACAATCCACAAATAGAGCAGAGGGATAATCAGCAGCCAAGATATTTATTAATGTTAAAGTAAAATGGTAGCACTCTCTAAATTGAGCTCCCAGGCATCAGAAAGCCAACTATATCCTAACAAATCTACAAGGTATTTTATCATGTGCAGAGCCCACAGTGATGGGACAAGTGCTCAATTTATAAAGGCAGCTTCCTCATATCAAAGTGAGGCTGTAAGCTCACACACATTGTATATGGATGGTGCTTACATCTTGCTTTAGAACTCTTTGTCATTCACAGTGTCATCTGTTGAGCATTTATTGCCCATGCAATCCATAATATGTCGGATACCACATTATTAAAGAACCAGAGTCACTATATGTAGCTATCATTTCAGGAAGATGAATAATACATTTATAAATGATGTTGCTTCAACTGTAGAGGAATAAGGGAAAGAGAGAATAATAAGAAGTGTTCATTGGTTTGGGGAACTTAAACGTTATAGAAGAGACAACATGGGAATGCTGCTATAAATAAGATCTCTGTACCATATTATCTCACATAACACGTAGCAACATTTACTTGTGATGACATATTATGTCCTATTGTGACATATGAAATCACTAGCAGCTAATGATACCAAACCCAATGGGATTTCAGTGTAACATGGTTAAGTGTTATTCCTCCTTCAGGGCATGAATATGATTGGCAAGTGCCATTTTCAGCAGCATCCCACTATCATGACGTTCACATTCAAAGAAAACAAAAGTTGTCTTCTCTTTTTTAAAAAAAATATATATTTTTATTAGTAATCTTTTCCAACTGCAGTAAAAATTACAAATATTTAAAAACCATGAATAAGAAAAAGGGGAAAGGAAGAAAGTAAGTCAGAAAAGAATATACAAAAACTAGGGGGGAAAGGCTTCTGACTTTCTTTTTGATGTTATAAATATATAGCTATAATATATAAATACTTCTTTCACTAAGATTGCTTCATTCACATCTTCCAATAAGCAAATCTTGCTGTTCTCAAAACCAACAGTTATCATAGCAATTTATTTATTTTTTGCAAAACGTCTATCAGGAATTTCATAATGTCACTAATTATTTTCTCTAATCCACACAGATAATTTCTCCATGTCTGCTAACTTGTTCAGTTTTTTTTAAACCATTCTTCCTTGGTAGATAATACTGAATTCTTCCATCTCTGTGCATACAACAATCTTGCTGTTGCTGTCATATATTGAAGTAGTTTCCCATGGCTTTTTTTCCAGCTGTTCATCCATAAATCCTAAAAAGAAAAGGTTCTGGTTTTAATAGAATATTAACTTTTAAGATCCTCTGCATCAAACTGTGTAATGAACCCAGAGCTTTAGAGCCTTTTCACAATCCCACCAGATATGAGGGGAAAACCCTTTTATGTTATTTGCATTTCCAAGAGACATCATTCAAAAAAACCCTTATATATTGTTTACAGCTTCTCTGGTGTCAATGCCAATAATACATGATTTTATAACAATTCTCTTTAAAATCATAACTGTGTAAATTTCAACCTCTATAACCACATCCTTTCCCATTATTCCATCTGTATATTATGCCTAAAATTCTTAACCTATTTAATCAGACATTCTTTCACCTGTACATCTTTCATGCCAAATTTTAACAAAGGTTTATACATTTTACCAATCACATGTTCATCATCTGTGCACAGTTGAAATTCAAACTCTGATTTATTTTGTTCAAAACCATAACTCTTTTTATCTATTTAAAATCTTTCAAATAACTGTCAGTAAGAAAACCATTGAAAACTATATCCCTACGCGAGTAACTATTCTTTGGATCTAATTTTGTGTTCTCCTTGGCATTTCTACAAAATATTTTGGTACATTAGTCATCTTTCTTTGCCTGTTTCTCTTCTAGAAAAAGCTTCTTGTGTGTGTCTATTCCATATTCTCAATGATACATCTCATAAAATTATTATTAAAATCTACATTCACTTTAACTTTATTGTATCCTACATATCCCTGCCACCCAAACCTCAATTCTAATAATATTTTTGTAGAGCCAATTTTGTAGGGTAACACAAACATAAGCCATCTGTGTAGACTTTGAGGTGATGCCAAATGACATGAAGGAATGTGCTTAGACAATTCTAATAATATTTTATTTTCAGTACCATCCATTCTTTCAACCAAACCAAACAACAGGCAGCTAAGTACAATTACAAACCAGATAAATCCAGTCTTTCTCTTTACAAAAGGTGTCTCCTGTTATTAGAAGCACACAGCGTTAATCATTCTGCAAAGCACAACCTGAGATACTATCCTCCAGGTTCTTTCCTGAAATGGTTTTCTATGGGATCTTTCACTTGCAAAGCAACGATATAGTGTTGGAAGAGGAGGATTTTTGGATTACAACTTGGACAATATTGATCTCTATCCATTTCCAGACATATTGCTGGCTCAACACAAAGGGGTTCATGTTCTGTCTTGTGTTTCCACAACATCAGCACACCAAAAAAGCCAGGATTAGGGGGAAGATACACTGGATAGAAATGATGGGTGAATGATTTTGGCCAGTTGTGCTTTCCATGGGCTTGCAGTGAGCTTTCCAAGAGCCTCAGCATGAGTATAGTCCTGGAAAAAATTCTCAGGGAGTGGAATGCTGCCAACCTAGAGTAAGCTGAGATTTGAGTACTCACCTTATTGTTATGTGCTTTCAATTTGTTTCCAAGCTATGGCGTTGCTAAGGCAAACCTATCATACTGTCTCAAAAACATGCTTAGTTATTCCATACTAAAAAGAAAAGAAAAGAAAGTTAATTTGCATCATTTAATATTCTTTTAATGAGCCAATATCATGCATGATTCAGATATCTCATTTGGACCCCTGTCAAAGTTTTGTCCAGAGCAAGTTTCCATTCTGTTTATACGATCTGATCCATTCTTATTTTAACAGGAAGAGGAACAGACTGTGCCTTGCTAGAGATCTTTCCTGTGTGGAGGACATAGCATAGTATGTGTTACACTAAAGAGACACTGAAACTAAAACTAGTACATTGCTTGTACTTTTCCCTCCTCCCTCAAATACATCAATAAATTCCTACCTTGGCTCATCTATGTTTCCCTGAACCAGCAGCTTAAATCACAAAGCAGTATGACCTTTCATCTCTATATTGCCACTCATTTATATCCTTCTATCTCCTCACTTGGCACACAGATCAAATTGCTATGTCATGCCAGTGTTTTAACAGCATATTCTTCTATTAAGGATCTGGCCAGAACTTGGAAATGTTATGTTTTTGGGCTTGGCATGCTAGTTAGAAGATTCTGGTAGCAAACTCTCAAACATTTCACACATAAAAACTGGAACACATGTGGCCAAGCAACATTAGAGTGTAGTCAAGATGGCAAACATTACAAATGAGAAAGAATGCATAAGTTGGAAAGGTGCAGAAGTTTGTTTTTGCCTGAGCCTACAATGAATAGAAAGATTCCATCCCTCTTCTTCTCTCCCCACTTCTGAGATAACTGAGTGCAAACTGCTTTTACTCTTTGAATTCAGTTTGCAGCAACTGAAGCAAGCTGAAAACAAAGGGAGAAAGTAGGAGGAAAAGAGAGAAACTGGGGCATTTTAAAAGCAGCTGAAAAAGTGGTATAACAGAGAATTATTTGGGACTGTCCCTGCCAAATTGGTATAGTTGGAGGGTATGTGGCAGACATAATGCAAAAATGTTATATTTCCAAGCTTTGCATTCATTACAATAATCACCAGTCAGAATGCACATGGAAATCATAGTTGGTATATCAGAGCAATGTGTGTAGTCTCTTGTCTCTCTCTAGTGGTGGAATCTGGTACCTATGATAATGTGTTAAACACCTGAAGAAATCAGCCTATCCATTTATGAAGTCATATACATACATAGTAGATTAGCATCACATTCTTATTGGAGGCATCCTCCCATTTGGTGAGGCAGTGGCCAGTGATAACTTAAATTAATGCTAAATTGCTGCTCTTAGGATAAGGGAATAATTAATCTCTTACAAATTCAAAATCAAATTCTGTTTCTCTTCCTGTCATCTCCCTTTATTTTGTGGAAGCATAAAAGAGAGAGTGTCAGGGTGATTATTTTTCCAATAAAAGCAATTTAGTATTGGATCAGTGTCAGTGCCAGGTCATAACCCACTGAGTGCACCATACCTGAAATTAAATTCCAGACAAGAAAGCATTTACGCTGCATGGGAGCAAACCTGGACAAAAGTTAATAGGAAGGCCAAAGTCATCCTAGAGGGGGGATTGCACTTTATTGGGCAACAGAAATGGTCCAGCCTGCAACTCATTCCCATGAGGAACACCTCCATCCTAGGAGAGGGGGAGCAGGTCTGATTTATCAGAAGAAAGAGAGATTAAAATAAGAAGTCTCTTCCTGCTTGTTCCTTCCAGAATCCCCTGCATGCTGGCTGAGGATACTCAAACTTGAAGTCCAAAAATGTATCTTTTCCAGGCTCTGCTTATTTCCATGTGTCATTTGCATGGAAGAACACTCTCAGATTGCCACAGGACATGAGGTGTCCTCCTTTGTGCTCAACCATGCTTCCCATGCAATATCAAAACGATACAAATCCTAACCTTCTTGGTGTGATCTTTTATGTCACTGCTCCTAGCAGCTTAGAGATATGCACTCCTTCCCTTCCTGTTATGTTGAAGAAGAAAGGGCAAATGAATCTTTCATGGAACCCTGCCTTGCACTTTATTGAAAAGAGCACAGTAATGTTGCATTTATCCATCCATCTCTGAACAAGCCCAACCTGATGGGGGGTAGGAAGTGGAATGAGGGGGGTTGACGAACATAACATTTTAGGATCCTCCTGGCTCTCCCCGTTGGCTCTTTTTGAACATGAATGAATGGAGCCTGTGAGATCAAAGGAGATTATGTTCAGCCTTCCACTAATTAACCTTCCTGGCAACAGAGGAAGCTGGGAGAGGGTGGGAAAGGACATCTCTCCATAAGGCAGAGCTCAGTGGGGAAGCCTGCACTCAGCAATTAGAACAATTTTCATTTCTGCCGCTGATTATACTGTCATGTTCGAAAGAAGGGCAGAGCAACTCATACATATAATGCATAAAGGGAGAAAGAGGCAAAAAAAAAGGAGATGTTAAGGATGGATGGCTTACTCAGCAAGGAAGTTTTGAAAGAGCCCCATACAGTTTGAGAAGATGTACAATCAACGTTACCCAACTGTCGGAGACGCAGAGCTTGGAAACCTTACTTTGTGGGACTACAACCCCCAGGATCTGGGAGCTATAGCCCCCAAAAGTAACTTTTCTAAGCTGTGTTAAAATGGCATCTAAGACTTTTTATTTGCTTTTCATTCCACATATAAATATTTTCATAAGATCAGCAATACAGTGACTAACAATCAAAATCCTGGCACACAAAGCACTTTGTCCATTATTTTCAGGCAAATGGTATCTTCATTATAATTCTTGTTTGCCTTGTTATTGCATAGTGAAACTGATGCATGTGTCATCATTTGTAACATTTTGAAATTCTTCCTAATAATACCTGGGGGTCCAGAACACAAAAGAACTATGGCCTGTTACAGACTGCCAAAATAAAGCTGCTTCGGGTCTCTTTGGAGGTATGCTGTGTAATTGATGCATGCATCCTAGGAATCTGGAAGCTGCACCAAAGCTGCACTCCAGTGCTTAGGAATGGAGTGTGGCTTTGGCGCGACCTCCAGACTCTTAGGACCCATGCATCATTTAAATAGCATACCTCCAAAGAGACCTGAAGCAGCTTTATTTTGGCAGTCTGTAACAGGCCTATATATGCATGTTGCCATACAGAAATAAACGTATATTATAATGCTCTAAAAATGACAGCTCAAAGTGTAATAAGTAATAACTTTTCACAGGTCATTTGGTGTGAATGAAGCCATTATGTTCTAACCACAAAATATTCAGGCACCTTAAAAGTTACTGGAGCTCCTTTTATTATCATTAATTTACAAAGGCAACTGCTACACTCAGTGCTTTTTTGTTTGAAAAACATATACTCCACATTTCCAGAAGCTCTACAGAAGACACCCCTCCTAATCACAAACATTTCCAATAGGAAATCTCCTCCATTGTCACTACTGAATCTTTCTTGTTTCCAATTAGATTAACCAAGGCTGCATCTGCACTGTATGAATAATCAAATCTGACACCACTTTAACTGCCATGGCTCAACACTATGGAATCCTGGGAACTTTAGTTGGTTGTGGCACCATATATATTAGATGAAGCAACTTCATGATCAGGGCTTTGCCGGGGAGGTGGTGGGCTGCTGCTGCCTTATTGGCTGTACTCTGCATGTTAAGTTGCTCTGCAGTCAAGAGGCTCTATGTGGCTAAAGGTTTCAGTCAGATTGAGACACCAAGCCATGAGATCAATGGCGAGGGGCATATCAGCCCCATTTAGGTGGGGGTAGTCCAGGTTCTCCAAGGCTGGAGGAAGCAGGTTAGTGTAGACTGAAATGACAGTCATGTTGGTGTCACCCTCTCTGACAGTGTCACCTAATGTGATCAGCAACCCACACATCCCTAGTGGAATGACAGGACAAAACACATTTGTTGGCTTACATTAGGCAGAGTAAGGCTGATTTGATATGTCATGCAAGCAAACTATATTCATTTAAAAACAAAAACCAGGTATGGGGAAAAGCTGTTGTGAGATTTCTGTCTCACTTGCCAAAATAAATGGATTTAATGACCTGGACAAAGGAGGGGCATCATGTACCTCAGGCAGTAAAATGTCTTCAGCCAACCCTGGATTTACACTTTACCATTTCTTCAGCTCAACATATTCCATCTCATCTCTTGGCCTTTTAGTTCATTAAGCAACAGCCAGACATTTGCTGGCAGACCATTCAAATTGAGGAAGATTGTACCCAGATTAAGGCAATCTAAATTGCTAATTTTGATGACTCTGAACTTTGCTCTGAATGCTTAGTTCAGCTCCAGTAAGAAACAATCTTTGTCCCAAAGCCTTACAAGCAAAACAGGCCAAGGAAGTATAATTCATGCCTGTCTTAAAAGATGAGGAACCAATGAAATTAAGTGGCTGGCCCAAGGTCACACATGGAACCAAATTTAAAACAAATTAAATAAGTTTGTTCATGTCATCTTCTTGCTGAGCTTGGAATCATTTTTGTTCTCTGATCTCTTTGGCTCAGAGCTCAAGGAGCCACACTGTTACAGTAATAACATGAGGCCAATAAGGCTTATTAAGCCCTGGAGGGACTCCTTGCAATGCCCAAGTCACAGAGCTGCCTAATAAGCAGAGGCTGTTGGTCATGCTAATGTCATTAGTGGTGCCATTTGTTTTAGGCTAAATGTTGTACAAAGCAAAATCCATTTTAATCCCAATTTAGAGCAGGCTTCCAGCTGTCACTGAGGGCATTTTTCCCCAGCCTATTTTTAAAAATAATCTGTTAGACGTGCTGGTTGCCAAAATTCCACTGAGAGTTCTATTCTAGGGCCTTATGCTTTCAAAAAGGCTTCTTCACGGTGCACCACATGTGCAAATCAACCAACAGACTGCAAAATGCTTACTAGATAAAGGAATCATGAGTGATTTGCTGTCATTTGGGGACAAAGGAGAGAGAAGGATTGATTCATTCTTAATATGAAATTTATGGCAGGGACCAGCACTCTCCCCCAAATCAAAATATGATTACAGTATAATACATTTGCTAAGACCTCTGTAGCTTAGGTGTACTGAGGGGAATGCTTCCCATGCAGTTTCAGTTCAAACCATCTCCTATCTGCCTGAGGAAAGATAGAGAACCATTGCCTGTCAGAGTAGGTAATACTACCCTAGGTAGTATATGAGGGCTGTTAGAATAAGGGAGCTTCCTTTAAATGTTCCTGCTATCTTCATTGAGCTGTGTCTAGATGTCACTGTCCTTTCTTCATCATCTGGCTTCTATAGTTATACTCCCTTTTGTTTCTATTACTGCATCTGCATTATTCATTTGTTCCAATAGAAAAAGGATATGAATTGTGCAGAAGACATGGGGTATGAAGAAGGAAGGCTATAATTCAAATCTCATCTCAGAGTGGCTTGTCCAGCTCAGCCACTATTGGCAAAATATATCTAATACTGGTCTACCTTGCTGAGCTGTTTTAAGGATGTATGGCTTTTGTCATTATTTTCAGATCTGAAAGCTCAGGTGTATTGATTGTCCATTTAGATGAGTGCCAGAACTAGAATTTTGGGCTACTATGAATCTATCTGGATACCAAATTTTTCCCAATCCATTCATTCAAAGGCAGCCAAACAATTCAGATCGTTGAATTGAAAGCCCATTACAGTAAGGTCTTTGGTTGACTCAACACAATCAGCTTGGGACTTTAAGCAGCATCTTTAAAATGTATCTTTTATTTAATTAATTAATGTCCTACAGCAGATGAGATATTATCAGGCAGAGATTGTATTCAAAAACAGGTATAGTACTAAACATCAGTATTCAGAGCATATCTGGGATTTCCCTAACCTAACTGTCTCCTGCTGTGTTGGTCTATACATCTTCCCCATCTGTTTTGCTACAGTGGAGTACACCAAGTACAGGAGACAAAGGCTGGTCTGGATAAATAATATTAGTTATCAGTTACCTGGTGTCAGTTTCAGTACTAACACTGTACAGTCACAGATTTCATAGGACACAAACTTTATTTGCCATTCAGATGGAGAGCACTTGGTAGGGGAGAGTAGGCTTGCCATATCCTGCCTGGGGGCGGGACTTCCGGTTTTGGGCGGGTCCACACAGTCCCGCCCCGGTTTGGCCCCACCCCCGGGACACCCCTTCCAGAAGGGCCTGGAGGCTGGGGCTTGGGGAGAAGCTCTCCCAGGCCCCTCCGGAGGCCCTGGAAGCGACTCCCGGTCGCGGAGCACTCTTCCAGGGCCTCTGGGGCTTGGGAGAGAAGTCTCCCAGCCCCTCCGGAGGCCCTGGAAGCGGCTCCGCGCGTCGCGGAGCCAGTCCTCCAGGGCCTCTGGGGCTTGGGAGGAGCTGGGGGGCGCCTGCGATCGCAGCGATCGCGCCGATCGCAGGCGCTCTCCACCCTCCTTCCGGCTCTTGGAGGCCCCAGCCTCCACAGAGGCCAAGGGAAGGGAGTGGGGGCCACCCGCGATCGCGGCGATTGCGCCGATCGCGGGCGCTCTCCACCCTCCTTCCCGCCCTCTATGGAGGCCCAGCCTCCACAGAGGCCAGGGAAGGGAGTGGGGACGCCCGTGTGATCGCGGCGATCGCGGGCGCTCTCCACCTCCTTCCAGGCCTCTATGAGGGCCCAGCTTCCACAAGGCCAGGGAAGGGAGTGGGGCCTGCCCGATCGCCCGATCGCGCCGTTCACAGGCGCTCTCCCCCCTCCTTCCCAGCCTCTATGGAGGCCCAAGCCTCCACAGAGGCCAGAAGGGTGGGGGCCGCCCCGCGATCGCCGCGATCGCGGGCGCTCTCCTCCCCTCTTCCCGGCCTCTATGGAGGCCCAGCCTCTACCAAGGCCGGGGAAGGGAGTGGAGGCCGGGAGGAGGCTGCTTCCCACCGCGGTGATCACGCGATGAGGAGCAGCCCTTGCATCCTTCCCGGCCTGAGAGGAGGCCGAGGCTTCCTCCCAAGCCGGGAAGGAGCAGGAGGACAAGGTTTTGAAATGTGGACCTTAAAAAAAAGGTCCTACATTTTAAAGCTGTCCTACATTTGTCCCGGTTCGGAGCTCCTCAGTTATGGCAACCCTAGGGGAGAGAGAAGGCCTGTATGGCTTCCCAGTTTATTTAGCATCTAAGACTTGAAATGAAGTGGACTTTTAACTCATGGTTCCATCCCACATAACATGAAATTTCCAGGTTAGAAGGCTACTTAGGTTAGAGCCAGTGTGGCTCATGGTTTGAACTGAATGACGAGTCTGGACTAGGGTTCAAATCTCCACTTGGCCATAGAAACTTTTTGGGTGACCTTGGCAAGGCACACATTCTCGCCTCAGAAAAACGCCCTAATCAGGTCACTCTATAAGTCAGCAAATAAGTTTCTGTCCTATGAAATCTGTGACTTGAAGGCATACAACAACACAGAATTCTCAGTTTGAGGGTTCTACTGTCTTACCAAACTATAAATCCCAGGACTCCCTGGGATGCAGCCATGGCAATCAAAGTGCAATCCTAGTGCTGTAATTGTGTCGTGTCAAAGGGCCCTAAGTACAGATTGCCTATTCACTTAACAGAGAAATACTTTTTTGTTGTTGTTTCCTTTAAACACTGACAGTCTGCCCATGGTGCCTGGCACTGAGGAAGAACCTATTTAGTGTAAGTTACTTAGGTCTGGTGTGTTCTCTGGAGTGTTCATTTGATGCCTACCCAATTCTTCTATGAGCTCCTCAGACTGAAGCATCAGACCAGTCTGCAGTGCATTTGAGGGAATAAGAGTAGCCTGTGCAGGGGAACCAGATGTCCTTCTTTTTCCAGGACACGACCTACATTTCAACCAAGAGAAATTTCAAAAAGTCCTCTATTTTGAGCATGACTAAGAAGCATGACTTGATATTTTGTTTGCTTAGATTTTCTTTTGTAATATCTTACATTTTTCTTGAATGTCCTACATTTTGAGGTGCCTTGTCCTCTTTTTCAGGATATCTGAGCTTGAGCCAGTGAGACTCTTGGGAATTTTACTCCAAGGAATCCTTCTTCAAAGCAAGGCTGGATGGCAACAGGGAAACAGCGGCAGGCAGCCCATTCAGCAACTGGGGGCTGGGGAAGATTTAGCACTCCTCCCAAACTAACAACTGAAGCAAAGACAAGGGTGTAAGTATGGGAAAGGGCAAATTCTGTGACTTGCCTTCCCAAACAAGAATTCTGCCTTCTCCAACAAAATGTCTCCAAATTTCTAGCATTTCAGTAATTTAAAATTTCAATTGAGCATTCAGAAATACAGTTTAGGCATCCAAAGAATAGGGACAAAGTGACCAAGGGAATGTGAACACAACAAATATATGAGCTCCAGGTGAGAATGATTATGAGTGTCTCATTCTCTGCAATGCTACACTGAAGGAAAATTTCCTGGCAGGGGGAAGAATTCTTCTTTGAGGAGGCAATGCCTTCATTTTTCCCTCCATTCCCATAGCTACACCCCAGGTCAAGGATCTCACCTTGCTTCATGCTTGTGGGAGGCAGCCCTAGTGGAGATGCATACAATGGTGTATGGTGTGAAGAATTCAAATCAAGATCTTTTCTCCCTCACTCATCATGCAAAATTTTATGTATTTACTTCTTCATCTATTTTATATCCTGTTTTTCACCCAAATAGAATTCATAGCAGCTTACAACCAGGATCATCAAATGGGAAATACAGGGGGAAAATAAAAAGAAGTACTTTTCACTGAATACAGTTCAGTGATGGAATTCAGTACTATAAACAGTAGTGATGGCCACACATTTGGACAGCTTTAAACATGGATTAGGCAAATGTATGAAGACAAAGCTACCAGTGGCTACTAATCACAATGACTATGTTATTATTTCCAGTGTCAGAGTCAGCATGTCTCTCAATATCAGTTGCTGGGCTATGCAAAAGGAATGATTTCACTGTACTCACGTCCAGAGCCAGCATGGTGTAGTATTTTGTGTGTTAGACTTGGACTCCGGGAGACCAGGGTTCAAGTCTGCACTTGGATATGGAAACCTACTTGGTGGACCTTAGGCAAGTCACACAACCTCCGCCTCAGAAGAAAGTGGTAGCAAACTCATCTGAATCTTGCCAAGAATACCCCATGATGGGCTCACTTTAAGGTTATCATAAATCAAAAACAATTTAAATGTACACAACAATGACAACATGTCCTGTTTCTGGGCTTCTCATAAGCATCTGGCTGGCTGGTCTGGAAAGTAACCAGACTGGATAGGCATTTGCTCTGGCTGGGCATGTCTTTTGCTCTTGCAGTCTTACAGCAGTCACCCTGTTGGAAGGAATAGGTCCTGAGTCAAATTCTTGATGCAGCAGAGAGGCAAGTTACATAATTCAAGAGAGGCAGATAGTGATTATGTTCCAGCAGGCAGGATTATGGGAGAAGAGAGGAGAAGCTTGGCAAGGCAACAGCTGAGGCAGAGGATTTATCAAGCAAAGGTGGGCAAGGATCAATACTTTTAATGTGGTTTGAAAGCTCCAGTATTTGTCTCATTTGCTCATTGTATTATCTCCAACATTAATTTCCAGGACTAACAATTTACTCAAAAAGGCTTCATAAACCCGGACAGGATCCATCTTTATGACTATAAATGAAATCTAGACTCAAAGGGGGAAGGGAAGTGACAGCAACACATAGGGCCAAAGCATCATTTCTGAACCCAGTACAGTCTTGTAACACAGATCCTCCTCCCACACTGGCTCTACATTGTCATATCCCATACCTACATATTCATGATCTGTGAAAAAGGATTGTTTTAATTTTGAAATTACTCTTACATTTCCTATTTATTATTTTTCTGGAAAAAAATCTTGCTTTCATTACTTTTGTAATGAGAGTCTTACACATTTTCTATTGTGTAATTTTTGGGTCATTAATAAAATGATTAGCTTGTCACTGGCTTGTGGGGGGTATGCTAATGGATCAGAGTGGCTGCAAATATTAGACCAATCAACTTCAAAGCTTTATTTTTCAGGAATTACCCCCACACACACCATCAATTTCTCTTGCAAATTCACATTCAAGAGACAAGCTGGCTGGACAACTCAAACAGCCTTGCTTCGTTCTAGAATGCCTGAAGTTTATGATGAGTGCTAGCTTACTAAAACTCCTTTTAGCATCTGCAACAACAGAGATAGGCAACATGCAGCCCTCTAGATGTTGATGGACTTCAGCATTCTTTTGCATTGGCTAGGCTGACTAGGACTGCTGGGAGCTACAGTCTAGGATCTGGAGGGACACATGTTTTCACATATTCACCCTTTGTTTAAAGTAAGTACCTAAAAATCTTGTAACATTTCTTCACAGAGGAGGTGTTGCAGTCCTTGATTAATGTGATTGTCTTTTATACACAGTGTGGTGAAATGAGGAGAAAGAGACAAACTAGGAGAGGCCTTAGCAGTATGCTTTTGCCGAAGTCTGAAAGGATGGGGAAGATTCTGCCCCTTCCTTTTCTCTCTCCATGCTGAGTTAAGTGAATGCAAACTATTTTTGAACTTTGCACTCAGTGTGCAGCAATAGAGGTAAGCTGAGGACAAAGAAGGAGAGTGGGAGGAGGAGAGAGAAAATGGGACATTTTAGAAGATGCAGAAGGAGGATTAAACATCCCTGCCAAATTAGGACAGTTGGGTATGTCATTTTAACTCTTTCAGAGATTCTGTCTGAATTAGACCATGGCATAAGCCAAAGCCCTCAAGTCATTTACATAATATATTTACACTTTTCTGTGCATGTGCACATATGAGCAAATTATCAGGCCAGGCAATCCTTTTTCCTGTATATATCTTGCTAGAGCTTCATCTGTTACTCTACATTTAGCTGGAGGGAAAATGGGGGGGGGGGGACTGTGCCCTGATTCCACTGAAATATATCATTTCTGAAATATGATTAAGGTCATAAATGCCAAATCTAAAGATTTTCAGAGTTGGGGGGAGAGCAGACACAGTCATAGAGTTTACAATCTGAAATGTTTGAAATATTTTTGTTGTTACTGCTGCTGTTGGTTTTTTACCCCTGGCTATCATTTGGTAATAGTAAGCTATCCCTATTTTTTCCACTCCTTTTTGAAAGTGTTTGGTGATTAAATTAACTACAACAGTTAATCAGCACATGTTCCTTCTGCTCTTGAAATGATGATTAGACAAAAAGTCTTTACATATTAGCAAGAGCCAATAATGCCAAGGGGAGATTTAGTCACTCAGACACCAACCCCTACATTTTGTTAGTAGGAGCTTCTGTTCTTTATAGCTGTGCTAAGAAGGTACTCCTCTTTTCATAGGTGCTCACATTCACACTGCTAGAAAAATGTTGAATCTTCAAGTCTGGATCTCTGTGCTTTAGGCATCCCAAGAAGTCTGAGGAATATCTAATGGACAATCACATAAAACTGAGTTTCCTCTGGTTCTCACTATGGTCTCATAGTTGGTTCCAAGGTCTACATAGACTATATGTTCTTGGAAGCTTTCCATCTTGGACATCTGTGTTCTCACTGCTTTTCCTACAGGATTCATTTTGTTCCCCTCACTTCTGTCTAACGCTTTCTGACTGCAGTTTGCCTTATCTTCATTCTCATCTATGACCCAAAAACAGCAATAACTCACTTTAACAAGAAAAATTACAGGAAGTGCTTCAAAGTCAGCCCCCATGATGTTTGATTTTTTAAAAAATCTAGAACCGTTCTCTGAAGAACACAGAAATTTCAAGACTTCTCTGTGATAGCATTTTTTAAAAAAAAATGTAAAGTTAATATTAAGCAGAAATACGAAACATGTGGATTGCAGTGCTCTGTACTATAATGACCTCCTGTCTCAGCTAAAGGTATGCATGTGATATGAGCTCTTTATAATGCTGCATTGAAATGTTCCAAAGCAGCACCAGAGTTCTCCTTCTGTTGCCTGGAGATCTGTCACTTTCATTGATTTCTTTGAAATGGCCTTGGACACTATCATCATCTAATATATTAGCAGGGCACGTGCATGGAAAGCTTTTACTCAATGACCTTGGTTTAATTTCCACCTCAGTTGGAAACTACCACATCAGAAAGAAGATGCAGCAAATACAACCAACCTTTTACCATCTCCAGCTGGGTTTCCCTGAGGGTTTCCCAACCCAAAAAGGCTACTGCAGATTGTCTTGCCAATGACAGAGGCCCAAAGAACTTTGTTACTTTGTAATTGGTAATCTGGCTATACAGAGGATCACAGATATAAGACATTGTTTGAAGACTTTGCATATTAATGAAGCAATGGTGCCAGTTCTTAAAGCCACACCTTCATCTTTCTGTTCCTCCTTTAAGTTATATGTAATAAAATAAATAAATAAATGTGTGGAAAGACCAGGAGACAAGTGAGGCAAGACTGCTAGGGTTGGCAGGGAATAAGAGGCATTGCACATGGACCAAACTGGCTTGTGAATAAACATGTTTAGGATTGTATTTCTTGTATGTAATATAACATGGGCCTCATGCTGCCAAACCAGCAATATTGTCCTGTTTAAAAGCAGGCAAGCAACCAAGAGTATACACTCCCAGTGCACAGAGGATGACCTGGGGAAAGCCAAGTCAGTCCCAAGGTGATACCAGTATCCAGAGAAGTGTAATCCAAACAGTACAAAATGAAATGAAGGAAAAAGTTTTGAGTCAAGTCCAAAACCGAGAAGGGAGTGTCCAGAGAGATTAATCAAAATTCAAGTCAAGAGTCAGATACAGTATATAGAAAACCAAGGAGATTTCACTGAAGTTTACCTGGAAGGATTGGATCTAATTGACCACAGCACCAGATTGTTCTTGGGTGAGCTAATTTATAGCTAACAGTAAATTAGCCCAGTGACCCCATTAGCTTGACATAGTTTATTTAAGACAAAAGAGTATTGGCTTTTGAGCTGTTGACATATGACAGGGTACAAGGATTCTAGTTCCTCCTCCAAATCTTCATGTGCTCCCTGGGATGGCCTGAGCTCCGATTCTGTCACAACAAGCCTGTCTCCTCTGGTTTCAGCTGGGGCTCATTCTCCTAGCACTTCTCTTCTCCTTCCTCACTGAAGAGGCTTCTTCAGGTAAGGAATAAAAAATAAAAGGAACTGGGAAGTGTCATTTTGGGGTGACATCTACCAGAATCCCCCAGCTAGCATGGCCAGGGATATTATAGGGATGGCCAGGTTTTCTACTCTCATTTGGCTCACATTGCCACTCTGACATCCCTATGGAGACAACAGGACTGCCCAAGTTGTGCTCCTTCCTTTTATCAGCAGCATCATGGCCTATCAACAGTAATGGCTTGTGCTCCTTTTTGGAACTTTTCCATAATTTATACACAGGCCTCTTCTCCAGCATCAAATATTTATACCCTGATTCTTAGTAACAAACCATTTTCTGGGGAGCACAGCTGAATATTCAAGGTAAGCATGGAGTTTTCTTTGTTAACGTAATTATGTTCAGCATTTATTTACCTTGCTTGGTAATGGAATATGGCAACCCTAAATGGGATGTACTTTAGGGAGGAAAATGGCAGATAGCACTGCAGAAGGTACCATCAGAAAAAGAGAGCTTAGGAATTTACTACAGCACTCATCATGGGCAACTCTACTTTCCTACCTGTTTTTGATCTGCAAATATCAAGTATTACAAATCAACATTCCCACCACACATATTTCCAAAAGCCCTCCTTTAGGAAGCACCGTAAATCAGGGATCATCAAATTTTGGTTATCCAAATGTTTTCAACAAGGCAACTCCCAGCAGCCTTGTCCAATGGTAAGTGACTCTGGGAGCTGAAGTCCAAAATAAATACGAAAGTCAAAGGTTGAGATCCAGTGTTATGGACTATCCCATGTTGCTCTTATTATACTCTTGTACCACAACCAAAAACAAAATCACCTGAACTATCACATAAAGAAATATTTTATTAAGTCTGCAGATTCATCTTCCAGGAACTAAGCACCAGTATATATGACCCAGTATATAAAATCTTGTTCATATAAGTGGGTATTTTAAAGCAGAAATGAGTAAGTATCAAGCAGATCTACTCGGGTTTTTTACTAGAAGCTCAGGCTTCATCAACCAGGACCAGATAGGCTTCTAAACACTTAGTATTAAGAGACATGCCATTTCTGAGCATCTGCTTAGCCCAAGAATTAATTTTGAGTAAGGCAAACGTCCTCTGAACAAATCTTGCCAAGAAAACCCCATGATGCCATAAGCTGGAAACTATTTGAAGGCACACCACACACACCAGAACTGAGCAAACAATCCCAGACATTTCACTACCTGAGGCAATGTATAAGATGGTGCCTTCCTCCAATCCATGTAACAAAACTAGCTGAGCTGACAGATGGATTTGGGTGTCCTTTACCAAGCCTAAGATGAATCTCCTGGATGAATTTTGGTGTCCTTCCCCAAAACTAAGTTGAATTTTGTTGTGCTTAACCAAAGCTGAGGTTGGCAGTACAGTTCAGGACATGCAGACCAGGCTATGTGGCACACCCACACAGAAAGGAATGGCCAGAGGACTCAGGAAGGACAGCAGTGGTGCTCCCATTATTGTCCCCAATATCTGCTACTTGAGGCAGTTACCTCATTCTGCCTAATGGAAGGCTTGGGACTGCACAGATCTTTTACACCAAAAGATTCACATTTGAGCTGCATCCACACTACAGAAATAATCCAGTTTGACACCACTTTAACTGCCGTGGTTCAATGCTGTGGAATTCTGGGAAGTGTAGTTTGTTGTAAAACCAGAGCTCTCTGATAGAGAAGGCTAAATGTCTCACAAAACTACAATTTCCAGAACACCATAATACTGAGCCATGACCATTAAAGAGGTGTCCAACTGGATTATTTCTGCAGTGTGGATGCAGCCCAGGTTTCCTCTCAAGCTTTCTTCATTAAAAGAGCTTTTGGTTATTGCTATTTTAGCTATTGCTATTGGTAAACAATCAAAAATCCTAAACTTATCAATCTACTGCAGAGCTTCCAATAGATCCCACAACACTTTGCTCACTCCTGTTTGAAAAGGCTGGAGAAGGTTCAAACACTCTAGCTTTGCATTATTTCCACACTCTTGGCATCTAGCCTGATTCCTTTCCCATGGGCTTCTTTTTCATGGTGAGCCATTAAGAATTATTGATATGCATACCTAGATACAATTCATCTCACCCTGCTGTACACTTATGCACTGTGCTGAATAAGAAAACATTTGTCTCTTTGAAAAGATGAAATTCTCCAACCACCCAGGCTAGAAACTATAGATCCTCGGGCATCTACAGCAACAATATTTTGACTTTCATACAGAGAGAATTCTATCCCAGAACATGGGGTGAGGGTCACCTCTCCTCAGGTACCATCAGTAACCCACTGACATTGAATTCTAGAGCAGTTGTTCTGTGAGAGTTGGGAGCAAAAGAAAACAAATGATGCAGATACCAGAATAATTAATGTATGACCCATAAAAACCCTGTTTGCAGATGTGTGTTCCTGCTGGGCAGTTAAAATGCAGTGTTTTAAAATCCCATCCATTATTCATAAGATGGTACCATTTTAATAGTTAAACTTGTTTCCAATTAATCTTTAATTAAATCTACTTTTAAAAAAAGAAAAGAAAAATACAGTTTGCCCAAAGCAAGATCCTTTAATCCATTCTGGAATCATAGCCTGGTGTCAGAACGAGTTCGCCCATTATGATATTCCTACAAAGACTCTTCCATGTGGGAATTAACACAGAATTCAAAAGTATTATTTATTCATTATAACTGTTCCACTTACTTTCTCAAAGGAGTACTGGGTTAAACTTACAACTACTCTGTGAGGTTAACTAACCCAGAGCATGGGAGAAGAGCTTTTTGACTGCAGCTTTCCAAATCCCTCAGCCTGCATGGTCACTGGCCATATGAGCTGAGGTAGTCTAGGAACTATAGTCCAAAAGAGTTACTGTACTAAGCTCTGGCCTAGACTGAGAGAAGGTGAACCCCTCATGTGTCCAAATCTACTATCATTATTAATAACAACAGTTGCATTTAATGTTACCATGCATCATCTCATGCTATTATGCACACTGTGCTTTTTCAAAGAACAAGTTTGTCAAGTCCTGATTCTAATTAAGAAGCTTGCAGTCTTGAAATACCAACCTGGGAAAAGAAAGAGGTAGAAGGAACGGACGATTACAGAAGAATGTACAGGTTTGGGGTTTTTTTCAAATACATGTACTTTGGCTTAGTTGCAACATGTTAGCCAGACTAGGAAGTTATTCCAAATGCTTGAAGGCAAAGATGCATTTTAAAGAGGGATTTGAAGGAAGTAGGAAAGGAGCTCAGACATGCATTTGAGGGGGAGCACTTTCGAGCAGAAGACAGAAGGAGGAGTATTCATTGTAGACCAGGGTGCGATCTGCATCCCCTCCAGATTTTGCTGAACCTCAACTTCATCAGTGGTTATGCTAGTTAGGACTGATGGAAATTGCATATGTAGGGGCAATTTGATTTTTATGAGCCTTTTAGCTACTGTTTATAGAAGGCTATGTTTTTGTCATTTAGCTAGAAGTGTAGAGACATTGAGTGAGTCTTCATTAAGCATTCCTCAGCCATTCTCTCCATAATCTAAGCACTGCCCTGATACCTACCTTAGATAAGAACAAAGGAACTACAGTGCACCTGTGCCATATGCAGGCACACCGTGCGCTGCTTCCAGCCTACACAGAAACCACATGGGGGGTAACAATGGGGCACGTGCGCATGGTGCATGCATCACACTGCACCATGAACTCACCTCATTATTTTCAACAGGGTGAGAGCATACACGCTTTTTCCCTTACATGGGGTAGGTCCGGAAAGGATCCCAGCATAAGAGGTCCACTGTATTTTGTCAGTATGCACACCTCACACCACTGCAGTTTAATATCATGAAAGGTAAAGTCTGAAAACAGTGCATCTTATGATTTGTCAAGAAAGAGTTGTTATTATTTCCAGATATTTTAACACATTTCAGATTAGACATGGTACCAGTCTGTGAAAGCAATTCACTTTTTTGTTGTTGTTTGCATCCAACTATTAATTGTAGCATAATACAAAAATGTATCTTGCTCTTTCCCATTAGTGTAAATGAACAGTAACTTCTCCAAGGAGCCCAAAACCAGAAGTGCTGGGACTCAGGCCTCCTATGAAGCTCTAACAACTGACATGGAATTCTTTATGCCTAATTACAGATGTCTGGTCTCAAAGTTCTGCAACAGTGTATAGAAAAGCTCTTTGTATATAATCAGAGGCCACCTCTACAGTTATTTTCACCAGATGGTCTGGCATTCCATGATGTTCTAAACTGGTCTAGGGCTCAGCACTGCTGGGTTCAAGCACAGCTGATGCCCTGAAACTGGGATTGCTGGCTTCTGTGATGTCAAGCAGGAAATGAAATATTTACCCTTCAGAAGGGCTGTCCTACTCTTCACAGCCTTAGCAAGCCGTTCAAAAACATCATACCATTCACAAGATGTCTGCTTAGTAACTGCAAAGCCATTCAAGACACTGGAAGAGACCAGCTTAATTGCAGATTCGTCTCTTTAAAAAAGTCCTCATGAAGGCTAAAGATTCCATTTATTTCAGTGTGCGGACGGCAGTAGCATCCTAGGTTAGGGTAGATAATAGAAACATGCACAATCCCCCCCTCAAAAAAAACAACTTTGCTAGTGGAAAAGCTATGCCTTATCCATAATTCTTAAAAATAAACCCTGCTTTGAACCAGAGATGAGCTAAAATGACAGCCTGAGTTTAATTACTCCCATCTTGTTTGGAGCGATAGGAACCATAATAAAGCATGGCCCAGATTTCATGGTTTTTCAGACTGTAAGCCAATTAAAAAGTGCCTCTGACATGAGACCTGCTGCAATGAACCAAGAATCTTTGTGCACAAAGGACATGCACAAACTTCTCACTCCCCACTAGTGGGACAAGTTGCAATAAATTGACAGTGTTCTGAAAGAAAGACTACCCATAGCAGATCCACTTCCCACAAAAACAAAAGAAAGTCTTTAAGAGAGTGGTGAAAAACATCTAGTCTCCTCCTTTGGAATTAAGGAGTTCTTGCTAAGTCTCAGCAGTTGAGAAATAGGAGAAGGATACATCCATCTGTTGTGAGCCAGACAAGGAGGCATGAAATTAGACCACATCACAGGCAATGCATGAATGTAGCTTGATGGATTGATTTTCCCCCCAAGCAATGAAAAATTGCACAGACACAAAATGACCCAAAATTAAACACCAAGCTCTGGCAGGTGCTTGAAGTTATCTCAGATGATCCCAGTCATGTCTCTCAGATCTGAGATGTAGGAAAAAATCCCCAGAAGAGAAATGCCAAAGGCAAATCCAGGAAAAAGGTACCACTCAAGGGACTGACACTCCAACGGGCACAGCAATAACAAGAGCCAAACAGCCTCCTAGATTTGCTGCAGGGTATCTTTAGTGGAGACACCTTTCCTTAGTTAAGTGTCCTTCCTATAAAACTCCCGGTCTAATGTGCATTGTGAATGGGCTGAATACGTGTGGTGCAAGCAATCACATGGAGCAGGCAGATTATGTGGGACCTTCCCTATACTTACACAAAAACTCATTTGCTCTAAACTACACCAATCTCACACCTTGGTTGCACCTTTCTCACACTTTTACAGGGTGGAACTGAATGATGGGAAAATAACTTCAAATATCTGAGACCAACAATGTAATCATTGGACAGGATTGTGCTAGCTAAAGCAGCAGGCACCCAGCACTTATCCTTCACTTCAGGCCTCTTCCCCCTTTTATGGAAAATGCTGGCTTCTCCAATGTAAAGTCAAAGGCTTTCATGGCTGGCATCCATAGTTTTTTTGGGGTGTTTTTCAGGCAATGTGGCCATGTTCTAGCAAGAGTTTCTTTATCTGAGACGTTTCACCAACATCTGTGGCTGGCATCTTCAGAGAATGCTTTGCCTGGAAAAATTGGGTGTATATATACTGTGTGAGCCTGAGAATGCAGGAGTGATTTGCATGTGTATTGTTCTGTGTTGATGGCTGACCTCAACCTAGGAGGCTAATACAAACGAGGATTAATGTCTGCTAATTGGTGATCATTATCTGCTGGGAAAACCCCTGACTCTGAATGGTTTCCCATTTGCATTTGCTGAGTCCTTATTTTGCTATTCTTCAGGACTGGTAGCCAAATTTTGTTCACTTTAAGGGTTTCTTCTTTCCGGTTGAAATTGTCCAGGTGTTTGTGGATTTCAGTGGCTTCCCTGAGCATCCTGACATGGTAGTGGTTGACATGGTCCAAAATTTCAGTGTTTTCAAACAGTGTATTATTCCCAGGACGGTTTGTGGCATGTTCTGCTACTGCTGATTTTTCTGGCTGGCCCAGTCTGCAGTGTCTCTCGTGTTCCTTGATTCTTGTTTGCACATTGCGTTTGGTGATCCCTATGTAGACTTGTCCACAGCTGCATAGTATGCGGTAAACTCCTACGGCTGTGAGAGGGTCTCTCTGGTCCTTGGCTGAGCGAAGCATTTGCTGGATTTTCTTCATCGGTTTGTAAACCATTTGAAGGTTGTGCTTCCTCACCACTTTGCCTATTCTGTCTGTGACTCCTTTGATGTATGGTAAAAATACCTTCCCTTTGGGTGGCTGCTTATCTTCACTTCTCTGGGTATTCATGGGCCTGGCAGCCCTTCTGATGTCTGAGCTGGAATAACCATTAGCCTGTAGAGCCCGGTCCAAGTGCTTCAGTTCATCTTCCAAGAAGTGGGGTTCACAGATGCGTTTTGCTCGGTCTACCAGTGTTTTGATTGTGCTTCTTTTTTGTCCTGGGTGATGGTTGGAGTTCTTGTGCAGGTATCGGTCTGTATGTGTGGGTTTTCGGTATACTGTGTGACCCAAGCATAGGTTCGGTTTGCAGATGACAAAGACATCCAAAAATGGCAGTGTTCCTTCCTTTTCTTTTTCCATAGTGAATTGGATGTTGGGGTGGATGTTGTTTAGATGGTTCAGGAATACAGCCAGGTCTTCTTCTCCATGGCTCTAGATGGTGAAAGTGTCATCCACATATCAGAACCAAGTTGTGGGCTTTTTCGGTGCTGTTTCCAGGGCTTGCTTTGCAAAGTGTTCCATGTAAAAGTTTGCTATCACCAGGCTTAGAGGGCTTCCCATTGCTACTCCATCTCTCTGTTCGTAGAATCCATTGTCCCACTGGAAATAGCTTGTGGTGAGGCAATGTTTGAACAATATCTGGCTGTATTTCTGAACCATCTGAACAACATGCAAATCACACCAGCATTCCCAGGCTCATACAGTATATATACACCCAATTTTTCCAGGCAAAGCATTATCTGAAGATGCCAGCCACAGATGCTGGCGAAACGTCAGAAAGAAACATGGCCACATAGCCCGAAAAACCCACAAAAAACTACTGACTTCTCCCTTAAACTAGCTAAACTGGTAGACTGAATCATGGGCATCATTTGATTACTTACCCTTTAATAATGCATTAATTGGTTGTATAGAGTTTCAGGTCATGAGAATAGACATCTGATCAGCAAAAGCATGGTCACACGCTGATTGGTTGCACTTAATGCTGTATCTTTTCAATGATGAATGCACATATATGAGCCAATCTTACATTCTTGTGACAGTGATCCCAAATAATGAAGTGATTACGGACAAAATGTCATATCAGCATCTATTCATTTACATAAGCAAGCAATGAGAACCTTCAACCAACCAAGTGTGGATGGTGTTAATCTTAATCTAGGAATCATTTTTTCCTGGATGCTGTCAAGACAAAGGGAAGAAGAGGATTCGAAATTAGTTAGAGCATTAAATATTTATTCAAGGATGTGTATTTTTCCAACATGATAATTATGAAACCTTTTCTGTCCACCTCTCAATAGGTAAATGTACAAATTTAGGGAAATTCTTGGCAGCTGGAAATGTTCACACATAAAATCAACTTGGGCTCTCTCCAAAGTGTAATTTACTCACAAGTTAGTCACTGTAATCCCCACCACACTTGCTCCAGAACTGACTATTTTCTCATCCCACAACTATCACTTTCTAATGTTATAGATGTTCAAATAAAATTCATCATTTATTCTCACCATGTTTCCACTGTGTTGACACGGCAATTAAACCCTGGTCCACAGAAATCAAGAATCTGGAAGTTTAACCCTTCTCTCCCTTCTCTCCCAATACAAAAACCAAATCTGTAATGAAATTAAACAATTTTACTTAACAAATAGAACTTCAGAAACATCCTAAAGGCAGTTCTTAGAGGCCTAATGATTAAGGAAAGAGCTACGCAGAACAGGATCAATGATGCAAGTAAACACAAACTCCTTCAAGAAATTGTCCAGCTGTCCCTTGCTCACAAAGCAGGTATACTCAACAAAAATAATGCTCTGCCCCCACCCCATTGCCTGCTTAGGCACGTTTTACTCAAATTGACAAGACAGAGGTGTTCTTGGTAGGTTGAAAGACTAATCAGGGAATAGGGATTCAGTCTAAGCTAGATGTAGTTACACTCCTCATGAAGAGACAGATCCACAGCGGGTGTGGGCTTCTGGATTCAACTTTAAGCCTGGAAGCTCAGGACTTAGCAGTGGCCAGGAGGGCAATTGCACAGTTAAGGCTTGTGCGTCAGCTGCATCCATTCCTTGAGACATTAGACCTAATCATGGTGACACACCGTTAGTTACATCCTGTTCAGATAACTGCAATGTGCTCTATGTGGGGCTTCCATTGAAGAGTATTTGAAAAATTCAGCTGATCCAAAGAACTTCAGTCAGATGTTAACTGGGGCTGGCTACAAGAAGCACACAATCCCTTGTTGCAGCAACTCCACTGGCTGTCCATCTGAACTCAAAGTGCTGATGATGACCTATAAAGCACTATAGGGTTCAGCTCAAGGTTATTTGAAGGACTGTACTCTCCTATACAAATCTGATCATGCTTTGAGATCTTCTGGGTAGGTCCTATTTCGGTTCCATCACCATCACAGGTACATCTGGTGGGAACATGAGAAATAGCCTTCTCAGTGGCTGCTCTTATGCTCTGAAACTCCATTCTCAGAGAGGCTAGACTGACACCCTCCTTACTATCTTTCCACAAGCAAGTAAAACCCTTTTTATTCTAGCAAACCTTTGAGAACTGGGATTTCAGGGGAAGCAGGCACAGTTTAATATGCTGGATTTTTATTTCTTCTTGTTGTTTAATTTGTTTTAGATGGTTTAAATTTGATGTCTTAATTGCTTTTTAACTTTTGTATGCTGTTAATTTTTAGCTGTGTTTATTCAAATTGTTGTAAGTTTCCTTGAATCCCAAATTGAGAAAAAAGCAGGATGATGATGGTGGTGGTGGTGGTGGTGGTGGCCCATTTATTCAGATTAATTCATTTACTCTTGCTTGTTTCCACAGTCAGTGAACTTGCAGTCCTGGTCCTGGTCCAACTCTTGCTTGTCCTGACTCTGTAATACCAAAAGGCCTTGTTCCTATGAAATGAGAAGGAACCAATCGCTTTTCAGGTTTCATCCTTGAAACCTAAGGGAAGAGGAGGATACTGATTTGGAAATCCCAAGATCTTGCAGCATCTTTCCAGGGAGAGCACCAGAGCAGAGCCCTATGCAACGGCTTTGCATGCTTTACACAATCTCTTATCTCTGATCCTTGACTGGAATTAACAAGTAATTGGAGATAATACCTGCTGTGAGTGAATATATAATTCCCATAGGCCACTTCTGTCCTGGGAGATGGAGGGTCTTCAGTCCTAGTTTAGATGATTAGCAAAAACTTTCCTGTTCCAGCAAGCTTTCTGTGGCCACATAATTGCTGTTGTTTTAATAGGCATTGAATTATTTAATATTGTGCCTCATTTGATTAATTTCATTGCAATTTATTGCATTTTTATTGTTTATCTTGAGGACTTTTAAAGTAGAAAATTGGAGATAAAAATAAAACATCATAAAAGGAATATGCAGAAGAGGAGAAATGAAGTGTTCACTGACATTCTACTGAGTACCCAATGTCATATATTTGCACAAGCTCCAAGGCTCTTGCTCAAGGTCAGAAGCAGTGAATATTCTGGTAGCCCCTATGTCAGCAGGGTGGTAAATCCAGGTTTTATTCTAAAATTGAAAGGTGCTATTCAAGATGCTGAACCTTATCCTCAAAACAGGTTAGCTCTTTGGATAGCTTCTTTAAAGTGCAGAGTAAAACCTGGAGCAAATCCACTACCTCATTTATGTGGGAACCTCCAAATGTCACTGGCAAAGACTGACAATTGGAACTGATAGTTGAATAGACTATGAGAAGAAAGTGAATACATGTAGGTCCAGAGCTTGAGTATGTTCCATTTTGGGCTAAAACTCCCAGACTCCCATAGTTAGCAAAGCCAGTTACAGTGATGAGGAGATTCGGACTGGTGTAACCTTTAAAAGATAGCATTCCCTATATTTGCTTATGGACAGAATCCATCAACTGGTCAAGAGATGCAGCTTTTGGCTTCTCTGAAGCAGGCAGATCCCTCTCTTGTTTTTGTTCTCATAGCCTCTGCCACTTATAGGCATAGCAAAGCTGAAGGAAGTCTTTTGAATATACACACCTACTTCTTTCAGGGAGAATGTACGACTCATTCTGCAGTGGCTTGAACGTGACTTTGTAATCCCCACATAATTAGTTCAATTTAAGAAGTGTGTGTACTTAGTAGGTGAGCAATCAAAAAGACACATCAATCTATTCCGCCCGCGTGCTTACCCAACCACCCACCCCACCTCCTTAATTACATCAGCTATGCAATGAGAACAGCCAAATTTACTTAAACTATGATTTGCAAACTTTCTTCCTTAGAGAATCCAGCTCACTTCAGTGGGTCTGCCAAAAACATTTGCCATACTCATTGTAAAAGATTCCAGGGAAGGGTGATGCTGTAGTACAGTGAGTCCCAAGCTTTTGTCCTCCCAAGGAAGTTTTGAAAATTAGCTCCAAAGGTCCTAGCCAGCATAGCCAAGAACAGGAATTCTGGGAACTGAAGTCCCAAACATCTGGAGGACTAGAATATGGAGACCACTACTCTAAGGTCCACAAAGAGTTCACTGGCTAGGGCTTCTTGGGCTTCTCTGACACTCTGTGAGATATAACCAATACTTTCTTGTTTCTATGCAACAGAGGAGGAAATTCCACAGCTTGGAATGCTATTTTAAGGAATTAATGAAAGTAATGATATTCAGAAGCCTTCCATAACAGAACTGTGATAGGATGATACCCCAATTTTCCAGACCATCATCCCACTACTGATCAATTATTGATGGCTTCAGCATACTATTACACTCACTCACTCACTCACTCATTCATTCATTCTCAAAAGTAGCTTTCCAAGCTTTGGAAGACTGGAAAGCCCAAGTGTTCTTCAGAGATGTCTGACCGCCATTACCAATCTTCCCAATGAGAAACCTGAAGCTGCTTCCCAGGAAACAATTTAGATACCAATACACACTACGTATGAACCAGGTGGTGAAATGAACATTAGGAGATAACCACCATCTATCTGCTCTGCCTGCACACTCCATGGGCTCAAATGAACATGTGACATCTGCCCACCTTTGCTAGCATGTGTTAGCATGTGCAAAACACATCATCAGAAAAAAGATTGAAATTAAAATAATATAGGAAAAGCCAAACCATGCTCAGCTCATCATGCAGTTGGAGGATGGTTCAGTCTGTGAGAAGTAACATGGTTAGAAATGGACACATCCTGCTAAGAGCTCAAACACTCATGAAGAACTTCAGTAAAGTGACTGAGGGTGCTCGCTTTCAGAAATAGATTTGCCCTATAATGCAGGGAAACAATGTAAAGTGTGGCCATGCTGCCTGAGGGATTGAAGGAACTGTTGTCCAAAAAGGTCAGGATTTGTCTCAACAACTAGCTGAACAAGGGAACAGAGGCTGATAGAACTGTCTGTGACATCCTGAAATCATCAGTTAGAAAAAGACTCAGTATCCAATATAAGGACTAGTTATATCTTCACTTGGATAGAGCCCGAGGCACTAGCTGGATCCTGCTAAATAAGGTTATGTATCCCATGCCAGAATGTTTGGTAGGGAAGCAGATGCAAAAGAAAAGGATGTTAGGTGCTAGGCAGATGACAGAAGCTAGGAAAGACTGATACACTAGAACCCTCTGGGACTGATAAGAGAATTAGCCAAGCACCAAGGTGTCAATGATTCATCTCCTCTTACTTAGGAGTGTCAACATGCTCTTGCAGTTTGACGGATGGCTCAAGAAGTCACAGCCTTGAAAACAAGGCTCTAATCTCACTCACGCATACACATACAGACACTCACACACACACATTAATCCATTAGCACAAGCAGCTACAGCTAGATTTATGGAGAAAATTATTACTGCAAGGGTCTTGCTTCAGCTGCTTTGCATATGTTCTGTAGTAAATTACTCCCTAGGTCATGTTTAAACTATGGAAAGATTGCTGCCCCATAGGGAGTGATTTAATGTGGGAGGTGCTGAAACCTACTTCCTTCAGTCACTATTACATGAAATCATGCCAAAAGGATTGTGGTAGTGTGTAGAGGAATATGCAGCAAAGGTTTTTCTCACCTAAGTGTTCCTATGTTTCTCGGTGTTTGAAGAGTAGAGGACAATCCTCTTTTTAAAGGTCTCCTCTGTTGGAAGGGCCATCCAGGTCATGTCTGATCTAAAGATAATGAACTGTAAAGAGGCAAATCAGGGACTCTGGATTTGCCCATCCACCTAAACCACAGACTCAGCAGGTATACTAGTCAGACTTCTCCACTCAGTTGACATGTACCATTGTTCCATTTGAATTCAAAAAACCATTTCTAATTTTGTATCTGCATATATAAATTAGTACATGTAATTTATGCAAATCCTCTTCTATCCTTTTTATAGAGATAAATGTCCTTGTTATTGCATGGTTACCCTAATGTTACTACAATCATTTCTTGTCCTGGTCTCTCCAAAAAAGGATCTTCACACCCTGTGCATAACGTGAAAGGTTTTGGCATTTTTTTCCTTTTTGTATATGAGGGAGGTCCAGCCCTATTAGGCACTATAAGGCAGTGACCTCAGGCAGCAAAGGTATGGTGGTAGCTATGGCAGCCTCCAGCTATTCTTCCTCATCCCCCTGTCCTTTCTCCCTATCAGAGGATAGAGCTGTGCATGCAACACCCTTTCTACTACCCCCAGTACTGGACTCAGCAGTGGTGGAGGACTTTATCCCTTGCCAGTCGCCCTCCAACTTCCAGCTTAGCCAGCTTCTGTACATACAATAAAGAAGGCTGCTATCTTGTCCTTTACATCAAGCAGCACAATGCCTGGTAGCAAATCTTGATATATACCAATTCCTGGCAGTTAGTCTGTTTTAAAATGCTACCTATGAGGTTGCTAGTTTGCTACTCATTTTGCTTGAAGGGAGGAAGCAAGAAGGGGGTCCTATAAATGAATCTGACAAATGAGTCAAGTATGGCTAATCAGTCAGGGTCAGATACATAACATCTTCCTCTCTTCTACTCTAGACTAAGATTCATGATGCCTGGCAGGCTACATCCTAGCAGGACATGAGTGATGCAAGGCTGGCGATCAGTTGATTTCATCCACAGATGCCCTTACTAACCTTGAAATACTATTTTAAAACAAACTCTTCTTTTTTATGTTTCTGCACATGATTTTACGAATTAGGTTCCTCCTGAATTTTTAAACAATTGCCAGAAGGAAGGGTTATTTGATTTGGACACCTGGCACTCACTTACAAAAGGTTAACCATTTTTACCATTTTTTTTCTTGATTAAAAATCCCCCTCAAAGGTACAGCTATTTGCCCTAGGTGGGAGACAACTTACAGATGTTGGTGGATTCATGTACATTTTACAGATACCAATAGCCCACAAATAGAAGGCGCTGAGGAGAGAGAAATTGGAATAATGCTGCTATGGATAAGGATTAAACCCTCTCCACAAGACCATGACTGTGATTAGAATTAGGAGCCCCTCCAGCTGCTATTAATTTTTTAAAACAACAGGCAATCCTAGTCACAGATTTTTGACATCACATTTTGTTTGCTTTCTATTAAAATTTATACTGAGCATACAGTTGAATGGATCCTAATTTCATCTGTAATCTTCTGGAGGTTCTGCTGAGCAAGCACCCACAGTGAAGGCATGAGAAGTTGGGAACAAAAGATTTAGTTCTGCCCATTTAGAGGGGGAAATTCTACTTCTTCCTTCTTTCTAGTCTAGCCCAGATGCCTACAGTTAAGACCATAAGCTCTACAAGACAGAGACCTGCCTGTTTGCTGTGGGTGGGTAACATGCACCTCTCCAGATACTGTCTGACTACAACTCCCATCAGCCCTAATCAGACTAACCAAGTGTGGGCTGATGGGACTTGTGATGAACACCATCTGGTAAGTCATCTTCCCTAGAGTGCATGAATGTAAACACTGACACTGTTTTCAAAGAGATAAGTGATTAAGATCCTTTGAAGAAAGGAATGAAGTCCCTAAAGTACAATGGGATAACAAGGGCCCAACTGGTGACTGATAACTTTTGTGCCTCTGCAAACTACAAACCCCAGGATTCTACAGGATGCAGCCATGGCAGTTAAAGGGAAATCACAATTATGTCATGTGAAAGATCCCCTGCACACAAATAAATGATTTCAATTTATAAGAAAAGAAATTCCACCTAAACCTAAACTGCAAGAAGAACTTCTTGACTATGGACATTATCAGACAAGGGAAATAGGAAGTATAATCCAATGGTGATCCGAAGGCAATCGTGGAGTTTAACATTATTGCGTGACAGACTACCACATGCAATTTCACGCAATGGGAAGTCACTCAGAACACAATCATGAGGTTTTACGTTATTATGTGAGAGGTGATCACACGCAATTTCAGGCAATGGCAAGCTATTTTCGGGCAATGGGAAATCAGTTTGAACGCAATTCAAATTCACGTAAATTCGCTGAATGCGTTCTGGCCCCACTTTCTTTTCATTCGAAATTAAGAGAAATTCCACCCGTGTGATAAACTCCTGAGAGAGTGGTTTCAGAATAGAATTAGACTGCGTTGGAGAGTGATGCACTTTGGAAATCTTTAAACAGGTTGAACAGCCATCCTTTGGTAAAGCTTTAGTTGTGTATCTCTGCATAGATAGCCCTTGGAGTCCCTATAAGTCAGGGGTAGGCAACCGTTTTGAGCTGGGGGCCGGGTTGCTGTCCCTCAGATAACTGGGGGGCCAAAGCCAAAAAATAAATAATTAAATAATTTTTTTTAAATTTAAATAAATAAATAAACCGGGACAAATGTAGGACAACTTTTTCAAATGGTGGACACTTTTTTTAAAAAAAGTGGAGGACACGCAAAAAAAATTGCTGAATTTTTTAAAAATGTTAATATAAATGCATGTTTCTGAGGCGTCTATAGACAATTGCCCCTGCGCGCGAGAGGCCAAAGGCCCCGGCAGCAATCAGCAGAAGGAACGGGCTGGGGCCCGTCCCAAGGCCTCGCTGGGCCGCATACGGCCCGCGGGCCACAGGTTGCCTACCCCTGCTATAAGTGCTCAGCTGGACTCTATGCATCCCACCATAAAAAACGGCCATTGTGTATATTTGATCCTTGTCTTTTACACTTAATTCCCCTAAGAAAGAGGACTGATGTAAGTTATTGGGAATAAATGTGCTGAGACCAGCTAGTGCCAAAGTTAAAAGATCCCTTACACATGTATATATCAGAATTTACACACTTAAACAAAGAGGACACTCATTAATGTATTGCTTCAGTATCAACAAATTCTGTAATTGAAGTACTTTGCTGCTTTTACGATCTGATCAATACATTTCCTTCTCTTAATATGCACATATATTACATTTATATTCCACCTTTCCACTGCAAATGGTGCAGTGGAATTAAAAAGATAAAAAGCAAGTTTAACATTAACATAAATAAACAGAAAACGGCTTTTAAAAAGAAGAGACAACTTCCAGATGTTAGAACAAAGACAATAGCACTTCATTTGTTTGGGGAAGTATACTTCATTAAAAGTGGATTCCACTCTTTTAAGATGTTGGAGATTATTATATTGAATTTAAAGCAACTTATCCCTAAAGGGATAAAGTCACGTTTAATTTTAAAAGCAGGTGTTATCACAAGCAGCCACGGCCAAGCAAGTGCAACCCATATGCAGCCCAGATCCCAGCCAAGCTTATCCAACAGCTTTTCAAAAATGGCAAACTCCAAGTTGTTATTATTATTATTATTATTATTATTATTATTATCATTAACCTTTATAATAATAATATAATATATTTACCTTTATATTATATTATTAACCTTTATAATAATAATAATAAGTTGCATTCGGGTTGCACTTGCCCAGCCATGGCTACATGTGATAACACTCGCTTTTAAAATTAAATGCAACTTTATCACTTTAAATTCAGTATGATAATCTCTGCTGTTCTTACCTGCCACCTATGCAACCTAGACATATGGTGCCCTCTACCTTATCAAGCATTATTGACTTTTCTAGTGAGTCATGTCTCCTCATGATATGACCAATGTATGACAGCCTCACTTTAGTCATCTTGGCTTCTAGGGAGAGTTAAGGGTAGATTTGCTCTAGGAAACCTATTATTAGTCTTTATAGCTGTCCATAGTATCCATAGAACTCTTCTCCAACACCATATTTCCAATGAATTGCCTTTCTTCCTATTGGCTTTCTTCATTGTCCAGATTGCACAACCATATGTAGAAATTGGAAATACAATGGCAATCCTAAATGATATATTGAGAAATCCTCCACCAGTGTCACCTTCCACTACACTTGCTCCCACCCACTTGCTGTTTGGTACATTTATGGTTCGTTCCCACTACAATTTAAAGTGAATCACTGATCAGTTTATATGACCGTCGTTCCCATTTGAAACCGGTTCCGCTCCTACTTTGATCGATTTCTATCATGATAAAGCAAGGCAAATGAAAAAACCCCAGCGTGTTCAATAAGTAGGAAGGATAGATTTGAATTGCATCATCCTGGAGAGGAGGGACTAATGGCAGAGGAGTGTTTACCATCCCTCCTCAAGTTTTGGTAGATCCACCAATCACCCCTACCTCAGCACTGCCTTTGTGCTTGTAGTGTGACCTATGGGGGTATGATTTTTTAAAAAATAAAATTGATAGAAGATTCAATTGATTGATTTTGCAATCAATTAAGCAAGTAGTTGCAAAACCAATTAATCGATCTTCTATCAATTTTTAAAAAGAAAAATTGATAGAAGATTTGATTCATTGGTTTTACAACTATTTGCCTCACTGAGTGCAAGTGGTTGCAAAATCAGTCAATCGAATCTTCTATCAATTTATTTTAAAAATATAATTCCTAAGCTGGGCTCCCTGGGCTGCCGCTTAAGTCACTGATGATGCACAGATAATTGACATGCATTTTCATAGAATCATAGAGTTGGAAGAGACCGCAAGGGCCATCCAGTCCAACCCCCTGCCATGCAGGAAATCACAATCAAAGCATACCCAACAGATGGCCATCCAGCCTCTGCTTAAAGACCACCAAGGAAGGAGACTCCACCACACTCCAAGGGAGTGTATTCCACTGTTGAATAGCCCTTACTTAGAAGTTCCTCCTAATGTTGAGGTGGAATCTCTTTTCCTGGAGCTTGCATCCATTTTTCCGGGTCCTGTTCTCTGGTGAAGGAGAAAACAAGCTTGCTCCCTTCTCAATATGACATCCCTTCAAGTATTTAAACAGGGCTATCATATCACTTCTTAACCTTCTCTTCTCCAGGCTAAACATCCCCACTCCCTGAGTCGTTCCTTATAGGGCAAGGTTTCCAGACCCTTCACCATTTTAGTTGCCCTCCTTTGGACATGATCCAGTTTCTCAATGTCCTTTTCAAATTGTGGTGCCCAAAACTGGACACAATATTCCAGGTGGGGTCTGACTAAAGCAGAATAGAGTGGCACTATTACTTCCCTTGATCTAGACACTATACCTTTATTGATGCAGCCTAAAATTGCATTGGCTTTTTTAGCTGCCGTATTGCACTGTTGACTCATGTTCAACTTGTAGTCTACTTGGACTCCTAGATCCCTTTCACAAGTAGTTTCATTCAGCCAGGTGTCGCCCATCCTATATCTGTGCATTTCATTTTTCCGCTCTAAGTGCAGTACCTTACATTTCTCCCTGTTGAAGTTTGTTTGGTTACCTTTGGCCCAGCTTTCTAGTCTATTCTAGTATTAGCTACTCCTCCTAATTTGGTATCATTGCAAAATTGATAAGCATGCCCCCAATTCTGTCATCCAAGTCATTAATTTTGAAGCAATGCAATTAGTGGGGATGACAACTGTGCAAAAAAGAGGTGATTACAAAAGGATAATGAAAAGATCTGCTTTTATAGTGGGAACAACAGACCTTTTGAAACTGATTTACCAACAGGAGTGAATGCAAATCGCACACTGGTCTAAATGTAAGTGGGAATGAGTCCTAACTCTGGCTCCTCAGCAAAAGCCTATCTGATATGTTGGACCCTACCAGCAGCACTGCTACCTTCAGCATAGTCTCTTGCATCATAGCAGCAGGCACCACCACGGAAAGGTAGTTCCATGGTGAGACACATGCCCCAATAAATCTTTCAGCCTTTAAGGTATTATTAGTATCTTGTTGTTTGGTTTTTTTTAAAGGGGGGGGGTTGCTTTAAACCTGTAAATCTGAACATCTTGGGATGGCAACCATTTCCTTTTGAAATGAAGCTGCAAAGATTACAAGCCAAACCTCAAGGCCAATCACCAATATATGTTCATTTTCACCTTTTGTCCTTCTATATGTCTGGACAAAACCAGGTAATTTCTTTCACAGTACAGAGAATTTACTTTGGAAAGAACAACAGCTCCTTCTAGAGGAAGCTTTTTCTTTTGCTGCAAAACTCATAAACTTGTTCTTAGGATGGCATCACCCTGTATCCTGTTTCAGGCAGCAAAACAACAGAACAACTACAAATAAGCAAAGAAGTTGTCATAACTGGACCTAAATGTCTGAGGGCAATTTTAAGGTCCAAACATAGGTCAGCTGGAGAAGAAAAGTATGAAGGCAGCCAGATGTGTAAATGCAAGACAAAACCAGAAGTGACCAGCTAACTAGTGAAGAGCAGATTAATCTGTTTTCCCCAGCTCCCCTTGTCCTGTTAAAAAGGCACAGATCCGTAAATTCCACCAAATTTCCACCAAAATGGAAATCCTAAAAAAGCAGAGGCTGGTGAAAGAGAAATAAGTCATCCTTGGGTGCATTTTGGAAGACATTTTCAAATGGTCTTAATATTGATTATCTATCTATCTATCTATCTATCTATTTATTTATTTATTTTAAAAAACCTTTTTTTCTTTTTACTTATCCAAGGGTTACCTGACCTGCATTACTTGGGTTTCTCATTTCATTTGTGCATATTTTCAGTTTTGACTTAAAAGTTGGGTGAAAGATGTCTATCTGTTCTTTTTTGTGATGTAGGAACCTATATCTCTATTCTTTTTATGTTATTTCTGCCTCTGCTGGCAAATTTTCTGTTAAAGAACTCTTGCCTAGGAACACATCTATTTCATTAACTGAGGTATACCTATATAGACTTGCAAAGGTTGCTAACTATAACATAATCTGTGGCTGAATAGTCAAGTATCCTGTCACAACAGATTTCCTACATCAGCAAGCAGGTGAACCTTAAGGTCTGTTTCATCTCTGTTGGAGGAATCAGTGATTCTTGCTCTGACAGTGAAGTAACACTGAACACATCCACTTGCTGTTGTGGTGCTGAGTAACCTTTATGACAAATTATATCAGCAGTTGTATAAGCATCTTACTCATAGTAAACAGATCTGCCACAGTGTTCCAAAAGTTTAATGGCATGGTGTAGTAAAGCAGGGGCAGCTGAGGGAGGGGTGAAGAGGGTCAGGTGGCACAGGAAAAGGAGGAGGAGTTGGGGGAGGAGCCAGAAGAAGAGGTGTGGCCCCAGGGGGTTAAAAGTCGTCAAGAGGAGAGGCGTGTGAAGGAAGGAAGATGCGGAAGAGGGGGTTGTGGAGTGGCGGTTGGGGAAGGGACAGCCCAGGTAACCCACAGCCCTCGATGAAAGGCTATACCTGTTTCCCTTCAAGGGAGACACAGGGTGCAGCAACTGGGGCTGCACAAGGAGAACCAACTAAGAGACCCCAGACTGGAAAGAGACTTTGTTTACCCTGAAGAAGGAGACTGGAGGCAGCAGGAAAGAGGTAGTCTGGAAGGCGAGTGGTGGGACCCGAAGCAGGGCGAGTGTTGGGAACAAGGCCCAAAACCAAAGGAAATAGAGAAGGCCAAGAGGGAGCCGCTGGAGAAGTACCGAAGGGAACGCTGAAGGTCGGCGGCAAGCCACAAGGATCCAGCTGAAGGGCAGAGGGGATGTGAGAGGAGACTCCCCAGGGGCCAGACTGGAGGTGGTTGAAAGTTTATGTTGGTGAGAAGAGCTTGGGACTAAGTTGCAAGTTGTGTTAACTGGGCATTATTAAAGTTTCTGTTGCAAGCACCCTTGCCTGTGCAGTTTGTTACTCACGAGGAGTCAGTTTCCTAAGCTAGAGACCCAGGATGCAGCCGGCCACGCCTGCCCCGCCCACACATGGTTCCAACAGGGGGCATGATGCTGGGAAAAGAAAGTTTAACACCATATCACTTTCCTAAAGGGGATGGAATAAATATCTGACTCCACGTCCTAAAGTTGCTATATTCTCTATGGGGGCTAGAAAGCAGGGTAATGATATGGTAGATTTAAAAAACATAGCTCTTCCACCATCACAACTAGTTGCTTTTCCCTACTTCTTGACTCACTACATTATAAGAATTTCCCTGCATTTTAAAAAAAACTCTCACTGCTGCAGGAGTGTGTGTGTACCACCCTCACAAGACATACATACTCTTTGCTGTCACAGTAAGAACTCTTCTCAATTCTTCTCTTTTTAGGCATGTTCTTTTTCAGTTTGTATATACACTAGTCATTTAAAAACCATTTGCTATGTTATCTATGTATCTTAGTCAAGGGAGGACATCCCTGAGTTCTACCTTCTAATGATGCATCTAAAGCATGCTGTGGTTTTCTTTCAGTAGACATCCATCTTAATCAGCCTGATCTAGTCTTTGCAACACTATCTGATTCTTTATACAGCCTATAAAATTCTCCATTCTTTCAGGCTCATAAATTTTTTTCTCACAATTTTCCGTTAATTTGTTTTTCTTTCCCTTTCTGCAGGAGAATATATCCTGGAGTACTAAATGTCATTTGCTATCATTTTGACACTGTGCTGGTTTCTATAACAAAGAGTTAGAAACCAACACAGTGTCAGAACGATAGCAAATGACATATAGTACTCCTGGAAATATTTTTGTTTGTAGGATTTTTGTCTGGGTTATTTAGAGCCAAGCGATGGGCTCAAAGGTCAAAACATTTTCTTCCTACTGACCCAAGCCCACTACCCCCTCCCTAGAAACTTGAGATCCCAGTGTTTATGTCTGGGTAAATTCCTCTGCCCACCATATCTTTCCATGGTCTCTTGGAATTGTGTACTCCTGTGAGACAAGAGGTGATTGTAACAGTGCTGATGGTAAGGTTTCCCACATCAGATAGGCTTTTTTATAGGAGCCAGGCTAAATGTTCCAAACAGCTACTGGGCAGCAGCAATAGCAGAGGGGTGACTCTCAAGGTAGAGGATCTCTCCAAGACAATGGCAGGAGCACCACAGCAAACACTTGTTAGTACTGCACAGAAGGAGGCAGAGATCGTTTTGAAAATCTTTAATCAGGAAAACCCTATGATGAGACAATCCAAACTGAAACAAGAGACAGTTATCTCTTCAAACAAGAGACAGTGCCATAAGATGAGAATCCTAGGTTGGAAAGCATGTAATGAGCTACTGGGGAAGAATTAGGACAAGTAAATTTGCTAGTGCTATGCCTAATGACACAACTGGACTCAAGGCAAAAGGACATTCCACCATTGACATGCTCAGTGATGAAAGGGAAGTCCGAAGCTGCATAACACATACTCAATAGGTCAAATCTGTTTCTTACATTGTCTTTGAATTCATCTGAAATGTTATTCTGTCTGATTAAAAATAATAATTGTAAGCCACCCTGAGAGCCATTAGGGCTGAAGGGCGGGATATAAATACCTAAATAAATAAATATTTTGGTATAATGATGGTTTTTGCTTTCTTCTTCAGTTTAACTCTGATTTTTGTTATGAGCAGTTCGTGGTCTGTGCCACATCAGCTCCTAGTCTGGTTTTGGCCACAAGGATAGAGCTTCTTCATCTTCTACTTCCAATTACGTAGTCTATCTGTTTTTTGTGTTTACCATCTAGTAATGTCCAGGTGTACAGTCACCTATCTGGTAGTATGAAGCAGGTATTGGCAATGAATAGCTTGTTGGCTTCACAGAGGCTTCAACTACAGAGGCCAAAAAGGAAGAAATTGAAAGATTCTGTGCTGATGTCTAAAAGGAAATTGATCATATATCAAAACAGGACACACTGGGAATCATCAGCAAATTGAATGCAAAAGTAAAAAAACTGAGCAGAATTGAATATAGGCGGAGAATTGGGACTAGGATAAAAAAAATGAGACAGGAGAACAAGTGACTAAATTTTGTGAGGCCAATAGTTCATTCATTGCAAACACATTATTCAGGCAACCAAAGAAACAACTATATATATTGACATTACCTGATGGCCAATAAAGAAAAAAAGAGTATATACAGTGGTGCCCCGGGTTACGAAAATAATTCGTTCCGCCGCCGCTTTCGTAACCCGAAAGGCTTCGTAAGGCGAAAAAGCCATAGGCGCTAATGGGGAAAAGCCGCGATTTGGTGTGAAATAGCGCCGAAAAGCACCAAAAAATTTTTCGGAACCCGAAAAAACATTCGTAACCCGGAACAGTTTTTTTAAATAGATTTTTTTCGTAACCCGGAAATTTCGTAAGGCGGCGCATTCGTATCCCGGGGTACCACTGTACTTTGAAGCAGAAAACAAAGAAGATCCATTCTCTCTGCAAAACAAAACCAAGAACAGATTACAGCACAGACCATGAAGTTCTAAAAAACAACCTAAAGTGAAGGTAAATAACACTAAATCAGTCCTTCTGCCAAAATACAAACTGAAGAACATCCCTGTAGAATTTAAAGATAAGGTTAAAAAAATAAATTTGCACTAAAATTCTCAACTAAAGCCAGGGGCATTGTCAGGGGGCAATGTAAAAAGACACTATCAGGAACTAAGCAGCACCTTCTAGAATTTAAAGATAAAGGGGCTGTACAGACTGGAGCTTTGCGCCGGCCTGCACACGTACTAGGGTTGCCTCAGGGCGTCCTTTCCAGAAGCCCCACAAACCTAGTATGTTGTAATGGTGGCGCCCTTTCTACATGGGCACCGCCATTACGACATCACAGCCGCACTGCCTCCAAATGGGGTGGTGCAGACGTGACGTCTTGGCACCGCTGAAGGGCCCCTGTGGCGCCCTTTCAGTGGTGCCAGAAGGAGCTCCAAAACGGAGCTCCTTCCTTTGTTTGTGTCACTGCCACAGCCTTTACACAGCTGCGCCAGTGACACAAAGGAGAAAGGGGCCAAGCGGCCCCTTTCTCTTGTTCCCCGCCGCTGTCGGGGTGTCCTTGGGGCATGAAGCCCCATGGACACCCCTTTCCAGGCCATGAGAAAGCAGCCTGGAAAAGTGGCGGATTGGGGCCTCAGGGCTGCCGCTGTGGCAGCTGAAGCCCCGATCCATCGGGGAAAGGTGCGGGTGCAGGCCACCATAAAGGGGCGGTCTGTACACCGCCAATGTTAAAAGGCAGATTTGTACTATTAAGCCTAATTGACCAGGGGCCAGAAGAGATCTCTCCTGAAGCCAGGGCCATTGTCAAGTGGCAATGTGAAAAAATACTATCAGGAACCTAGAAGAAAGAGAAGCCTTAATAGCTGACAGATGAAACTCTTCAAGCAGCTAAGGACAGATGAGAAGAAAAAGCAAAAGTTGACAGAAATAGGATAGAACACTGAATGCATCTGTTCAGTTGTTAAGGGACAAAGAGAAATATTATAATAATCAATGTAGAGAAACAGAAAGTGACAACAAAAAAGGAGAAAAGGGGACCTCTTACACAAGATCTGAGAAATAAAGAAAAATATAAATCAAGATTGAGGATGCTATATGACCAGCAGGAGAACATGATCAATGAGAAATAAAAGGACAATGGAAACTTTATACTGAAGAGCTATATAAAAGAGATGAAAAGATTACAGATTCATTTGAGGAAGAACAATTTAAAGATGAGCTCACAATTTTAGAAAGTGAAAAGGCTGCCGCCCAACTCCCCAGGCAGGCAGCGTTGCCGCCGGGGCCAGGTGCCACGGAGGTCTGGCTCGCCCCAGCATGCATTGCTGGGGTGCGCTGGCCTCTGATTGGCCGGCCAAGGGGGGAAAGGGAGGGACCTCTGCCTCCTGAGCAACACTCTAGGAGGCGGATAGTCCCTCTCTATGGTCGCCCCGGTCCTCCTGGGGGCAGGGCGACTCCCCTCTCAGCCCCCACCTTTGGAAAAGGCCTATAAAAAGGCCATGCAGCATCCTTCTCAGTGCCATTTCTGCTCGGCTCTCCCACCCGCCCTCCCTAGGGTGCATGGTTTGCTGTCACAACTTTTGGGGCGGCAGCAGAGGTTCTGGATCTGCTGGCATGGTCTATAAGATTGCATAGCACCGTATCGGGAGTCCCTATGGGACACGGGAGCAATGAGGGCATACATTGTGGTCATTGCGGGGGCCATAACGTGACACCGCTTCCCGGTGACTAGGGGCTTTAGTTAAATGCAATCTGCAGGTTGCATGGATACGAGAGGGCACTAATCTAGCCCCTGGCTCATCCTGATGCCTTGCTTTATATGACATGCCATTTATCCTACAACGGCGGGTTGTAAGATGATCCAGAACTCATGCTTTTGGCCAACCCTACCTTTTTGCTGATGCTTGCGTTAATAAAGTTGTGGCCTTTCCTCCACATGCGGCTTTGCGTTTTATTGTGGCGGCGCCCTCACAGGCAATGGGAACTGCACTCAGAGCACTTGGGAGAAATAAATCACCAAGGACAGATAGCAGCCCAATACAGCTGTTTCAAATACAGGAAACAAAACAATAGCCCACACTCTGCACCCTACTCCTAAGGTGACTTAAACTGAGGGCACTGCTCCTGGCAGACCAATTTTGACCTGACACATGGAATTTTCCCCTTAACCAACCTCCTTCCCAAGTAAATCTTCCACTCTCTGCTTTAACTATTAATTGTCCTATAACTGAAAAGCTAAAGTAAGGCATACTGATCTGTTGATCAAGAGCCACAGAGAGGTTGCATCCAAGGGTAACCAGGATCAGGGCAAGGAAAAATCCAACTGGTCACATCCATCAACCAGTGACAATGCAACTGCTCCAGTACTAACTTTTCTTTACCCTCCCCATTACCTTTTCCTTTGGTACAGAACCTATTGAGTTGTAAGCCTGTAAGCAGGGGTTGCCTTATTTTTAATAAGGTACAACACCTGGAAAAAAAAATAGGGGCTTGCGGTGCACCTTCATCCTGCACAGAAAACATCTCTACCCCAGCATGCCTAAACTTCTGTCTTGACTTCCCACTCCTATTTTTAAAATACATCATTACCAAGTATTAGGACTTATCTGTATGGAGGATCCTGAAACACATTGGCGTTTATCAGACGGGGTCTTTGCAGCTCAGATCTGGGGCTTCTGCGGATCAGGCGATTCGCATTCACGTGATAACGAGAATGTATTTTTTCATACCTAGTAGCTTTAAATGTGAGCCCCTTCCGCAGGACTTCTGAACTGAATCCTTCCTGGCTTCTCATTTTGACGCGTTTTGGCGAGTACGCTAAATAAGGGGATTGGCGTGATTCGCATTGGGGCTCTGTTCGATCTCACTGCGAATTGGTGTGAAATCCCAATTTGCTTGTGCTCCTGAACACCACCGCAAGACAACCAAGGTTGCAAATCTCCCATGATGCCCTGCTGCAATTTGTCCCATTTTCTTCCGGTGGCTCTTTTTGCTTTCAGGGCAACCAGCACTCCATTGGAGCTCTCTCTGCTTCCCTCTCCTTCCCTTGCAAAGCAGCCTGGCCAGCGAGTGCTTTCTCCCTCCCTGCCTCTCTCTTTCACACACACACACACACACATATATATATATATCCCTGGCAGCCAAATTCAAAGGGATCCTCCGTGTCAGAGCCCCATCCACTTCATCCACATGTACATCTATCCTAAGGATGTATACTAATATTTTTGAAATAGATGTGAAGGAAATGAAACATGAGGATGGAGGGAGAGATGGAACTCCCAGAATTCCATAGCCTCGAGTCAAGGACCCCACAATAGACTCCAACTCCCATAATAGTAATACTTTATTTTTAAAATAATAATAATAATTTATTATTTTAAAATAATAATAATAATAATAATAATAATAATAATAATAATAATAATAATAATTTAGGTTATTAGTTTGCTGAGGCACCAGAGCTCTCTGGCAGAGAAGGCTCAATGTCTCTGGACACTACAGTTCCCAGAATTCCATAGCACTGAGCCAGGACAGTTAAACTGGAGTTAAACTGGATTATCTCCCCAGTGTGGATGCAACCTAAGAGACGGCAACTGAATGACAGGAGGATGGATGTAGATATATATAGATATAGCTATAGCTCTTTAAGGGCTTTTGGACTTCAGCTCCCAGAATCCCAGGCTATTGGCCAACATGGCTGAGGCTTCTGGGAGCTGAAGTCCAGGATCCTTTAAAGGGCACAGTTTGGGGACCACTGGGATAGATGTTGATGTGGATGAATTGGATCGGGGCTCTGACACGGAGGATCCCTTTGAATTTGGCTGCCAGGGATGGGAAACTAGAAGGGAGGAAGAAAAAAGGGGCAGCTGTCATTCACATGAGGCTAGCATTCGCATGAAAGTGGAGTCAGGCTCCCTTCTTAGCCCCAGAAGTGCAAAGGTTCAGGATGCCTTCAGGGCCCCACTGAGCATGTGCAAGGGTCCCAATTCGAATCGTTGAATCCCCCGTGGTATGCACCAATGTGGAAATACAATTTGCACTCACTCCACTTTGTCTGAATCCACATCACGTGACTTCCTTCGATTCGATTCCCCGTCAGTTCAGAAGAGCAACAGAACAGTGACCAGGTATGAAAATACATTCTCGTTATCACATGAATGCGAATCGCCCGATCCGCAGAAGCCCCGGATCTGAGCTGCAGAGACCCCGTCTGATAAACGCCATTTGTTAGCTCTGCTTTTTATTATTAAGTGTATGGGGAATGGACAGGCAGAGATCTCATCATGCTTAAGGAGGGAGACCAATTGCTTACACATCCCTTCCTTCCTTCCTTCCCTCCCCCCCCCCCCCCCTGACTCACTACAGCGTGCCCGCGCCATATGCGGGAGCGCTTTACGCGGCTTGAGCATACGCGCTCAAGCCACGGGGCGCACGCGGGGCGGAAGGGGCAGCACGTCCCATTCAATTGAATGGCCGTGCGCGCCCGTTGCGCCCTGCGCGCTGCCACGCCGCCGTGCACGAGCCCCATTGTTTACAATGGGGCTTGAGCATAGGCGGAATTCGCCTTATGCGGAGGGATCCGGAACGGATCCCCGCATAAGGCGAGGGCACACTGTACTACCACCTCTTCTTCCTTTCCTTACTAGCTTGTACACAACATTAAAGATAAAAGAGCCCTCCCCAGATTTCTCTCTGGTAACATTACATGCAGTGGCATCACTGAGGGGGTGCAGGGCAACCCCCCAGAGGGGCTTGTCACCCAGTGGAGTGGTACACCCAGGAAGGGTGCTGCCTTCTGAGTCCAGCGCGGCAGTTGCCACATGGCAGTAGCGGATGAGAGGCAGATGCCTTCTCAGTGTCGGGCTCAGAAGGCAGGGGAATGGCTGCAGTAGTATCTGGCCAGGCCAGGGGGGAGGGCAAGGCAGTTCATGCCCCCCCCCATTGGGTGACATCAAGCCTAGTGACACAGCTGCTTGTATGGCAGCTAAAGTGGAATCATTGTTCTAGAACTATATAATGTGAAAGGGCACACATATAAAAGAATGTAAAGCTGCTTTCAGTTCTAATTTAAAACATTTCCTTCCCCCAGGTGTGAAAGGAGCAGCAAGGTGAACCAATCAAAAGCTGTCTTTGGGGGCACGCAGCCAACCAAGTCCTAGAACTATTCTTATATTTGTGGAGATGCTTCACATTAAAACTGAATAAGGATCCTGGGTCAGGACCCTATCTAAGGTCCAGTGTGGGTGGTATCATTGCTCAGGCTGCAGTTGTTCATTAGCATTTTGAGAGGAAACAACTCCTACACATTCACAGATGCAACCCGCTTCTTTAAGACATCTAAAAGATCACTTCAAGAAGGAATCTCAGAGCTGCTTCATAGCAAGAGGCACTCTCCTGTCATTGTTTAACTTCATTCTTCTTCCTCTGCCTTCTTCTCTTTCTTGTTTCTTGTCCATACTAAAGAGTGTCATTGTTCTCATCTGTTAAACACTGAAGGCAAACCTTTATCTCTGATCCAGCTGACACCATGCCTTGTATCACTCATCCATCTTTCCTACCACAGGTGGGCTTCTGCTATTGAGCTTTGTCACTATTCATCTGCCTCCCCTCTTTAAAGCCACATTTTTCCCTTTCCCTAAAACTGATCAATTGCAAGGACAAACTAGACCCGACTTTCAAACCATAATTAGCAATAATCTCAGCCATTAAGAAAAATAAATCACAGTAGGTTGGAGGGTATTTTTTTTTTATTCAGACTCCAGTATGAAGTGAGGGTGTGATTAAATCTTCTTTCCCTACACACTATGGTGTTAATGAAAATTGGAAATTATACACCAGGTATTTAATTTGATGGTTTTTTTAGAAACCCAGACATGGTTGTTAATCATGCTATTAAAAGTAAAATTAATTTGACCATTTCATTAATCCTCATCATTGACCAAAACAGTGGAGAAGTAAGGTCAGGCCTGTACCCATCTTGTCCAACTGCCTATGAAATATTGTTTCAAAGTATCTTCAAACCTTAGTAATTTTCTTTAAAAATATAACAGTATGTGGTTCTGGACAGCCCATTTGGTGTAGTAGTTTAAGTGTTGGAATAGGACTCTTTGAGACCAGTGTTTGAAGCCCCACTCAACTATGGAAACCCACTGAGTGGCCTTGGAAGAGTCATTGGTTGACCAACCATGAAATAATGAGACCAGACACAAATAACTGGATTAAACAAGGGCTACTTTATTGACCTAGGACCTATTTCAATGTTTAAAGGCCTGGGGATAAGCAAACAAGGGGGAGATGTGGGTACAGCTGAAGGCCAGACATCAACTTATCACACCACCCCAGCCTTCCCTTGTGTGAAACACCAAACCCCAAAGGCAATCCAGAGATTGGTTACTATCTCAGATGGTTGTCTTTGGAAGTCCAAACCTGGAGAGCAGTGGCATCACTACCCAGGGTGTCATGCATGGGGGGGGGGCCGCAGGGCTTCTGTGGGTGAAACCAAAACGGCATGCCCCCTCACTTTGCTGCTGCACACTGCTCTACATGTGAATAGAACAGTACATGGCAGGGAGGGGGAGTGCTCCATAGGATGTCACCCCTCCTCTGAGGTGTCACCTGGTGTGGTCTGAACCCCCACAGCTCTCTAGTGATGCCACTGATGGAGAGCTCTCTCCCAAATCCTGTGACTTTCTAAGAGAGAGTGAACCCCCAGATCATCCCAAGTGAAGACTCCTTCACAAGCCCCCCCCCCCCCCGTCCTTTGCCTCTTGGAAGCAGTTCTAGAGCCCAACCCTCCATCACAATGGGGTGTCAAGTTGTACATCAATCTCATGTTTTCTCTCCCCCCACTACCTACCAGTGGAAGCTTATTTACTGACAACACCTCATGCCAATTGTCAAAGTCCCAACAGCTACAGAATGGGGTAAACAAAACAAAAAAAAAACCCAGGAAAAGGTGTGTGGGGGGGTCCTCTCTGGCCCTAAAGAGGCCAGCGAGGCTGATACTGTGAAGCTGATACTGCGCTGAGTGTGGGTGAGTGGGTTGATGCATACAGGAGAAAGAAGGGCAACTGGCCTTTAAATAGCCTCCTAACTTGCTCTTTGTGCATGATACCTCTTCCAGCCAAGTGCAAGGCATTCCGGTCTTCTCCATGGAGGACAACAAATAGACCTCTCAGCCACAGAGGTGATTGCCATGAGGCTTGAGGACTGAACTCTCTCAGGTCACAGTCATATTCCCTCAGCTTTAGAGAAAGGCAATGGCAAATGTCCTCTGGATTAATCTTGCCAAGAAATCCTTATGATAGTGCTGTCATAAGATGTAGTTAATGTGAAGGTGCACACAACAGCAACAACAACAACATATATAGTAGATGTTGGCAAAACATCAGGAATAAACTCTTCTAGAACATGGCCACATAGCCCAGAAAAACCACAAAAAACTATAGTTCTAACTACTTCCCAAGGCACAGCTGAGCTACTCTGTTGAATCAAAAACAGCAGAGTCTTGTGGTACTTTATTTATTATTTATAAAAATATATTTTATTACTTAAAATAACACATAATTTCACATCCATTCCATACACTAGTCTGTCATACAATACATAACACCTACATACATAAACAAAAACATCAAAAATAGCAAAATACAATAACCATGTAATACATAAAGATGCATTAATGACTTATCTTTGTACTTCTCATCTATCCTTGTTAAATTTATTCTTTTTTTTTTTAGCTCCAAAAAATAAGTTGTAGTTTTTTATTGTTATTTTCTACTCTTTGTTTGTTGCTCTCTATTTCAATAATTTTCCCTGTTTCTCCCTTCTGGATAAATGAATTATTTTATATTACTCACTTTATTGAACATCCAGCCATACAAATTTCCAGTATTTCCTTACTAAATCCCATTCTTCCTCAGCTTTTTTTACTGATTTATTTTTCAAGTAGTGGGTTACAATGTCCATTTGCAGCATGTTTACTAATTGTAACAACCAATCTTCATGTTGGTATTTCTTCACTTTTCCATTTTTGAAGTCACCAAAACCTCAATTTTTCTTTTCAAATTCTTTTTCAAAACCTCATGTTATATTCAATAAGAATAATTCTAGCTTCACGAAGACTCAAAAACAGCAGGTTCTTGTGATACTTTAAAGGCAACTGCAATGAGCCAAAAAATGCAGGACTTCCTTGAGGAGGCAAGACTCAAATGCTATCCTACACACAATTACCTCCTTGACAAATTATCTTTTGGAGCACTAGTCCCAGAATCCACCAGACAACCTTGGCTTTAGCTTTACTGTCTTGGCTTTAGCTTTACTGTCACATAGTATTCTCTTGCACTGGATTGAAACAAGACAGTAATATACACATAGGAGATTATCACACAGGGTAATGAGGGATTGCTCCCGTCCTTATCGCGTCCACGCTTATGCAATCCTTATTCCATCAGTGGCCCCATCATTTCATTAATGTAAGTTTCCATTAATACAAACCGATGGGCCATGCCACTTCAGAAGTGGGAGAAGGACGAGATAAGTTAGATGTTGTCTGAAAATCTTATCATGATCATGCAATAAGAATGTGTCATGAACACTATAACAATGACATCATGTGATAATCTTCGCACAATCACACTGGAAAGACAATACAAGGACATCCCGTTCCCCATGTCATAATCTCCCAAAAGACCTCTGGGCAGGTGTAGTGCCAGGAGTGGCAATCATGAATGACTTTGACCTCGGTGTATATTATAATGGATAGGAAGAACTAGGTTGGCACCAGCAGCTGACATTATAAATATCAGGAACCTGGGCAGGGGTAGGAATCGTGCATACCATGAGCCATGCGCAATTTGAGGAGGAACAGACAGATCTCTTCCCCGTCAACATCACAGCAACATTTAAAATTTAGCCAAAAGTCACTTCTAGGGGCTATAATTTTGCATTTACCATATTTTCTGGCGTATAAGACGACTAGGCGTATAAGACAACCCCCAACTTTTCCAGTTAAAATACAGAGTTTGGAATATACTCGCCGTATAAGACTACCCTTCTTCCAACACACACCAAATAAAAAAATTTAAAAAACATCAGATTTGATTTCAATATAGTAATTTTAATTCAAATATTTATGACATGCAGATACTTAGCAGGAAAACTTGTTTTATACAAAGCCTGCTTGGATTGGTTAGCTCTCCTTGCCTGCCCAGCCCTCCCTGTCTCCAAGACTATCAGAGCAGTATTGAAAACACGGCTCTTTTTTCCATACCCTGGGCGTTCAGGACACCTGCAGTTTGCTCTGCCCTTCAGTTACACGTGCAGTGACTGCAGATTCTCCAGTCCAGCTCAGATGTTTCATCATCTGCCCTATAAGATGACACCCGGCGTATAAGACAACCCACAAGTTTTGAGAAGATTTTCCTGGGTTAAAAAGTAGTCTTATACGCCAGAAAATACAGTACTTTCTGTTGTTTTTTTTCCATGAAGAAACACAGCCAAATGAGGAAAAGAACAGAAATGTCACTTCTGGTAGTGTTCTATCTGTGCATGTTCATGAAGAACTGGAAATGGCCTTTGAACATTATGTGCATGCTCATGCTCACCCTTGCGTTAAAGGGTCTCAAGGGCCCATCAAGATTTGCCAGTGAAAGGGCTTTAAGGTGGAACTGAAATCATATTTTGCTGGCAGAATTTGAGAGATATTTTCAGCTGAACAGATATTGTTGTTATGTGCCTTTAAGTTGTTTCTGACATATGGTGACCCTAAGGCAGAGCTATCACGTGGTTTTCTTAGCAAGATTTGTTCAGAGTGAGTTTGCCTTTGCCTTCCTCTGCAGCTAAGAGAGTTATGACTTGCCCAAAGTCACCCAGTGGATTTTCATGGCTTAGTGGGGATTTGAACCCTAGTGATAGGGTTCCAGAGTGATAGCCCAGTGCTCAAACCACTACACCACACTGGCTCTTTGGATACATACGCCAGTGAAAAACCTGACAAAGATGGCAGTGAGGGAAAACAGAACTGAACCCTGAGTGGGCCTGTAGTGAAGCACATTTATGCATTATTGTATACTATACTTCTAGACTATACTATACTGCTTCTGAGAGCAGGACATTGTGCCTGACTTAAATTGGGGGGGGGGGTTAAAAAGCTGCCGCTCTCCCTGGCAGTGTCCCCATGCCTAAATTTAGAATCTGTTAAAATCCCACACCAGTGTAGAATATGGTTATAATCTACCACCAATATAGAAACCCCACACAAAAGGGAACCATAAGTAGAGAATTCTACCTGTGGTATGAAAGGTTTTATCTCTCAGCATAATCTATGCTGTGCACACTTAAAGATTACAATCTATGTTGCAGACATGTACAGATCACTTATAGAACTCTTGTGAAAGAAACCATGGAGAATTTGGAGGAAGAAGACAAAGCACCCTGTCTCTTGAACACTTACTCCAGAACGCCAGGTACAAACACCCAACAACAACCCCACTCCTTACACAGGTAAGAAAGGGAAGGGAGAAAACCATGCTATAGTCATTAAGGCGTGGGACAGACCACCTGAAAAGGGCAGCCTCCCAGTGGCTGAATCTCCTCTGGAAGAAAACCACAACCACCAAACCACGTGGCTTCCCTATGGAGGAAAATAAACCCGGAAAAATGGGTTTGTTTTGAGCCGCAGGGGCGGCATAAGAAGTGTTCCATTGGCTCACTCATTACGTAAGTGCCATGTGGAAACATGCGGATGCCACACTGCACTTACATAACAATGACAGCACCCATGTACACAGGGTGCCACCATTGTTACGCTGCCCACACATATTAGGGTTAGGGACTGTGCAGTTGCCACACAGTCCCTAACTAACCCTAGAATCAGCACACAAATGTAAAACTTGGGATAACATTCTCATACATCTTTATTTTTAAAAAATGTGATGCAAGAAAGTATTCAGTATCTCTTTGCACAACATCCAAACACCATTCCCCAAGGCAGTTGTCAAGTTGCTCTGCCACAGCTGTTTAAAGGCTGAGGTGATAAGGCAGTCCTCACTCTGGAAGAGAAATGAAAACACTGGAAATCTGGTAGATTCAACATGTTTCTCTTGTCCTGGCTGCAGAAGTGTTGGTGCCACTGTTAGCTTGATTTGCATCTCCTTTAACCTTGGAATTTGACAAAGGCTTTTGATGGGAGTAGCATGGAACAGAACACATGGAGATTAAACGTTAACTCTCTTTGCTGCATGAATGTACCCTGTGTCTTGGCTAAATTCTATTGCTCCAATATTCTGGGCACCTGTGGCATAATGACATGGTTGTTGGACTATGACTGTAGAGACCAGGGTTCAATTCCCAGTTCAGCCATGAAACCTACTGGGTGACTTTGAGCAAGTCACATGGTCTCAGCCTCAGGGAAAGACAATGGCAAACTTTCTCTGAACAAGAAAACCCCATGATAGGGGGTGGAATGGGGAAAGATATTCTCTTCTCTTTTGACTCAGGCAGCAAAAACAGCCATTACAACTACAGTATTTCATTATTATACCCTATCAGTTTTCTGTCAAGTTTAGACTCTAAAAGCAGGCAATTTTTTCCCTTGCTAGGAACGCTGACTCCTAGCAAGCAAAGCAGCACAATTCAAATGAAAGGGAGGCTACATGTAAGGAATACATCTATATGCAATATCATTCAAGATCAGAGCTTTCAATTTTTATTTCAGGGCTACAGTTCCCAAAATCCCAAACCAGAATCAACAGCTGGCTCAGGCTTCTAAGAGCTGTGGTTTGAAAAAAAATCCAATCTTTGTCCAGCAAGGAATTTTAAAGCAATAATTGTATATTTGAATGGACACCCAGTCTTGGGATACATTGTGTGATAAGGAAAAGATCAAACATGGAACCAAGCCAGCGCAATTGTGCATGGAACCAAGCTAGCACAAAGCTTTCTGAAAATTATGCATACCAAGAATAAAATTAATTTCCAAATATGTATCTTTTGCAATCCCAGATCAGGTGGGATTTTAACCAATTTTTCTAGGTTTTAATAAGAATTTTAGGATTTTTTTCTTTTTAATTCAGGTATTTTCTGGTAGCAGTCAGAAGAATAAAAATTGCTAGGATGCTGGTGTGTGTGAATGTATTTGCAGAACTGTATTGACTGCCTCCTTTTAAAAAAATCACTTCAATACACTCTTGGATGACAGAATTGGGGGGCATACTTATCAAATGTGAAGGTGACACCAAATTAGGAGGAATATCTAATACCCCAGAGGACAGGATCATAATTCAAAATATCCTGAATAGACTAGAAAGCTGGGCCAAAGCTAACGAAGTGCAATTCAACACAGAGAAATGTAAGGTACTGCACTTAGAGCGGAAAAATGAAATGCACCAATATAGGATGGGGGACACTTGGCTGAATGAAAGTACATGTGAAAGAGATCTAGGAGTCCAAGTAGACCACAAGTTGAACATGAGTCAAAAGTGTGATGTGGCAGCTAACAAGGCCAATGCAATTTTAGGCTGCATAAATAAAAGTATAGTGTCTAGATCAAGGGAAGTAATAGTGCCACTCGATTCTGCTTTAGTCAGGCCTCACCTGGAATACTGTGTCCAGTTCTGGGCAGCACAACTCAAGAAGGACATTGAGAAACTCGAGCGTGTCCAAAGGAGGGCGACTAAAATGGTGAAGGGTCTGGAAATCATGTCCTCCATTTTTTTTATTATTATTCAACATAAAAATAGTTTACAAGTCCATATATATTTTACATCTTATTTGTTAAACAGAATATAACTTTTATTACCTCTAAAACTTCATTGATATGAATAGCTTACTAAATTTCCTGTTTCCCATGTTGTATATGCTCTACTTCTGTATATCTAAATATTACTCCCTCAAAATAAACTACTCTATATTTACTTATAAGAGGGTGTGTTTATCTTCCCACAATTTTGCAACCTTTTTCCATTTTTCATCATATTGTTGAAATGAATGATTATTTATATATGCTGATAGAGTATCTAATATAGCTGACTCATGTAACTTTGTTACCCATTCATCTATTGCTGAAACCAAATCAGATTTTCAGTATTTTGCATAGGTTAGGCAGGCAGCAGTTATCATATACAACAGAACATTTAACTCATCTTGAACCAGATTATCTTCTATTATATCAGTTACATTTAGTAAGAAAAGTTCAGGACTTAGTGGGATATTTTTCCTTAAAATTTGTGTAATTTTTTTTGTAAATCATTTTCCAGAATTTTTTTTGCTTTGCTGCATTGCCACCACATGTGGTATAGAGTCTCTTCTTTCTCCCTACATTTCCAACATGGAAACCATGTCCAGGGACGTAGCCAGGATTTTGGGAAGGGGGGGTCAAGACTAAGTGCCACCATTTTGAGAGGCTAAGAGCCCCCCCAAGACAGAAAAAGAGGATCGCGCGTTTACCCTCGACACCTCGATGGCACCACTTTAACTTCCGTTATGGCTTCGTGCTATGGAATCTTGGGATCTGTAGTTTTGAGGACCTGTTGAGTCATCTGTCAGGTGCCACAACAAACTACAAATCCCAGCATTTCACAACATGGAGCCAAGGGCAGTTAAAGTGGCATCAAACTGGATTATTTTTTCAGTGCAGATGCAAACTGAGTCCTTCCTCTGAAGGTGTTTACATCAGATAAATTCAGCTCGATAAAGCAAAGTGCAGCTGCTCAAGCAATGAGTGGCAGCCACTCTGTTCATGCTCAGAGACACTCTGCTCATGCTGAAGCTCAGTGTACAGTGTACAGTGTACAGAAGCACAACATTATTTTTAAAATTTGGGCAGGTTACAGGTTGCCGCTTTGCAGCGGTCTGCCGCCACCGCCGTTTGCTCCGTGCAGGAGCCGCAGCAGCCACACCGCACGGACCGAAAAAGAAGCTCCAAAATGGAGCTTCTTTAAGCGGCGCCTCTATGATGTCGCGAGGCGCCAGGAGTGGACTCGCGACGTCATAGACGCTGCGACACGTGTGGACGCACAGTGTCCGATACGTAAATATGGCGGCGGCCGTGTACAGAATACGTACTAGGGTTAGGGGGGTGCAGAAGCACTGCCCCTTCCTAACCCTAGTACGTATTCATTACGTACTAAATGGCGGTGTGTAACCCGCCATTGTGTATTAAATTACCTTCAGTCTATGTCTATGAGATGCATATGAAACATACATGGATCCCATCTCCCATTATATCCCATTAAACATACTGTATATAAATATACCAAACTCTGAAAAACTCCAAAATCCAAAATACATCTAGTCCTCAGCATTTTGGGTAAGGGATATTATTATTATTATTATTATTATTATTATTATTTTACTATATTGTATATGGATATAACTGCTGAAAGGAAAGTTAGAAGTCACCTTTTCTTTCTTTTATATTTCCTTTTAGAAGCTTCCTTCCTTCTTTTTTCTTTCTTTCTTCCTTTCTCCCCTTCCTCTTCCTCCCTTTCTTTTCCTTCTTTTCTTCAGTTCTCCCTCCCTCCCTATCATTCTTCCTTCCTTTTTTTCCCCCTTCCTTCCTTCCTTTCTTCTTCCTACTCTCCTTCTGCAGGAAGAAACTTTTATTCTGGCAAAAGCACAAGGGAGGAGGGGGAGGAGGAGGAGGAGTGGAAGCTGGACTCCAATGGAAACAAAAGGGAAAGAAATCACAGGGACCCACTCCCTCCCCCTCCCTCCCCATCCTCTCTCTCTCTCTCTCTCTCTCTCTCCCCCTTCTCTCTCGCTGAGCTTGCAACTTTTGTTTTGTCTTTCCCCTTTTCCCTCTCCGAGTTCTCCGTGGTTTTGATGGTGGGGAGGAGGGGGGAGGAAGGAGCTTGAATGCCCCCATGGCCCGTCCCCCCCCCAAAAAAAACCCTTGGCTATGTCCCTGCCATGTCCTATGAGGAATGCCTTAGGGAGCTGGGGATGTTTAGCCTGGAGAAGAGAAAGATAAGAGGTGATATGATAGCCTTGTTTAAATATTTGAAGGGATGTCATATTGAGGAGGGAGCAAGCTTGTTTTCTGCTGCTCCAGAGAACAGGACCCGGATCAATGGATGCAAGCTACAGAAAAAGAGATTCCACCTCAACATTAGGAGGAACTTCCTGACAGTAAGGGCTGTTCGACAGTGGAACACACTCCCTGGAAAAGTAGAGGAGTCTGCCTCCTTGGAACAGAGGCTGGATGGCCATCTGTCAGGTATGCTTTGATTCTGATTTCCTGCATAGCAGGGGGTTCACTGGATGGCCCTTGTGGTCTCTTCCAACTCTATGATTCTATGAAATATGATTCTATGAAATCGAGTCGGTTAGTACCGATGATGTGGACAAGATCCTTAGAAGCGTTCGGAAGACAACCTGCTCTCTCGATCCCTGTCCCTTATGGCTAGTGGCTCAGGGGGGACCGGTGGTAACTTCATTGTTACACCGGATTATAAATACATCTTTGAGGGATGGGCAATTTCCATCCAGCTTAAAATTGGCCATAGTAAAACCGCTGCTCAAAAAGCCCTCCCTCGACCCCCTGATGCATAATAATTATCAGCCAGTTTCGCTACTGCCATTTTTGGGGAAGGTGATCGAGAGGGCGGTTGCAATCCAGCTTCAATCGATCTTGGACGAAACGGATTATCTGGACCCATTTCAAACCGGCTTTCGGGCGGGCTATGGGGTTGAGACGGCCATGGTCGCCTTGGTCATAGAATCATAGAATCATAGAATCATAGAATCGTAGAGCTGGAAGAGACCACTAGGGCCATCCAGTCCAACCCCCTGCCATGCAGGAAATCCAAATCAAAGCATCCCTGACAGATGGCCATCCAGCCTCTGCTTAAAGACCTCCAAGGAAGGAGACTCTATTACCCTCCGAGGAAGTGCATTCCACTGTCGAACAGCCCTTACTGTCAGGAAGTTCCTCCTAATGTTCAGGTGGAATCTCTTTTCCTGTAGTTTGCATCCATTGTTCCGGGTCCTGTTCTCTGGAGCAGCAGAAAACAAGCTTGCTCCCTCTTCAATATGACATCCTTTCAAATATTTAAACAGGGCTATCATATCACCTCTTAACCTTCTTTTCTCCAGGCAAACATCCCCAGCTCCCTAAGTCGTTCCTCATAGGGCATGGTTTCCAGACCCTTCACGATTTTTGTCGCCCTCCTTTGGACACGCTCCAGTTTCTCAATGTCTTTTCTGAATTGTGGTGCCCAGAACTGGACACAATATTCTAGGTGGGGCCTGACCAGAGCAGAATACAGTGGCACTATTAATTCTCTTGATCTAGACACTATACGTCTATTGATGCAGCCTAAAATAGCATTGGCCTTTTTAGCTGCTGCATCACACTGTTCACTCATGTTCAACTTGTGGTCTACTTGGACTCCTAGATACCTTTCACACGTACTTTCATTCAGCCAGGTGTCACCCATCCTATATCTGTGCATTTTATTTTTCCGCCCTAAGTGCAATACCTTACATTTCTCTGTGTCGATGATCTCCGTCTGGGCATTGACAGGGGAAGCGTGTCCCTGTTGGTGCTCTTGGACATCTCAGCGGCTTTCGATACCATAGACCATGGTATCCTTCTGGAGCGCCTGGCAGAGGTGGGAATCGGGGGCACTGCGCTCCAGTGGTTCTGATCCTACCTCTCTGGGAGGTTCCAGATGGTGCAGCTGGGAGACGTGTGCTCTGATAAGAGGGCCCTTATATCTGGGGTCCCTCAATGAGCCATTCTGTCTCCCATGCTTTTCAACATTTACATGAAACCGCTGGGAGAGATCATCCGGAGACATGGAGCACGGGATTATCAGTACGCTGATGACACCCAAATAGTCTTCTCTATGTCTCCAACTGATGCAGTGACTGGGGATGGCATCTCTCCTCTTGTGGCCTGTCTGGAGTCGGTAATGGGCTGGATGAGGGAAAACCGACTCATTCTGAATCCAGAGAAAACGGAGGTGCTCGTGATAGGTTCCCCTGGCCCAGGGATGGCGGTGGTTCCACCTGTCCTGAACGGGATCACGCTTTCTGTGAAGGACTCGGTACGCAGTCTGGGGGTGCTCCTTGATTCGTCGCTCCACCTTACATCTCAGGTGGATGCGACGGTCAGGAGCGCCTGTTATCAGCTTCGGCTGATTCGCCAGCTGCGTCCCTACCTGGACCAGGGGAACCTTGAAATGGTAGTACATGCTCTGGTAACCTCTCGTTTGGATTTCTGCAATGCACTCTACATGGGGCAACCCTTGTACCATACCCGGAAACTACAACTAGTGCAGAATATGGCAGCCAGACTGGTTACTGGCATACCCAGAGCCAGTCACATAACACCAGTGCTTAAAGATCTGCACTGGCTGCCTATTCGCTTCCGGGCGCAATACAAGGTGTTGGTTATTACCTATAAAGCCCTGAATGGCTTGGGCCCAGGATACCTTGAGGACCGCCTCTCCCCATACAATCCGCCCGCACTCTCAGAACATCTGGGCAGCAGCTATTGAGGGTTCCAGGGGCCAGCCTAGCCTCCACGTCTCCGACCCTCTGGAACTCCCTGCCCATTGAGCTCCGCTCGGCCACCTCCCTGGCCCAGTTCCAAAAGGGGCTGAAGACCTTCCTGTTTAAACTAGCATTCCCTGATACAGGCCCCAACTAATCCCCCCCCCCCCGCTCTATGTCAGCAGTGGCAAGCTGGCCAGAATTGTTTTTAATCCATTTGTTTTTACTGTATTTGTAACCCATGTATTTTATGATGTTGTACACCGCCCTGATTATACAGAAGGGCGGGATATAAATAAAAATTTTATTATTATTATTTATTATTATATATTATTTGAATTTACCTCCAAATAATGCAGGTCAGAATTTATTATAGGGGGGAAAAACAGTAAGGACTGTTCGACAGTGTAACACACTCTTTGGAAGAGTGGTGGAGTCTTCTTCCCTGGAGGTCTTTAAACAGATGGCCATCTGTCAGGGATGCTTTGATTAAGAGTTCCTGTATGGTAAGAGATTGGACTGAATGGCCCAAGGAACACAAGAGACACTGCAGACTGGCCCAGCCAGAAAAATCAGCAGTAGCAGAACATGCCACAAACCATCCTGGGCATAACATACTGTTTGAAAACAGTGAAATTCTGGACCATGCCAACCACTACCATGTCAGGATGCACAGGGAAGCCATTGAAATCCACAAACTGTCAGGGATGATGGGAGTTGTAGCTCTTCACCTCTGGCTTGAACTCACCACCTGGTTGTGCACCGCGCTGACCAGTTTTGGCCAGTGGTTATAGCTTAGCAAGAGTTACAGAGAATAGGCTGAAGACCCCGACAAACTCTCCAAGCCTTCTCACTCTTGCTTCCACAGAAGTCTTCACCCTTCTTCAGGATCCAGCTGGTTCTTGTAGATTCACCCAAGACACCAGACAACTCAGTAGTCTTAAATAAAAGATCTACTTTATTCTACTATATACAGCTCCAATACTATCCAACACAACAATACTCACTATCCACTACTACTACCCACTCTACAACCCACAAAATACATTGGGATGCATAGTCATTATTATAGTCAATGCAAGATACCACCCACTGTTGTCTGTTTCCACCCAGTAGGCGTGTACACCATTCCCATTGGTTCTCTTGGTTCATCCTACAATTAATGATTTCATCATCTCAGCCTTGACCACTTAACAATTGTCAGGTGTGTCCAATTATCCACTTTACATTTCTTGTCCTTGGCAGTCAGGACTTGTTAATTGTATTACCATTTACACCTGTGTGGTTCTAAGTTGGCTTCTGCTGAGTCACCCTGACTCTCACATACATCTTTTATTTCACTTACTGTATAACCCATGTTGCTTTTTTCTGGATAATTTCAACCGGAAAGAAGAAACCCTTAAAGTGAACAAAATTCAGCTACCAGTCCTGAGGAATAGCAAAATAAGGACTCAGCAAATGCAAATGGCAAACCATTCAGAGCCAGGGGCTTTCCCAGCTGATAGCAATCACCAATTAGCAGACATTAATCCTCTTTTGCATTAGCCTCCCAGCCTGAGGCCGGCCATCAGCACAGAACAATACACATGCAAATCACTCCTGCATTCCCAGGCTCACACAGTATATATACACCCAACTTTTCCAGGCAAAGCATTCTCTGAAGATGCCAGCCACAGATGCTGGTGAAACGTCAGGAGGAAAATCTTCTAGAACATGGCCACATAGCCCGAAAAACCCACAAAACTCCATGGATGCCGGCCGCGAAAGCCTTCGACTTCACGTTGGTCCTTGAACAGATCAAGCCTGAACTCTCCCTGGAAGCCAAAATGAAGCTGAGGCAGTTGTACTTTGGTCACACTAGAAAAGACCATAGTGCTAGGGAAGGTAGAAAGTAGTAGGAGAGGAAGAACCCACACCAGATGGGTAAACTCAATCAGAAAGGTCACAGGCCTGGATTTGCAGAATCTGTGCAGAACAATGGAAGATAGGGGGCTTGAAAATATCTCATCAGTTAACAGCAAAAAAAAATCATTTGTTTGGTGTTATGCTCCATTTGCACACACGATGGCAGCAAACCCCCACGATCTTGTCTAAGAGGAGGCTATTATAAACATGAAGTCACACTTCTGTGTTTTCTTGAATGTGAAATCAGAGCCTCTACTGTCCCAACCCATGGAGAAATCCATGAGTGACCCAAGAGTGACTCTTGATGGACAACAAGGAAAAAGAGGAGGCTACTTCTTCACAAGCACATTTTAAGCCTATTGCCAGAATCAGGAAGAATATTCAAAGATCATAGTCTGTGGCTGCTAGATGTCAGAGGTGTTTGGTCATTGTACATGCTTCCTGTTTTATACCAGTCTCTGTGTATTTGGCTAAAATTAAAAGATAAAAGTTTTCCCTTGACAGGAATGTCTAGTCATAACTGACTGTAGGGAGTGGTGCTCATCTCCGTTACTAAACAAAATTTTCTAATCCTGAAAAGTAATAATTTGTAAATACTGTTACCAGAATTGTATGTTTCTACACCTATATTACGACAGATATCCTGGAAGTTTCTTGTTTGCAAGCCTGATGCCCCAATCTCTATTGAACACCAATTCCTTCCCCCTCCAGTTCGTTTTGCAAGCCTTTGCTTCCTATGGGAAAAACTCCCCATTTAAAAACATTTGCATCTCTCTCTGCTCTGTTTTGCAAGCCTTTGCTTCCAGTGGAAAAACCTTTCCATTTAAATCTACTGTACTTACTTCTCTCTTGCTCCATTTTGCAAGACCTGGCTTTCCATGGAAAAACCTCTCCATTTAAACCCACTAGCTTCTTTCTCTTCTCCGTTTTGCAAGACCTGACCTTCTATGGAAAAACCTCTCCATTTAAATCCACCTGCTTCTTTCTCTGCTCTGGTTTGCAAGACCTGGCTTTCCATGGAAAAACCTCTCCATTTAAATCCACTTGCTTCATTCTCTGCTGTGTTTTGCAAGGCCTTGCTTCCTATGGAAACAACTCTCCGTTTAAATCCACTTGCTTCCATTCTCAATCTGATGCTAAAACCTCTCCTCCAGCACTTGGGAATCAGTTGGGAGAGGTCCAGAGAAGGAGAAGGAGGGACAGAAGTGGCATTTCCCCCTTTCCATCCTTCCTTATAACCCCCTAGGTTTTACCCTCAACTTATCCACAGATCATATAAAAACCCAGGATTTTGACCCTGAAACCTTCCCTCGACTTATACATGAGGTCAACTTGTACACGGGCATATATGGTATTTTGTATTTTTAATTCAAAGACTAGCTGTATTAGGCGCGGGACAGACCACCCAAAAAGGGTAGACTCCCAGCGCCTGTTTTTCTGCCAGAGGGAAGCCGCAGCCTCCAAACCGTGCGGTTTCCCAGTGGCAGAAAAAGAACCCATGAAAAGCAGTTTCTTCTAAAGCTACAGCGGTGACGTAACGAGTGTGCCACTGGCGCACTGATTACATAAGCACCATGCAGCACCATGTGGATGCCACACAGTGCTTACATAACAATGGTGGCGCCCATGTATACAGGGCACGGCCATTGTTACGCCCTCATCATGTGCTAGAGTTTCAGGGCGTGTGGAAGCTCCGCCCCCAGGCAACCCTAGCACTTGACGAGGGCCTAAGTTTGGAAAATCAGTATGTAAAGGGATCTTGTAGCACCTTTGAGACTAACTGAAAGAAAGACACTGGTAGCATGAGCTATCACAGACTTGAGCCTACTTCCTCAGAGTATGGCATGAAAGCTCAAGCTACCAGCTTCTTTCTTTCAGTTAGTCACAAAGTCACAAAACATTCCTTTGCATGTTGCATTTTTAATGTGTGGATTAATTTTTTTTAAAAAACAAATAAGGTTTTTTTCTTTAGGAGCTGTTTTGGGTACCACTCTGGAAAAAAGGCAGCATACAAACAAACAAACAAACAAACAAGAAAGAATGTGGAAATGACACTTTTTGGACTAGCACTCCCAGAATCCCACAGCCAGCTTGGCCCTTGGCCATGCAAGCTAGGTGAATCTGGGAGTGGTATTCCGCCAAAAAAAAAGGTAATTTTTCAAGCTCTGCGCTTAATCTTAAAACTAGAATCCTGCCTTGTCACTGGAGCCAACTCAGCTCAACAACCAACATATGAAGCGGCAATGGTAATGTCAGGATGGTTTTGGAAATAAAAGGGCCAGAACAGACAGGCCAAAATAAAGCTGCTTCGAGTCACTTTGGAGGTACGCTATTTAAATGACACACGCATATTAAGAGGCCAGAAGCTGCGCCAAAGCTGCGCTCCAGTTCTTAGGACTGGAGCCTGGCTTTGGCACGGTTTCTGGCCTTTTAGGATGCATGCAGCATTTAAACAGCATACCTCCAAAGTGATGCGAAGCAGCTTTATTTTGGCCTGTCTGTTTAGGCCCAAAAGTCATTAGCACTGAAACAAATTTCATAGCGTCATCTTCTGCTCTGGTATTCATTTGTTTCCGTGTTGGTTTTGATGCTCTGGCAAGCTGGGCTACAAATGCTTGTGCTTATTTATGAAGGGTCAATGCAAAGGAGTATGTGGAGGGGAAGCATCTGAATTCTTCAGAAAAATGATCTGGAGCAAAATGACTTTTCCTGGCCAAAGAAAGAAAGAAAGAAAAGAAAAGAAAAATTGAACATTATAAAAAAAATGCACAAGCACAATATTAAGATTGTCCATTTGTGACCAAAATCTGAAAGCAGAATAAGAGCTGTGGTAAAACCCCAGGCCTAATAATTAGCATGGGCTCATGGTACATTGTTACCCCATATGCAAACATGCCCCCCAGGAGGGCTGGAGAGCTGCACTCCCTGCTGTATACACACCCCAGAAAAGAATTCAAAATCACATCTAGTTCATTTCCTGTTTTAAAGCTGCAAAATGATTTCCAGTATACTTCTTGTTGTTTTGTTTGTTTGTTTACTTCTATACTCTGCCTAAATTAACCAGGGGAGGGAGAGATGTCAAAATTGTTTCATGCACATTTGGCATTTGAAGATACTTTTGCCAACAAAAAACCCACAACTGAATCCTAGTATCAGTAATGGATTGGATAAGGGCAAACCTTCTGTCAGGTATGAGAGAGATCCTCCTGGTCAGTCAAAAGGCAGAACAGAGCAGGAATGCAGCTTGTGTTAGGGTTGCCATAAATCAGGACCTCCAAACTTGGACAAATGTAGGACATCATTTTCAAATGTAGGTAGGACAAAATTTTCAAATGTAGGATCTTTGGGGGGGGTTCCTACATTTGAAAAAGAGCCTCGCTGAGGGGAGGATTCCTTCTCCGCTTGGGCTCCATTCACGGAGCCCAAGCGGAGAAGGAATCCGCCCCCAGGGAGATTCTTTTCCCCGGGGGCTCCGTTTTGCCAACGGAGCCCAGGGGAAAGAATCCCTCCGCTCAGCGAGGATTCCTTTCCGCTTGGACTCCGTTCACGGAGCCAAAAGCAGAAGAGGAATTCGTCCCTTTCCCGGCCTCGTGGAGGCTTGGCCTTCACAGAGGCCTGGAAGAGGGAGGAGAGCACCCGCGATCGCCGCGATCGCGGGCAGCCTCCCCTTTTCCCGGCCTCTGTGGAGGCTTGGCCTTCACAAGGCCGGAAAGAGGGAGCAGAGCCAGGCCGCCTCCCTCGGCGGAGGAGGCCAAGCAGGGAACGGGCCTCGCTCATGCGAGGCTCCTTTCCTGCCTGGCATCCGTCGCAGGGGTGTGTGTCCTGGGGGCGGGGCCAAACCGGGGCGGGACCGTGCGGACCTGCCCCAAACTGGGAAAGTCCGCCCCCAGGCGGGATATGGCATCCCTAAATGTAGGACACTTTTTTTTTTAGCAGACCAAGCCTCTCCCTCCCAGTTTCCCTTTCCTTCCTCCAAACCCCTTCGGGGGAGAGGAAATCCCCAGAAAGGAGAAGCTTGGGCAGCGGAGGACAAGCCAAGACCGAGGACGCAGGCTCTTCAGAGGAGCTTGTGTGCTCGGCCCAGGCCTGTCCTCCGAGGCCACGCTCCGTCTTCCCGGACCTCCCCTTTCTTCCAAAGGGCTCTTTAGAGCTCTTTGAAGAGAAGGGAAGGGAGGCAGGAAAGGAGAGGAGAGACCTGGGCACTAACCCAGTCCTGCTCTTCCCAGACCTCCCCTTTCCTCCAAAGGGCTCTTTTTGGAGCCCTTTGAAGAGAAAGGAAAGGAGCGAGGACTTGGTGGCTGTGGAGGACAGCCCCAGGCCTCTCCTCGGAGGCTTCATTTTCCTCAGGCCAAAGGGAGAAGCCTGACCCAAGCAGGGAAGGTAAGTAGGGAAGTAGGGAGGGAGGGAAGGAGGGAGGAGGCAAAGCGAGGGACTTTGTCCCCAATCTGACGTCCCATGCTTCTTCACCGAGACTACACAGAAAGTGCACTTTGGGGGGGAAAACCTTTGAAAATGGGCACCCACCTCCTCCACCTCCTCCTCCTCGCCATGCACTAAGAAAGGGCGCTTTCCCCTCCCCCTGGCTGGCCCAGAGTCTCACTCCTCCTCCTCCTCCACCTCCTCCAAGGGTCCACCTCCTCCTTGAGGCTGGCCAATGGCAGAGTGGGGCTGGAAACAGCTCCGCCCCAGCTGCTGTGCCATTGGCCGGCCAGCCTCAAGGGGACGAGTGTTCCCTTTAGGCGCGATGGCTGCCAGCCAGGCCCAAACCCAGGATTTAGAATGAACCGGACCATGACCGTGCCAAACCGCAAAAAACGTCACAAGCACGGGTGCAGCAGGGTTATGGCATCCCTACTTGTGCTGGATGCAGTTGTGCTCCTCCCAAAAGGCATAGATTTGCAGTTTGGGTGTATTCCTGGACATAGCTTTGAACCCGGAAGCTCAGGTTTCTACAGTACCCAGAAGTGCTTTTGCATTATTAAAATTTGTGTGCCAACTATGTCCATTCTTGGGTATGCTTCATTTGGACAGGGTGACCAGGGTGACACACATCCTGCTTTACATCCCATTTGGATTACTGTATCACACTCTGAAAGCCATGTGGACAATTTTGGATTTTGGAGTATTTTGGATTTTGGAGTTTTGAATAAAGGAGTCTCAACCTGTACAGAAACTTTATACTACTACATGGCTAAACTACTTATCCAGCTTAGTGTAGAAACGGGTGACTTTTTGCAGAATGGCAAAATCCCTTCTAATCCCACCAGTCACAGAAAACTGTCCATCTCCTGCTGATGCCTTCACACATGTTGCATTCATGCCCAAGTGTCACTCTCTTTGTGCTTTAGATCCTATTTCTTTATGCAATGTCCCTCACCCTCCAATCCAATCTAAGCCAAATTAACTTTAAAAGGGCACTCAAGAGAGGAGGAGGACCTGCAACACCTTCTAGACATTTCTTGCTGGTCTGTCTTCCTCACTAGACTATCTGCAACTTGAGTCTGCCATGTAGAAGGTCAATGTGTGTGAGGGAATGACAGAATATGGTGTCTTTGTATGACTATCTGTGGCATGTAAAATGCATATCTGAGTGAGAGAGAAAGCAAATGACTCAGTAAGGTTGAATGAGTGAATGAGAAACAAGAAAATACAGAGAAAAAAGGCATCTTTTTTAAGTACTCACCCACAAGATTTCATGGGTTTTTGGTAGTGGAATAATATTTATAATTCAGAATTGTTTTTTCAACCAAGGATCAAGACCTCTGACCACTGCAAAATCAATACAGCTGTCTTGAAATTAATGGGATATATTCCAGCAGGACCTGTATTCATTTTTCCAAGATGGGCTTTATACAACCATACTTGAGAGGCTCAAAGAAAATTATACTGCATTGGCTTTCTTCATGTCGCTCACACAAACACACAAATTGTATTTTTCTTCTAAAATGAATTTACTGTGCCTTTAGCCTGATTACACCTCAGGGCTTCCCTTAATAAAAACCCAGAACGATGTCACTAATGCTCTTTTATCTGACACACATGTAAGAAGATTTAAATTATTTATTTATTCCAGATTGTATATACTGCCTTTCTAGTGATGCATAAACTTAAGACAGTTGGTTTACAACTATTAAAGCATGACACCAATATATACGCCAATAACAAATACCCATAAAATATACCAAACAAAATATTACAATACAATTAATTAAAAATCAAGCCAAACAAACAAATTTCAGGTTAGTGCAAAAAAAAAAAAAAGACAAAATACTAGAAAGCCTTAACTAAAAGATGCTCATTGAAACAAAATTGTCTTAAACAGTTCCAGACATATTAATTCACCCAACATATATCTTTAAAATAGAATATCAGATTGTATGTACATTTTGAAAGCAAAAAAATTACCTCTGTATCCAGTGGGGAAATGAACTCTCAATGAACCAGAGGAGTACTTTGGGGAGGGAAGAGGCCATGTTGGAAGATGTGATGTTTACCAAGCCTTGCTGGTTAACCAGGGCATGAGGAGGAGAGGATTTGGGATCCAGTAGATCCAAATCCTCCCACAGCATGCCTGATTTCACACCCTCCCTTATAGCTTTCCACAGATATACCAGGGGCCTTAGAAGACATGCTGACCCGCTGGTAGAGCTATTCTCTCCTAATGGGGCAGCACTCACCCTCCCTATATTTCACACAAGGAACAGAATTGCTCTCTCATTCTGCAACTCTTCCTATAAATCCTTCATCTACCATTTGGATTATAGAGAACAGGAATATTTTCTAGTATCATCATGTGTTTGCATTATGTATTTATATCCATTTCATACCACCTTAACTATTATAGTTGCATCCTGGAATTTGTAGTCTTGTTACTTGCTGTAAATGGGCCCTACAGCACTCTAGCCAAGAATTCTAAGCCCTTCAAACTGCAAATCCCACAGTTCATAGGATACATCCCTGATAGTTCAAGTGGCATGAAATTGAAATAACTGTATAAAGTGCAGAAACTTCATGTGGTGTGACTTGAATCTGTTCAGTTTGACCTTGTGTCCAAATTGTTTTTGAGTAAACAAGGGGAGGGAAACATTTCCCCTGAAACCACCAATATCTCTATTTAGCTGTAATGCCAGCACTTCAGGGCAGAGTTGTATTGCCTGAATGTCCAAGAGGGAAGCAAGTAGTTGTTTGCTTCTGAGGCAATCCTTATGGAGTCATTAAAAGAAGAATCCATAAAAGGTTTTGACAGTTAATAAGATAAAACACATATATAACACATGCTGTCCCAGATACCACAACAGCTCCCTTTGTTCTGAGGTCCTGTAGCCCCAGCCATAAACCATTAAAAAATTGTAGGAACATTTCTTTAGATCAATTTCATTTTAACCTCAGTGATCAATTAACTGTGGAAGAAATTTAAGCAGCACCTTAAAAGAGATGACATTTCCCTTGTAGAAGCACAGCTTAACAGTCACACAGCTTACAAGGCTACTTCCTTTTCCATGGCATCTAAATGAGATAAGATAAAAATATACTCTGCCGAAAATCCAGCATACGGAGAGTTAGTTCCCTTTTTTCATCAGACAGCAGTGGGACACATCACATAGCCTGTTTCCAATAATTTGCATCATTTAACAAATTCACAGTAGAACCAGAACTTTGAAAATTTATCTTTTGCAGAATACAGCTCACAGAATCCCCCAATTAGTGTGGATCCACAACAAATCATACAATGCAACAAACTTTCTCCTGCACACTTGCTCTCCAGAGAGAAATTCAGAAAATAGGAAGGCTTTTTGAATGGCCCCATGCAAACTACAGCAATTCCCAAGGACCAGATAAGGCAGAGCCATCCCTTCAACTGGTCAGAGCAACTGCCCGAGGCACTGGGCTGGGCCATTTGGCACCTTGAGAAATGTGTCCTGCATCACTAGGCAACCATCAACCATTTTCCCCCTAGAACTGGCTAAACAGGAGGCTAAGGCTTACTGTGCAAAGGCCAAGGAAAGGATGCAGGAAAGATCCCTTGCTGAAATGGACCTAGATGACAATGAAAGAGGTGACCTAAAACTGTATCCAGTGCACTGAAACAGCTGGAACTGAGGAAAGATTTCTCAAGCTCATGTAAAGAATGGAGAAAGAGTCCAAATAAGTCTCAGCAATGGAGCACATGCTTTGCATGCAGAACATCCCTGGTTCAGTCCTCTAGGTAAAACAATCATCTATCATCTAATGAGTAAACCTCTGCCTGTGAGATAATAGCCAGAAAGAGAGGACAATGGACTTTATCACACAGGGAAAATCAGGGGGAGGGGGGAATCAGGGCTTTAAAAAGCTATTATCCCATGAAAATTACGTGATTGCGATTAAGATTTTCACATACATTATGATTAAAGAGCCATTATCCCAGGAATAAACAAGCAATAAACAGCAACAAATCATTCACAGGATTTCCTCATGAATGATTTGTTGCTGTTTATTGCCTGGTTATTCCTAGGATACTGGCTCTTTAATCCCGACATTGTGTGAAAAGCTTAATCGCAATCACACCGTTTTCATGGGATAATCACTGTTTAAAGTCCTGATTTTCCCCATGTGATAAAGTCCTGGGATCTGCTACATAGATAATCCATCCTGGCACTCTTTTGCACTACAAAATTATAGCACTATGATTCCACTTTAACTGCCACAGTGCAGTCAGTGGAATTTTGGGATTTGCAGTTAGGTGAGACACTAGAGCTCTCTGCCTGAGAAGAAGTAATTCACTGGAAAAGATTATAACACTCTGGAAAGGAGAAGGCAGTAGGACAAGAGGAAGACCACATTACAGGTGGATTGATTCAACCAAGGAAGGCACATCCCTGAGTGTGCAAGACCTGGGCAAGGCAGTTGATGACTGGGGTTCTTAGAGGCTTCGCTCTCGTTCATTTGGTTGACGTAAATTGAAGTCAACCTGACAGCAAATACTAACAAAACTGCCAATCCCAGGATTCCATAGGATGCACCCATGGCAGTTAAAAGTAGCATCATAGTGCTACAATTGTGTAGTTTGAAAGTGCCAGAAGCAAGCAATGTGGAAGCGTAAATGGTGCTCCAGTTCTCTTGCTCACTGTGTATAGTCCCTTTTTGTTTCCCTTTCCCTCCCTCTTGCCTCCTTCCTCCATCCTGTTTGCCCTTGATTTCGCCTTTCCCTCTCTCCTTGCTCCAGATCCCGTGAGAACATCTGGCTTTGTGTCAACGCTGCTGAGTCACTGCTGCGTATGACCAACATGTGAGTCATGAGAGGGAAGTCCCTTCCACACAGGGTACTTTTCAAACCGGAGCTGAGTAAAAGGGAAAGTTGTCCAGGAATGTTGGCGCTGGAGACCAATTCTCTTGGAGCAGCGACAAGCTCTCTGCTATCCCTGCATTATTTCCCTTTGCCACAGTGAACTTGTGCCACTGATGATGTCCAAACTCTCAAGGAGAAACAGCCGGCTTTGAGAGCTGGAACAGCTGGAACACTGTCACTGAGGGAAAGCTTTAGATTTGTGTGTATGGAAAATTAACAGAAGTGGGACTCTTCAAAGATTCTTTTAATGCCAGACTTTCTTCCCTGTCTCAGGCCTACTGCCCATTGCCATTAATAATCAGACTGTTTCAGGAGAGCAGCTGTAATAAGAGGGGTAGGCAGGCATAAGTGTTCTTCTATAATCACGCCTTACATACTTCAGGCACATACATACACACGCATGCGCACACACCCCACTGGGGCCTGTCACACCACAATAATTTATAATATCGTTTATAATACTTTGATACTGCTTTAACTGCTATGGCTACATCCTGCATAATCCTAGGATCTGTACTTTGGGGAGGCACTAGAGTTGTCTCACAAAGTCTAAATTCCTCACAAAATGACAAATCTCGGGATTCTGCAGCATACAGCAATGACGATTCAAGAAGTATCAAAGTACTAAAACTATGAAGTGTGAACAAGACATTTTTCTGCCTGTGGTGAAAAACAAAGCAGCATCCTGACCACAGATAATTCTATTAACAAATGTCAGCTGAACCTTTCTTCAATACTGGCCATGGAACAGCATCATCCACCCCACTAGAAGCCAGTAGGTTTGCTTGGGGGCACAGGGCAAGGCCATCTAAAACCCTATTATTTCCTTCAGTGTTCCCTTATCTGCCTCATGAGTTGTCTGCTTCACTTTGCCTCTGGTCATAGCTTTCATTCCAAGAATTTCTCCCTAATCATGTGCCTCAAGCCATACAAAGAATATGTAGACAGCCAATGGGGCTACTACAGTTCTTTAGCTTCTTCTCCCTGATACAAACACCAGAGAGCTTGACATTGTTTATACAATTTACTTGCTCATTCCAGAATCCAATCAAAGGCTCATGATTGTGTGGACAGCACCAAAAGGCTCTGCAAGCTTGTTTGCTGTTTGCTGCTGCTCCAAAGCCTAGGACACAGAGGAATGGAGTCAAAATTACAGGAAAAGAGATTTCACCTAAACATTAAAAAGGACTTCCTGACAGTAAGAGCTGTTCAGCAGTGGAACACACTCCCTCAGAGTATGGTGCAGTCTCCTTCTTTGGAAGTTTTTAAATAGAGGCTGGATGTCCATCTGTTGGGAGTGCTTTGACAGTGTAATCCTGCATGGCAGGGGGTTAGGCAGGATGGCCCTTGAGATCTCTTCCAACTCTATGACTCTATAAAAGGACACAACAACACAGATTGTGTGCAGTCACACATAACTTTGAGGGTTTATTTCAGGGCTAGTGATTCTGAGACTAGCAAAGTAGCTAGACCAACAAGAAGAAGGCAGGGAAGCTGAAAAGCAGATGGTCTTGCTGCAGATGGAGAAGCTATCTGCTAGCCTAAGGATCCTGGCCAAAGTTAGCAGCTTTACTCAGGAGCTGGAAAAGCAACCAAGATAGCAAAAAGTATTAATGTTGAAAAACATACAAACCTAGGAGATACTGCAGCATGTTTTGCCCAAGTCTACGGGGAAGTGCAAGATTCTATCTCACCACCCTACCACAGCTGTGTCAATTGAATGCATGCTACTTTTGCACTTTGAACTCAGTTTGCAGCAACAGAAGTTAGATGAGGACAAAGGGTGGAAATGGGAAGATGAAAGAGAAGCTGGAATGTTTTGAACGCACCTGAAAAAGTGGGATGACAGTGGGTTAATCAGGACTGCCCAACTGCCCTGCCAAACTGGGACAATTAGAGAGTACAACTACCCCCTCCTTTGAACTACAGACTCTAGACTTTCTCCAAGGAAAGCCCCATGTGCAACATAATAGTCCAGTCAGGAAGTTCTCAGAGCCGGGACTACTGTACCACAATAGACCAAAATAATGTTTACTTTGTTGTTGTTATTTCCACTACCAAGGTGGAAGGGTAAGGTGCCCAAATAACTTGGCTAGCTTTGAGTTTTAAGCACTTTGACATGAGTGGGTGGATGGGTGGATGAGCTGTTTGCTGCTCTACCTTAGGCAGTAATAAGGTTTATGTTGTCCCTGGAAGTTTGGCACTTTCACAAGAATTATCTCATTTACTCAATAGTCTTCTTTCTGGATTATGAATGATCTTTAGCTGTGCAACACAATTATTGTAGAGATTGCACAAATTGGTCAGAGCTGGTGAATGCATGGGCTTGCACCTCAGCAAGGGATTAACAGGTCTCCTCTTCATGTCTTCCTTTTCATCAGTGTGCCAGACTTCCATTGCTGTGAGCTGTCTTGGGTTTCATATCTGGAGAAATGTAATTTTTTTTATCTACTTTCACCCAAGCTATTTTCACCAGTCCCAAAATGTTCACTTTAACCATATACATTAATATAGGGTGGCTGTATGTCCCCAAAATGCTTATTTAGAGTTGATGCATGTAGGATACTCTACTTTCATTGGTATCACATAATTCTTTCCAGTACACATTTGTAAATTACGTTGGTTGGCTTTACTTTCTCTGAGGATATTGTTTGTGCTTCTGACACAGAAGACATGGATGATGATGGTCTATGTTCACATGAACACCAAAAGGTGTTGCAGTTGTAAAAAGTGACCTTCTGGACTATAGGGTAAATTGTATGCAGACTGAAATGTTGAAAATGGCAAAAATAAGAGTCTTGATTTGGCTCCATCAAATGATTTAACGTATAGATTCCACAACAGACCGATTTATTAAATAAAAAGGATTGCCTCACAGTTTTATTCCATGGATTTACTTTAACACAAGCATAAAGCATATACATGAGAGCAGAGATGACAAAAGATAACAGTTCATTATCTTCATAGATAGTGCCTACCTAAAAAATTATCTTGAGATCCCATCTTTGTTCTCATGGCTTTGGAAACCACCAGGGATTTTTCCATTTGGATTTGCTGGGAATTGAAATGGATTTGTTGAACATATGGAGGGGACAGGCGAATGACTGAGCTCAGTGCAAAGCAGGCATCTGTTGTGCCCCACTGGGCTGCTAGCCGCTGCACAAGGAGGCTGTTTTGAAGCCAGCTCTGAGTAGTTAGCCATTCACATCCAGCCTTGCTTCTCTCCATTGATAAGCCACAGGTGTACAGACACATAAAAGAACTCAGGCAGATGTAGGATTACATGTCTTCTCTTTTTCTGAACAACAGAACTACTTCCTAATGTTCCTTTTCTACAGGTTATGAGGCTGTGTGTGTATCCCGAATCTAATGTTCTGTTAACAAAGCAATTATTTGGGGGAAAATTCATTAGAGAGCTGTAATGCCTTAGAAAATGATCAGTGACCTGCTTCCATGCATTGTTCCTATGTTTTGTGGCAGAGAGGCTCACTGTAATAAAACACTTTGATTGAATAGCTTAGCAGATAGATTCCCTGCAGTCTGACCATCTATTGATGACCCTTCCCACTTCTCATTGAGAACCATTACTCTAGTTACTCAGTAACACCATTTCCTCTCTGTAAGCTGCCTTCCAACCCCTTTTGTGGGCCTTCTGGATCATCCTAATGTGGTTCATCCGTCTACTAATGTCAGAAGGCAGGAATGTGCTCTGAACTCCTGCCTAGAGCTGTGAGAAGTTACCTTTGCACACTACAACTCCTCTAGCTAACAGCTCTAAGAGTTTTTGTACAAAAAAAGTGAAAAGTTGCTATTTGGACTGTAACATCCAGTGCTGCTTAATAATAATAATAATGATTTATTTATAGCCCGCCCAATCACAAGGAATCCGAGTGGGTTACAGCAATAAAAAAACAGAGAATACAATAAAATAAAATACAAAAAATAAATAAAACACAATAAAATAAAGGAAAGCAAAGCTTAGCTGCTAGTTGGGAAATTCTGGGAACTGTGGTCCAAAAAATAATTGTTCAGGGCTTGGAGGAAAGAGGCATGAAAATTGGAGGAAAGATCATCAACAAATTAAGATACAGTATATAGATTACACCATACTGGTAACAGAAATTCATTTTGTTAGTTCTGGGCCAGTTTTCTAACCTGTTGAGGTCATTTTGAATTTTGATCCTGTCCTCCACATTTGGTGTCATCTGCAAATTTTATAAGCATGCCCTCTATTCCATCATCCAAATAATTTATAGAGATGAATAGCAGTGGGCCCAGGACACAGTCCTGTGGCACCCCACTAGTCACTTTTTTCCAAGATGAAGAGGAGCCATTGGTGAACACCCTTTGGGTTCAGTCAGTCAACCAACTAACAATCCACCTGACAGTTAATATTATCTAGCCCACATTTTACTAGCTTTTTTTGCAAAGATATCAAAGAGGAATTTGTCAAAGGCCTTACTGAAACCAAAATACACTACATCAAAGTTAGGACTGTCCATGCCATTGTATTTCCCAACACTATGTATGGGAATGACAACTGGACAGTGAAGAAAGTGGATAGAAATTCATTTGAGATGCAGTGCTGGATAAAAGTTCTGTGGATACCACAGACAGCTAAAAAGACAGGTTAATAGCTCCTAGAACAAACCAGACCTAAACTCTCCCTAGAAGCCAAGATAACTAAGTTGAGACTGTTATACTTAGCCACATCATGAGATGGCATGACTCACTAGAAAAAACAGCAATGTCTGATAAGGCAGCAGGAAAAGAGAAAGACAACCCTAAATCTGCAGGACCTGAGCACAGCTGCTGAGGATAGGATGTCTTGGAGATGTCTCATTCATGGAGTCCCCATGGGTCCAGGTTGACTTGAAGGCAACTAACAACAACAAACATTTCTGAAAGACCACATACAAATTTTATAAAATAAAATAAACTCTAGAATTTGCAGCATGTGTCTAATTCTAAAGATTCATATGATGTGAAGACCTGGTTTTAAATTATAAACACTGATATACAGTTGACCCTCCTTATCTATGGATACTTTATCTACAGATTCAAGCATATTTTTTTAAAAATACATAAATTCTTAAAAAAACAAGCCTTGATTTTGCCATTTTATATAAAGGACACTATTTTACTATCCATTGTACTTCATGGGACTTGGGCATCCACAAATTTTGGTATCCATGAGGGATTCTGGAACTAAATCCCAGAAGATACCAAGGGCCCACTATACACACTTTCAGTCAAAGAAGAGTGGTTAGGAATTCTTGCATGGCTAACTATGCTTGAATGTAGTACAGCACAAGGAAGGCTAGCCTCTGATTTCTTAATTCAGGTGTAGCCAACCCTTCATTAGGGATGCTCTACCTTCAGTATGTGTATAAATATACAAATTTCAGTAGGTGCAGCATTTCAAATGAGTTCAGCACTAGAACATGAAACTCTTGAAACTTCTGTTTTGTTTTTTTGTTTTTTGTTTTTTGTCATACAGCACTTTGAAATACAAGTTGCAATCATGAAGGGATATCAACACAGACATCAAACTAGTGAAGTAAAGATGAAATGGGTGAGATTCTGAAACTCTCTTCTCACTTCAGTACATTGTAGTGTCCCCATGGAGCTCCTTTGGCCACAAAGATTTCTTCATTCACTACAATGGAGATGGGACAGATGTATGCACAGAAATTTTGCACAAGCAAGTTCTGTTTTTATGCTTCATAGTAGCAAACGTGGAGCACTAAGGCTGAGGTAAATTAATGGAATGCAGTGAGGGATAAGATTTGCAATGCTACTAGATAGGGGAAATTACACCAGATTATTGCTGAATGTTATTAGGTAAGTTTTGAGTTATAAACCTCTCAACTAAGGGACAAAGCAGAGACTGCCTCAAAGCAGCGGCACCAAGCGCCCCTTTCAGCACCGATTGGGGCCACAGCAACTGCATGTTGCAGCCCCAATCCAGAACTTTGCTGGCTCTGAAAGGAACAACAAAATGCCGCTCCTTTTAGAGCAGTCAGAAAGGAGCCCTTGCTGCCACTGCAGCACTTTCTGGCACTCCTCACCAACGGAGCACCATGAAGCCGCCCACCAGTGGTGTTTGGATGACACATGCCCCAAAACCTGCACTTCAAACTGTTCCGTTTAGCCCCTAAGATTCAGCTTCAGATATCCCGGTCCCCACAATTCTGAAATGATACATCTCTCTCTTTTTAAAAAGAATCAAAAATGTCTGGCTTGAGTTTTTGTATCAGGCTATAAGATGATAGAGTTCTATTGTCTTAAGGCTGCCAATTATCAGATGTCTTGCCATGCTAAAAGGAGGACATCTGTGATCAGATGCATCCTTCCAATACATGTCAAGACATGGAAGAGGAAAATAAGGCAGCACCAGTGATCCATCTGCATTAAGCAATGCCTTTCCCAACATCTTTAGAAACATCCCCACCCCCATTTTCCCAGGGGAAATTCCTGTTGGAGAGTGCACAGGTGTTAAGTAGAACCGCAGAGCTCTTGAGTAAACAAGTACCTTTGTGCCAGCAACAGCAGCAGATCTCAGCAGGATCTGCACCTGAGATTGGGGATTTACCTAGCATGTTTGTGCATGAGGGACTGAGCCAGAAATACAAGCGGTAAACAGGCTGCTGTTTTGGGGTGTGACCCACTCTCAGGTTTCTTTTTTGAAAATGTTTTTCTTCTGCAAATTCCTCATTCCCTCAACAATTTAAAGCAGGCCCAACTAGTTATAGTCTTTAAAAAAAAAATCTTTACAAATGACATAGATTACTGGCGAACCCAGAATTTTCTAGTAGTTTAACCAAGGCTGGCCCAGCAAGATATTCTGTAGCTTAAGGCGGAGGATAAGATGACACCTCTTCTCAAGGCCACATACAGATAGATAGAGATATATGTATGTGTGTATCTTTAAGGTGTCCAAGACAGCTAGAAGGATGACACTATTATCACCATGTCACCGGCATCTGCTGCCTGAGCCAGTCAACTCCCTCCTCCTAAACATAGTGCTGGCCCTGAGTTTCACATGAATCTAATGCAATTGTTGGCACCAACCCCTATCTTTTAAAGTTGCTCAATGTTGGTTGTTAGGAATCTTGGGGGGGGGATGAAGGCAGTTGTGTTCCAACATACAAAACAAATCTGTAAACTAGCCAACTTAGTAAGGCAATTCCATTGCATATCCAACGAAAGCTGCACTTTCAAAGAACATGGCATTGTGCTGATGGCCAGGTTTTCTAAAGAGCTATTGGGATCACAGAACTATTGAACTCTTCTGTGTCATTAACACTGATTAATCCTATAGATCATAAAAAATAACAATGTAGATAAAAATATGCATACTGCTTGGGCATACAACCGACCACATGCACAGACCAGGCCTATTGGAAACCAACTACAGTGGGACCTCAGTATCCACAGAGGATACATTCCAGACACACGCACACCCCCGCGGATACCAAAATCCAAGGATATTCAAGTCTCATTATCCCCAATGGCAGCGCATGCACATGGTTGCACCATTATTATTACAGTGGAACCTCACCATACGCGGGGGATCCGTTCCGGATCCCGCCGCGTATGGCGATTTCCGCCTATGCTCAAGCCCCATTGTAAACAATGGGGCTCGTGCACGGCGGCGCGGAGGTGCGCGGGGCGCAACGGGCGCACGCGCAGCGCAACACACACACACACCCATTCAACTGAATGGGACACACTGCCCCTTTTGCCCCGCGCGCGCCCAGCGGCTTGAGCGCATACACTCAAAGCCGCTTATAAAAAGTCCGCGTATGCGGAGGCCCCACTGTATTATTATTATTGTTATTGTTATTATTTTATATAGTGCTGTAGATTTGCACAGCAATGTACATAAAAATGATAAATATAAAAGAGTAAACCTGCCTATGGCATACAATCTAACAAATAATAGGTTATACATATAAAATACATAGCAATACAGGAAATGGTTCAATAAGACAGGCAAGAAAAGAACATCAAATAGCAAGTGACAATCATGCAATGCCTGCAAACACTTCTCTGAACAGGATGGTCTTCAACTCTGTTTTGAAGCTGGTTAAAGAAGTGATGGCTCTTGCTCGTGGGGGAAGAAGGTTCCAGGAATGAGGGGCAGCAAATGAAAAGGGGTGAATCCTAGATGGGGCAGAGTGGGAATGTGAGGAGAAAGAAGGTCTGATAAATAAGGAGACGCCAGGCCATGGAGGGCTTTAAACGTCGACAGCAGGAGCTTATACTGAATACGGAAAGGGAGGGGGAGCCAGTGAAGGGATGCCAACAAAGGAGAGATATGGTCAGAGCGGTGGGCAGAAATTAAAGGACGGAGGTGAGAAAGAAGAAGCCCAGCCAGGAGTATGTTACAGAAATCAAGTCATGATACCACTAGGCCATTAGAGTAGTGAAGTCCCATTGTCCCTAATGGCAGGGTGGCCACATGCACGTGCCACCACTGGAGACAACGGAGACTGTCCCAAATGGACAGGGGAAAACGGGGACTGTCCCTAATGTGTGCACATGGCACACATCGCCATTGGGAACAACATGGGCTTGTCATCTGCAGATACCAAGATCCCAGTGTATATGAATACTTTCATAATAAGGAACAGGGAGAGAGAAAGTGAAAGCAAGCAATAACTATATTATATTATTAATTTATAAACCACTTCCAATATTGAATGATATTTCAAAACAATGTACAACTAATAGCTGAATTATTCATCATTTCATCAGAGTGTGTAGTCCTTTCCACAATGTACACTGCAACTATGCCACACACCATCATTGTGTGATTTCTGCTGTGACCAGTCACCTAATGACCAACGTGCAATGACCAGCCTCTCTGTACTTAGCTAGGCTGATCCTCAGATGGGAGATATGAGCCTGCTGCTACTGCTGTAGCAGAAGCCAAACCTACTTGAGTTTGTGCTCTGCTGCCATAGCCTTTAGGATCTCAGAGTTATCCTCATGCCACACAGCAAAGAGGAGGTATAACACATTAATCACCTTTGTGAAGGTACTACACATTACAAGACTGAAGTCATTAAAATTACAAAGCATTAAATAATCAAACCAATGATAAATGTAATTATTTAATAATCATTTCAAACCAGAGACTCACACCAACGTTTATCCAGAAATGCTGGGTAAAGCGAGGGATCTTTAACAGGGGACTAAAGCACTAATAAGAACTAATTAAAAGCAATTGAGTTAGAAATTTTCTAACACGGAGGGGCAGCTTAATTAAATTTATGTTTTAACTTTAGTCAGAATTTTAGCACTAACTTAATTCTATTAAATAAGTTAGTGATTATGTTATTTAATAGATAAATGAAAGACTGCATTAAAGAGCCAACAAATTTCACATTTCCCAGCTAATTCTTTACCTAAAGCCTAGTTTTGTTGAATTGTTGGAAAGTGGCTTCTTGGTTTTTGTAAGCCTCTTAAGGCTGGGGAAAGATAATGTTTATGTCACAAGAGTCAAATTACTGAAAATGCATATGACTATAGGAATTCATTATTTTTGTACGTAATTGGAGTCTGGCAGATGAGTTAATTCCAAGAGTAAGATATTTAAACCACTAATTAGTAAGGGCAGCTTGGAAGATGGTGGCAGCTTTCTTTATATACAGGTTGCTTTACATCCACCTATTTTGTCTATCAAACAACGCACACACAAGTGTCACATTTGTTCCCAAAAACCCAAATTTTTAAGCCTTTATCCCTGAGACTTTAGCTGGGATCCACACTGCAATCAGTAAACTAAAGTAAAGGTAAAGAGATGAGACTAGAAATGTCAGAAAAATGGGAAGTAAGAAAGTATATTTTATGCAAGTGGGTGGGAAAGAGGATTTTAAAAACTTTTGGCAGCTTTTTCCTTCTGTCCAAGGATCAACACAGGGACAAAGGAAAGGGGAGTAAAATCTCAGGAAGCATTTCTCAGCCTCATTCTTTAATGGTTTATTTCAGAGTTTAACTTAAAATTAAATGGCAATTTAATACAGTTGGCCCTCCATTTTGACGGGAGATCCGTTCCATACCCCTCCACCCGCGAAAACAGAGGCATGCACATATTCAAGCCTCATAGGCTTGAAAGGTGCTTGTCCCTGTATGTGCAGCCTGAGCGTGTGCGCCAGGCGTGCACACCACAGGAAACAGTGGAGATCACCCCTCCACAGATATTCGAAGGTGCAGATCTGAGACCCTCAAGTTAGGAGGGGCAACTGTATAATGATTCTCCCTTTCTAAAGTAATTACAATAGAAAGAGAATTTTAGCTTATTAATGGATAACAAAATACATTGACCCTTGCCTAAATTTCCTATCTCTGGTTTAAAGCATTTCATAGCTGAACTGTCCCTTGTGAATTAAAAAAAACTCTGTATGTTACTATGCCAAATCTTAAACAACAACTTCTGAGCTTCATGGTGCAAAAAATACCACATTCCAACATCAGTCGTGCCAAACTCCCATGCCACACAAATCAAGATTGCTAAAATGGATGTCTCTTTTCCAGACAGAAGGTCTGTGCCTTTAGTATCTTCAATTGTTATTGTAGTAGTAGTTGTGTGCCTTCAAGTTGTTTCTGACTTACAGAAACCCTAAAGTGAACCTATTATGGGATTTTCTTGGCAAGATTTGCCATTGCTTTCCCCTGAGGCTGAGAGCACGTGATTTGTCCAAGGCCACCCAGTAGGTTTCATGGCCAAGTGGGGAATTGATTCCTGGTATACAGAGTCATAGTCCAACACTCAAAGCACTACACCCCATTGGCTTTCATATCGGCAAACATTTAGTAGGTTTCCTGGCAGCAAAATGAAGTGAAAAGTAAATTTCCACATACTGAATATCTGCCTAACCTGCAGCTGTTAAAGGCACAGGAGCCCTACAAGCAAAGAAAGGCAATACTGTAATTTCCACAGCACTGAATGAGAGGGAACATTTAAAATGGCCAATTGGCATGAAATACTCTGCTTTGGGTTCAGAGCACAATGGGTTTCCAGTGTGGTGAATGAAACAAGCTATAAGTTGGTCAAACCTTTCCCTCTTTCCTGACTTTGTGCTCTTTCATGTTGTTTTAACAATTTGCATACCAGAGATTGAAATAGCATTTATGTACCTTGCAAAACAGATGCAAGTTTTACTTCTTCTTTTCTGTTTGACTTCTCAGTGTATCTACAGTGAAGTTCTGTTGAAAAGCAGGCCACTGCTTATTTATTTATATCCCCAAGGCCAACATCCTGCTCTCTTGCCAACTGAAGCACTTGGCAAAGAGCCCGTGTGCCTTCTGGCCAGTATCTTCGCTTTGTTACCATCTCACTTCTCACTCCCACTAGATGCCCTCCATCTCATGCAGATATATTGTGAACCTTTTGGCATAGCATCTGTTGGTTTGAATCACCAGTTTTGTTTTACCTAGCTCAGAAGGGCTTTAACAGATAATGGGGTGCTACTCAGAAACAAAATGAACAGTAGAAACAATTATTCTTTGCTATGCCTACTGAAGTCTAGACCAGTGGTTCTCAAACTTTGGTTTTCCAGATGTTTTGGACTTCAGCTCCCAGGACTCCTGTTGGTCAAGCTGGTCAGGGCTTCTGGAAATTGAAGTCCAAAACACCCAGAGGACCAAAGTTTGTGAAAGTCAACCAGTTATGTAGTGTTCACAAGAAATGGTTATCAGTAATGCTCCAGGGAGGCATTATGTGTCCCCACTTAACCAGCATTATATATATGAAATATCTCATCTTCTATCTCAGAGTCAGGGAACCCATTCACATGACAGAATTACAGTGCTATGATTCATCCTATGGAGTCTCGAGATTGGCATTTAGAATTCTCAACCAGGGCACTCTAGTACCTCACCAAACTGCAAACTCCAAGATCCTATAGGATACAACTGTGGCAGTTAAAGTGAAATTGTAGAGCTATAATTGTGTAATGTAAAAGGACCTAGGCTGTCAGTTGATTCTGCCAGTAAGCCACACCTGAAAGGAAACCACAATGGTTAACGAATAAGAGCACAGCTGCTTCTATAGCACATAGTTTTAATGAATGGTAAGAATTGTTGTTAACTTCCCTAGTGCTTCATAAAAATAAACTTTGAAGAGATCTGCATGGCAAACTAGCAGAGTGCCAACTGTTCAGCTTTCTAAATAATGTCAGAATCACAGTTTATAGAAAGGTTGTCTTCATGTTGCAGCAAGGAGAAGAATGTGTTTGGATTGTTGAGCCCAGCATTCAATTTCCTGCCAGAACACTGAGTAACTCACAGATAGAAAACACCATGTTTTTAGGATTATCTCTAAGGACATATTCTCTTTTTTTAATTATTAAATAATAGCAGCAAATTCAGATATTTAGCTACACTTTACAATAGTAGTATATTATTTCAGTGTCACAAACAGCATACAAAATTTGCTATCCACGAGGCACTTTTTATCTATATTCCACCCTAGTAAATAATACATTGCCGATAATAAGATCATAACTGACATAACTTTAAGGTCTATAAAAACTTTTCATGCCGTTAAATCCAAATTAACTTTTTCACCTTTTAGTTTATTCTTTGGTTACATCCCTATGTTTTCCCATCTTTACAGTATTACCTTCTTTTACTCAGTGGAGAAGATTGAGATATTATTCCTTTGGGCGTCTGTGTACCTAGAGAAAAAAATCTGCAGGCTCTTCAAAGATAAGGCAGTAGGTATGAAAACAACATGAACAGAAATTTCAAACTTCAAGTATAACAAGTGATTGTGTGTCAGTTGTTACAATGACGGGGAGCAGTTCTATTAGTCCATATTTATAGATAATTTCAGATATATTTTATTTATGCACAAAGTATCTGCCAAATTGTATTTTCTTTAAGCATCTATATGGTCTGACGTGAAGTTCATAAAAATTGAAGTACTGTTCTTTTTTCAAAGTTGGGTTCATTGTAGTACTATAAAGAATGTCTATGTGAAATTATAAACTGAATCCTAAGAGCTAATTTAGATGCAACAATGAACATAGCCTTAGAAACTACACCAGTTTTTTAAAGCATGTTTACATTAATTGCAAGGAAGAGGCATTTTAATCATATCTGCAGTGCATGGCTAGATTTAACTTTCCTATACAATGCTGCCATGATCCCAACAAAAATCTCTTCAGTGCTCCTGTTAGCCTATGATGCCCATAAGAGCTTTCCTCCCTTCCCACTCCAATCCAAGACAAATAACAATGGCAATTGCTGGTGAGGATTTAGCATCTCATGTTATTTAGTCCTCGGTTACTCTTCTCCTCAAAGGCATCTGTATGTGCATCCTTCACCACCATTTTCTTACATCAGTTTCTTTTTACAGAATGGTGTTTGTCACACAGGACAAATCCCATGCAGAAACTAAATTTAAACTGGAAAAAATCCACATTTACGGGTTGTTTTCCAGACGACATTCAGGGTTAACCCAAACAAAAAGTTGAAAAAACCCACATTTGCAGGATGTTTTTCAGACAGCGTTGGTGTGAAAGAGAAATAACCCAAACACAAAGTCATCAAAACCAGTTCCTTTTTACTTTCGCTAAATTCCGAAAGTACACCAGCGCATCTGACAACAACACCCGGATTTTAAAATTCTGTTTCTGAACGGTATTTTACCAATTCTCCCTTCGTGTGATGAACTCCTGTGTCAGGAATGGTGAACATATAGCTTTCCAGGTATTGTTCATATGTAGCCCTCATCTGTCTAATTTGCACTGCAGAAATAATGCAGTTTGACACTGCTTTAACTGCCATGGCTAAATACTATGGAATTCTGGAAGCTGTAGTTTTGTGAAATAATTAGCTTTCTTTGTCACAGAGCTCTGATGCCACAACAAACTACAAATCCCAAGAGCATTGAGCAATGGCAGTGAAAGTGATGTCAAACTGCATTATTTCTGCAGTGCAAATTAGACCATCATCTCTCACCATCAGATATGTTGGCAGAATAGAGTTACAGTCCAGCAACATCTGGAAAGCTACAAGTTGCCCAGTAATGGCATAAAACATTCACTGTCCCAATATTTTTTCCATTGACAGCTTAGATTTCATACAGGATGTCACAGCCAACTTTATGAGTGTTTTTGTCAATTCTGTCTGTCCAACACAAGCGAAATACATTTCCAAACACATCTACTCATTCACAAACCAATTTTTTTTTGGGGGGGGGGTGTAAAAAATCAAATATATAATACAAGGATGGTGACCCTCCAAATGTTGATAAAACTGATGAACCCCCATTATCCTTGATAATTTACTGGGCTGGCAAGGGTTGATGGGGACTGGAGCCCTACAGCTTTTGGAGGGTCCCAGGTTCTCCACCCAAATGTAACATATGAATTGGCCCTGAGAAACTCTATAAAGCTGGCAGGTATATAGCAAAGGAGGCTGGTTGAAATGGCTGCAGGAACAACACCAGGGGGAAAGGGGCCAAGCGGCCCCTTTCTCCCCTGGCTGTGGTTCCCGGGGTGTCCTGGGGCATGAAGCCCCAAGGACACCCCTTTTCGGGGCCAAGCAGAAGCGGCATTTTGCCACTTCTCCCTGGTCCCAAAAAGTGCCAGATTGGAGCCTCTGGGCTGCTGGTGTGGCTGCCCTGGCCCCAATCCGTGGAATAAAGGGGTGTGTGCAGGCCACCCTAAAGGAGCGGTCTGTACCCCGCCTGTTTAACCCCATAATGTATTCATTCTCATGGGTTACATATTTTCCTAAATGGGCAGGAAAGGGATATATCCATACATTGCATTAGATATGCATTTCACTTCTGTTGGACTCAGTATTTGGATTGAGAAAGGCAAAATTAGAGTGGTCCATAACCATCCAAGGGCATGTAGCAGGGAACAAACTAGGCAGCTCTATCCTACCTACCAATAGAACTCAGGAAAGTTCTCTTTTTTTGGATTACACATCTCAGGATCTCCCATCCAGTATGTATCGATGGTGCCCCACTGGCTGGGGAAATCCAAGAGTTGTAACCCAAAAGGTAACTTCTCAATTTCAGTTAAGCAAATAGTGGGGTCTACAGCTGCAGCACTCTTGTCCTGAGAGTATGAGAGTACAGAGTAAGGCTTCTGGCCAGTATAAATGGTTAGATCCAATTGCTGAGTTAAGTAGTGCATGAATCACAGCTTTAGCTCTACAAAAATTCAAGCCCTTGTTAAGGATTTCAGATGCTATAGTAACACAGGTGAAAAAACACCAGATTTGTTTACAACAACCATTCTGCACAGCATGGGTTGGTTTTCCATGGAGAAATAGCTGGTCACATGGAAGTGACTGTTCTTAAGCTCCAACTGTTAAAATCACATTAAAAGATTCTAAATAATACATTCAATATTTTCACAATGTTACTGCTCCATGAAAACAATGAATGCCATTACTGCTAGGCTACTATAAAATGTGGGGAAAGGAGTGGGTTCACCCCCAAAGTAAAGATGTTATCTTATGTATGACACACATTCTATTAAAAGAAGGTCTAAATTCTTTGGTATTTCTATACCATGAAGCGAGCAGAAGTACCATGGCATTTTTAAAATAAGAACTGTGTGTCCAAACGGGCACTCAATCTTAGCTTCTGGGCACCCAGTGAAAGCAAATGGACACATACAATATAATCGATACACCGAGAACAAAGTCAGACTGAAAGCTACAACTCGCAAAGGTCACTTATGTGTATAAAGGTATTTGCATTTCTATATTTACTCCCTGTTTTCTAAAATCACACTTTCTTTAGTCTGAATGTCAGGTTTGGAAGCAGGAGAGAAGTTTAGGAACCATTTTAATAAGAGGATGGACACCAAAAGGTATGTATATTTAAATGCTTTGGGAATATGCTGTATTAAAAGAAACCAGGCTTATTTGTGAGTATAGATGTGTAGACTTGTGAAATAAACATCATAGCCTGATCCTATGTTTACTCAGAAGCTATCCTATTGATTTCAACAAGGCAGACTGCTGCATGTTGTCCCTACTTGGAAATAAGTCTGTGGGACTGCTATTAAGTATACTGTACATCGATAGGAGAATATTATACATAGGCTTACAACCGCAACCTCGCACCTAGTCCTAATCATATTTATTCAGAATTAATTCCCTCCTGACTTCAATAAAATTTGTGTCCAAGTAAGCTTGGGTTACAGCCCTGCAACTGGAAGAGATACATGTATAATTAAGCATAACTCTTCTGCGAAGCAAAATCTGCACATCACTAGAATACATCTCTTCAAGTCTCTTCTTTCAAAGAAAAGGATATTTTACACAATCCCAGCCAGTTTCTTACTGCTGAAAAAAATATACGCTTGAGATGTCTGACTGCCTCCAATCTGCATTCTTCTACTGTAATTTGCCAATCAGTTTAGCCATTTAGATCAGGGGTAGGCAACCTTTTTGAGCCGGGGGCCGGGTTGCTGTCCCTCAGACAACTGGGGGGCCGAAGCCAATAAATAAATAATTTTTAAAAAAATTAAATAAATAAATAACCCGGGACAAATGTAGGGCAAAATTTTCAAATGGAGGGCACATTTTTTTAAAAAAATGGAGGTCACGCAAAAAAAAATTGCTGATTTTTAAAAAATGTTAATATAAATGCATGTTTCGGAGGCTTCTATAGACAATTGCCCCCCTTGCCCGCTGCTTGCCCCCCCTTGCCCGCCTCCTCCTGATAGGCCAAAGGCTCTGGCGGCAATCGGTGGTAGGACCGGGCTGGGGCCAGTCCCAAGGCCTTGCCGGGCCGCATCCAGCCCGCGGGCCGCAGGTTGCCTACCCCTGATTTAGATCAATACTACCCACAGTAGTGGTCAACTGTCGGTCCAGAAAGTGTTTCCAGGAAAGAAATAGTTGTAGCCCATGGGTACAAATACAGTACCAGTCCCTGGCCTGGTGGGAAAAATTGTTGGTTCCTCACATTAGATAGTTTAAGATTAGGAAGCATTGATCTAGATGTTTGTCCCAAGAAGACTCCACAGACGTATGGTTAGAGTAAATAGGGCCGAAGGTGATGGATAAAGAACTGTGCATCCTGCCTAATGGTAGGGGTGGCCTCACAAGGGAAAGGAAAAGAGTGAACAGAGTTGTTTCTTAAAATTCTCAGTCTATCCTTAATATCTTTCATTTCTAAGTAAACCAATATACAACCTTTATCTAAACGTTTTATTCTTTTCCTCAGTGAAACAAGCAAACCTCCTCTTTATTATTATTTTTCTGACCTCGTTAGACATCTAAAAGCTGCAAGCCTAAACACATTTGTTCATTGTTTTCATGTTTTCAGGTGCCAGCTGTAACCTTACAAGCTAGAATTCCTAAAATACAAAATGATAATTTCCTGCTGCCTGAGGCTGCAAGATATAAGAGAAGTATCTCAGAATTGTGGGTTTTTAAATTTTCTTCTTTTTTTCTCCCTAGAAAAGTTTTTTTTAAATGTAATTAAGATAAAATTTAACAGAAAATAACCTAAATAAACACTCCCGAGTTGTTAGAATATGCCATATAATAATAGTAGAGGATTTTAAAAAAAAAAACTTATTTGGCTTGCATTGCTTTATCATGAACCCAAAACAACATATGATTGTGTCTCCTTTTAAACTCTTACCACTTCAGTATGTAATAAATGTTCTCTATAAAATAGATTTGTAGCATTCTCACTTCTCTAACTCTGAGGATATCTGTCAATTTCATTACATGTATATTGCAGTCCACATTTGAGTTAAGCAATCATACAAAGAGGATAATTTCCTCCACCACCACTGACACCAAACAGCCATGTGTGCAGTTGGAATAGAGTAGAACTGTGTTATTTTATTCATAGTAAACCTAAATAAAATCAGTATCAAAGGGATCTTACAGCACTTTTGAGACCAATTGAAAGATAGAAGTTGGACGTGTTTGAGGAAGTAGGCTCAAGTCTAGGAAAGCTCATGTTACCAACTTCTCTTTCAGTTAGGCCCAAAACACACTGCAAAAATAATCCAATTTGAGACCACTTTAACTGCCCTGGCTCAGTGCTAGGAAATCCTGGTAATTGTTGTTTATTGTGGCATGGGAAATCTCTGACAGGGAAGGTTAAATATCTCACAAAACTACAGTTCTCAGGATTCCCTAGCATTGAGCCATGGCAGGTCTCAAACTGGAATTATTTCTGCAGTGTGTTTTGGACCTTAGTCTCTGAAAGCTCATGCTTCCAATTTATTTCATTCAGTGAGTCTCAAAGGTGCTACAAGATCTCTCTGCATACTGATTCTACAGGACTAACACTGCTGTATCTTTGAATTCTATCATCATTTGGTGGATTTTTGATGTGGATTTGCTATATGGGCAACACCTGGGTGTTTTCTGGAGGGAATGTGTCAGGACCACTTTTTTCTCCACCACTAAGTTTCTTCGATGGCACCACCCTGGGCCTTTTCATCCCACTGCTGCCACTTAATAGTCACCAGCACTTGTACTTTTAATACTATTTTTCTTATTACAGTCCGCACTCCCCATATGCGAGGAATCTGTTCCAGACACACACACACCGAGTATGGGGGAAACACCATATGCTCAAGCCCCATAGAAAATAATGGGGCACATGCTCACAGCATGACATGAGTACACACCCCATTACTTCAGGTGGGCTTGCTTTCTGCGTAAGCTCAAAGCCACAGAAGCCAAGCCAGCCTATGGGAAGGGCTGGCTGTAATTTGTGATCCTGTCACCTCTTTAGAACTGTCATTTTACCCCCAAAATATGTTTTGAATTGTTAGTAGTGTGGTAAGTATACAGGTTCAAGACAAGTCTTTCTTGAACAATAAAACTGTATTTAAGCAACAGTTTTAACAATGTTTTATGTACTGGGCTGTTTTATACACTTCTTACTGTTATGGTTTCTTTTATGCACACTCTCTCTAGAGAAAATGGTTACCAAATGTACTCGACTATAAGTCAACCTCAAAAGTAAGTCGAGGGCAGGTTTTGGGGCCAAAATTATGGATTTTGGTATGACCCATGGATACCAAGGGTAAAACTTAGGTGGCATACAATGAAAGATGTAAAGAACAAAGCAAAAGAAAACACTTCCAAAGAACTTACAAAATTACAGCAGGCATAACTACACTTTTCCCTCCATATTTGCTAGGGTTAGTGACACAAGACCCTTGTGAATATGGAAAAACCGCAAATAACAAAAACACAATGTTTTAACCTGAGAGGACACCTCTCCAGGAATCTCTAGGTCCTCCAGTGCAACTCTGTGGTCAACGTCCAACAGACACTGACCATAGAACCACACTGGAGGAGCTACAAATGCCTAGTAGAGTATACTGTCTAGGAATCTCTAGGTCTTTCAGTGCAACTTTTAGTTAAAGTTGACCATAGAGTTGCATTGGAGGACCTAGGTATTCCTAGAGAGAACATATTAATCAAATCCGTGAACAATCAAATCTACAAATATCAAAGCCGCAAATATGGAGGGATGAGTGTATTTACATTGACCTGTCAATAAGTCGACTCATTTGGGGGGGGGTCAATTTTTTTAACCTAAATATCTAAACTTACTTATACATGAGTACAGTGCGCCCGCGCCATATGCAGGCGCATTATACGCTGCTTTCAGCATACGCATATGCTGAAAGCAGTGCCGCATGCTGCCGTGAGCATGAGCCCCATTATTTGCAACAAGGCTCGAGCATACGCCGTTTTTGTTTTACGCAAGGGGGTCCGGAACGGTATATGCAGTATGTTCCCTTCTCAAATTTATCTCTACCCTAGCAAAACCAGGCTAAGTAAGGGTCCTTACAGACAGGCCAAAATAAAGCTGCTTCGGGTCACTTTGAAGGTATAGTGGCCTGTTACAGACTGCCAAAATAAAGCTGCTTCGGGTCTCTTTGGAGGTATGCTGTTTAAATGATGCATGCATCCTAAGAATCTGGAAGCTGCACCAAAGCTGCACTCCAGTGCTTAGGAATGTGGTGTGGCTTTGGCGTGACCTCCAGACTCTTAGGACCCATGCATCATTTAAATAGCATACCTCCAAAGAGACCCGAAGCAGCTTTATTTGGGCAGTCTGTAACAGGCCACTGTTTAAATGACACATGCATCTTAAGAGGCCAGAAACTGTGCCAAAGCTGTGCTCTGGTCCTTACGACTGGAGCATGGCTTTGGTGTGGCTTCCAACCTCTTAGGATGCATGCATCATTTAAACAGCATACCTCCAAAGTGACCTGAAGCAGGTTTATTTTGGCCTGTCTGTACAGCCTCTAAATTCCACAGAACATCCCACTCTAGCAACTCTCTCTACCCCGAGCCCTGGAAATGGAATCCCTCGCTTTTGGACTCTAGCCCTAACCGTCTCTGTCTCACACTGGACCCCTCACTACAGCTGTCCTTCTCCAGACTTACTAACCCTATCTTCCAGCTTGGGAATGGAAACCCACTGGGGGTGGGCGGGTTTGACTTTGGGCAAGTCACACTCTCTCAGCCTCAAGAGGACAGCTATGTCTAAACCCCTTCTGAAGAAACTTGCCAAGAAGACCCCATGAGAGGGTGGCCTTAGGGGTGCCATGGGTGGGGGGTGACTGGAAGGCACACAACCTCCCAACAGCAAGGGAGGGGAAGCCAGAGCTGTGGGTGGCACCTCTCTCTCTCTCTCTCTCTCTCTGCCATGGCTCTGCCCTTTTGTTCTTTGCAGGCTCCCTGGCTGGCTGTGCCTGCTGCCTCCCTCCCCGCAGGTGATGATGCAGCTCCCCCTGGCTCCACCCCACTCCCAGTGGCCCCCCTGCCTCCTCTCTCTCCCATTGGAAAGGCTAAGCCTGCCTGCCCTTATTTAATTTGGTGTGTGATTTTGCTATTTTTAGCTGCTTGGATTCCCTCCAGGAAGACTTAGTGGGGGAGACTTTTTTTTTCCCCTTTCCTTCTCTTTCCTCTTTCTTTCTTTCTTTCTTTCTTTTCTTTTTTTAAAACCTTGCAAATGATTTGGATCCAGCTTCCTTCCTCTTGGAACATTTTTTTAAATTTATATAAATAAGAGGGGGGCCTTGTCTGCTCTCTCTCTCTTATTTTCCCTCCTCTTCTCTCTCTCTCTCTCTCCCTTCTGCTTCAGATCTGCGTTTTGCTACCATCAGCCAGGAGAGTTTGATCCTCTTTTTGATATATATATATTTCCATCACAAGAAGAAATAAACAAACCAGCCAACCCAACACCAGATTGGCGACTAGGAAGAATTGTGTAAGTTTGGGCTTTTCTTTTTCTCTAAGGAGTTGGGGAAGGCAGGAAAGTTTGCTTGGATTGCTAGGACTGGGAGAAATGGGGAGATTTGGTTTTGCAAAGTCATTTTGAATTTGCAAAAAAGAGGTTGAGAGGGAGGGAGGGAAGGAGGCTTGTGCCTCTGCAAGCAAGCAAGGAAGGCATGCGGAATAATGCAATCTCCTGCCTTTTATTCTCATGGTAAGTGGAGGAGGGGTGTATGTGAGAAAGGATGGGGGGATTCATGGCATAGCTGGATAGTTATGGGGCTTTGCAGCATCAGAGATGTGGGGCTTGATCTTCCAGGCACTTTTTTCCTTTAGCGTTAAACCCCAGGAGCATTTGACCTTGTTTTCCCAGCAAAAGAAGCCCCCCTTCCTTTCCTTTGCAGGGAAAAAAAACCAGATCAAATGCTCCTGGGTTTTTAAACCCAAAAGAAAAAAATGCCATATTTCTGCAGCAGGTCTAAAGATCTGGTGGCTGGGATTCCTTCCCTTTCTTTTGCCTTGGAAGAGCAGAGGTTAAGTTTGGCTTGGCCAAAAAAGGCTCCTGATGACCTCTGGCAAACCTGCTCCAAACCCAATGTATTATAGTTATTATAAGTATTATTATTATTATTATTATTAAACTTTATTTATAAAGAGCTGCAGGTTGACAGAGGGCTGTACATAAAATAGAATACAATAAAAATGACCCTGCCAGTGGTGTGCACCCTAGAAAATATTGTCTGTATATAAAACCAAATCAATACACAGGAAGAGTGCTGCTCTGTGTCAGGGGCTCCTTGAGGATCAGGTTGCTTTTCCCTGCCTTTGCCTTCCTTTCTGCAGCTTTTCTCAGGCTGTCTTGGTTTTATTTCTATTTTCCCTTAGCGTGCCTTGGTTTTGGTTTGTTTCATTTTTCAAATCCTGCGACTTTTCCTCCACTTTTCTCCCATTTGGTTGGCAAGCCATGCCTTCCAATAGCCAGGCAGATCTGGAAATTGGGAGCTGTGAGTGTGTGTGTGTCTGTCTGTTGTGTGTGTCCTTTGCAAAGAGCAGGTAGTGCGTCGATCTTGCTAGAAACACCCCTTTTCCCTGCTTTTAAAGGGGAAGCTCTCCTAGCAGTCTTTTTTCCCCTTTAAATCGGTATTGAGCATGCTTTTGGACCTTGGCAAAAACTGGTCGTGTTGAAGATCTGGGAGGATGGCTAAACGGGTAGGTTGCAATAGCCTCTTGGTTTCAGGGATGAGCATTTATTTGTATTTTGTTTTTGTTTTATTTTTTCTCCCCATGCCTTCCTTTTTCCAACCTATGTCTCCTTCCTAGCATGCCATTCTGGAGCAAAAAGGGATTTGCTATTGTTGGGATTTCTAGGGTGTTTTTTTCCTCCTCCATAAAATGACTATGGGGGAGGGATAGCATCCATCTCTTTTCCTCTTTAATGTCCAGGGTCCTCTTGATAGCCTTGCTTATTTGAAACAAGACTGGAGGAGGAAGCATGAAATCGAACCTGAAATTAAAAATAAGGCGAGCATGCATTCTGGCCCTTGGTCGGAGGGCAAGTGGCCTTGCAACCAAGGGGGCATCTGCACTGCAGAGATAATCCACTGTAACTGGCAGGGCTCCATGCTATGGGATTCTGGGAATTGGAGTTTGCATGAGCACACCTCTTGGCTCTTGGTTCAAGTGGCCTTGAAACCAAGGGGGCATCTGTACTGTAGAAATAATCTAGTTTGACACCACTTTGGTTCAGGTGGCACTGAAACTATGGATGCATCTGCACTGCAGAAATAATCCATTCTGACACGGCTTTGGTTCCAGTGGCTTTGAAACCAGGGGGGCATCTGCACTGTAGAAATAATCCAATAATCCAGCTCTGCTCTGGTGCAACAACAAACTACAATTCCCAGAATCCCATGACAGTTAAAGAGGTGTCAAACTGGATTATTTCTGCAGTGCAGATGTGTCACAAGAGAGCTGAGAGCAAATCCCCACATTGCATGAAGAGAAGGGGGATTTTCTGTTTTCTCCTCTTCCTCCTCTCCTTTGTGTTTGGAGTTGTCATTAGCTTCTGTGGCCAGCAAGCAGATGGAGGTGGCTGGAGGAGAAAAGGTAACCACTCTCCTGGCTTGACCTCTTCCTCCTAGAAGCCTTAGCATTCTTTATTCCTCTGTCTCCTTTTCTAAAAGGGATATTACTCTCAAATAAAAGGCCTCCTGGAGCTTCATTTTGCTCTTCAAAAGTCATGGGTTGTTAGCCTTCCTGTGTGGCCCCTTGGCTTTATCTCTTCCTTTTATTATTCTAGCTTTTAGTAAAAGTTGGCTGCTTTCAATAGCCCATCTTCTGTGCATTCAAATAATCTCTCTTCCCCCCCTGCCTCTTCTGTTAATGGGTCTCCCTCCACCGCCAACCCTCTTCTCCTCCCATCAAACAAGCTCTTCAAGTTCTTGGTTTTGTTGTTTTGTTTTGTGTCCCCCCCCCCCCCCAGCATCTTGTAAGAAACCAATCCATCTCCCCCCAGATGGTGCCACAGGGACACACCATGCTGTTTGGAATCGGGCCAGCCATCTTGGGGTTGAAGAGCTCTCGACTTAAGCAAGCGTCAGTCTTTCAAAATTTATTTGGTTATGAATCCAAGAGAGGCAGAGGAGTTATGGCGCAAGTGGATGCTTAGCACATTCAGGGGGCGTGGGAATCGGGGAGAGGCATCGGCAGGTTTCTGTGTTGAAAAGAACAACAAGAGGACTGTTCTTCCTCAGCATGGCAGGTGGCAGCTGCTGGCATTTAACTTCCTTGAGAGCAGGAATGGGCAACCTTTTTTTTTTTTTCTCCAGAAAGTGGCATTCTATTACAGGTTGAGCAGGCCGGAAGTTGTGCATACACACATCTGCAGGGCCCTTCTGCCCCCTGAAACACACACACCTTCCATTCACATTCAGACATAAATTAATACGCATGCACACTTCCCCAGTTAACCAAGAGCATTGCTGGATCAAACTAAAGGCCTACGCAGCCCAGTGTTGTGGCCCCCAAATGGCCAATAGGCAGGATGTGTATGCAACAACATTTCCCCAGCAACTGGTACTGCAAAACATTCTGCCTCTGATATGAAAAGTAGTATATAGACATTGTGACTAATAACCATTGATAGCCTTGTCCTTAAATCTCCCCTCAGTGTATGCTCAGATCTCTTGGAAAGCAAGATGGCATTGTACCAGATCTTGGCTTTAAAAGGGCAGACCCTTGCCATCCCAGAAGGGAGAAATCACATTCTCCTTAGTAGGCCAAACAGCTGCTTGGTGATGTGAAAGATGTATAATCTATAAGGAGAGGTGCAGGAATGATTTTCTCCATGCACCTTTAGTGGGAGAGGCACTAGGGCACCTGCTCACACTGCAGGAGGGACCTGTGAGGGTTGCATATAGTCCATAGTTCTGCAGTGCAAGATTTAGAGCAGTGCTAGCCAAAGTGGTGGCCCATGGATTGGTGCCAGTCCCAGACCCATTGGCTAGCAGTCCTTGGTACATTTCCTAGAAAGAAAGAAGCAAATTTAGCCCAAGTTCACAAAAATGGTACTGGTCCCTAGTGCAGGAAATAATGCTGGTCCCCCATATCAGATGATGCACTAATTTAATACCCTGGCATGGCTCTCTAACCTCCAGGAATGCTGAGATTCATGGATAGGATAAGGCTTATCAGTAACGCCTTCATTAATCACTGAGAAGGCCACTTTATAAATAAATTATTACAAGATCACTCCATGTTAGGGACAACAATTTGATAGGTAAATTATTTCCACATGATACCAACTTTCTTTGGTGCCTTAGAGACGGGCCTAAGCGGCGCCGTTATGCCAGGAATACGCACGAGGGGCGGCACTTCCGGACGCGCCTTGCCCCTCGCGCGTATTCCGTACGGCAAGATGGCGGCGCCCTATACAGACGGGCGCGGCCATATTGACGTAACGGACGCACAGCGTCCGGACGTCTAAACCTGGAAGAGCCGTCACGAGTGCGCGCTTTGGCACTTGCGGCGGCTCTTCCGGGTTGCCGGAAGGAGTGCGATTTCTGCACTCCTTTTTTGCAGCGCAGAGGAGTTGCGCGGTTTGGCTGCTGTGGCTCCTCCGCGCTGCAACCGGCAGCGGCCCAAGACCGCCCCTTTTGGGCGGTCTGTAACGGGCCTTAGTTGTGTTTGTGTGGACTTTCAGGTCGCCGGTAGCTTATGGCATACCCATGAATTCCATAGGGTTTTCTTTTGCGGGAAATACTCAGAAGTGTTCTTGCCATTGTCATGCTCTGAAACCATATTCTTCCTTTACAAACATGCATGTATTTTGAGATCTGCCCCTTCTCTCTGTCCCACCTCCCTCACAGGTACATTTGGTGGAAATACAAAAGAGGGCCTTCTCAGTGGCTGCTTCCAGGTTTGGAATTTTTCCTCCCCCCTCCCAGAAAGGTGCCCTCCTTGCTATCTTTTTGAAAACAGGCAAAATCCTTTTTATTCTGACAGGCCTTTGAGAAATAATCGTTAGGGGAAACAATTTATAATGTGCTGTACATTTATTAGTTGCTTTTAAAATAATTTACATTTTTGATGGTTTTAATTTTGCTGTTAAGTGCTTTAAAGTCAGCTTTGACTTAGAGCAACCCTGTGAAGTTTCTAAGGCCCCTTCTACACGGGCGGAAAGTACGTGCGCGGCACGTACTAGGATTAGAAAGGGGCGTACTTTCCGGATGCCCCTAACTCTAGTACGTGCTGAGCATGTACAAAATGGCGGCACCCATCCTACATGGGCACCGCCATTTTGACGGCATGGGTGCCTAGCGTCTGCAGGTTGCGCAGCAGAAATGACGCTGCGAGTGCACCATTGGCGCTTTGCAGCGCCATTTCCGTGCCGCTTTTTGCTGCGCGAAGGAGCCACGCGGTTTGTTTGCTGCAGCTCCTTCGCACAGCAATCACTGGCGCCGGCAGAGCACCCTGTTTGGGCGCTCTGTAAAGCGCCTAAGTCACCTTATCAATAGCCCTCCACAGGTCTTGCAAACTAAGGGACATGGCTTCCTTGATTGAGTCTATCCATCTGTAATGTGGCCTTCCTCTTTTCCTTTGGCCTACCAGTACAGTATTATTATCTTTTCTAGTGAGTCGTGTCTTCTTAAGATATGTCCAAAGTACTACCCTCTCCGTTTAGTCATCTTGATTTCTAAGGAGGGTTCATTATTATTATTATTATTATTATTATTATCATTATTATTATTATGCTTTATTTATATAGCACTGTAGATTTACACAGCACTGTACATGCAAAATATAAAATAGATAAAGTAGATCTGCCCATGACAGTTCAGGTTTGATTTGCTCTAGGACCCATTTATTTGTCTTTTTTTGCAGTCCACAGTATCCATAGAACCCTTTCCAGGATCCCATTTCAAATGAATTGATTTTCTTCCTATCAGCTTTCTTAACTGCTCAACTTTCACGGCTGTACATAGACACTGAAAATATGATAGCATGGACAATCCCAATTTTAGTATTCTTTTCAAATGGTATCTTGGTATCTGCTGGGATTTGGTTCCAAGATCCCTGTAGATACCAAGATCTGTAGATGCTTAAGTCCCATTATATACAAGCAGGTAGTAAAATTTTGTCCCTTATGTAAAATGGCAAAATCAAGGTTTGTTTCTTGGAATTTTGTTGGTTGTTGTTGTTGACTATTTGCAAGTTGTGGATGGTTGAAATCTGTGGATACAGAATTCGTGGATACGAAAGGCCAATTGTATTTTTACACTTATCTAGTTCCTTCATAGTTTCCCTTCCAACGCCAAATCTTCTGATATCTTAACTGCAGTTCCCATTCTGATTAATAACTGAGCCAAAGTATGGAAATCATGAATTATCAGGAGCCCTGATGGTGCAGTAGCTAAATGCTGGTACTGCAGCCACAATGTTTTGAGTTCGATCCCAGTGCCCCAAGCCTTCCATCCTTTCATAGGTGGGTAAAATGAGTACCTAGCTTTTGGGGGGCAATTGGCTTACAGATTGTAAACCACTTAGAGAGTGCTGAGTTCACTATTATTCAGTATTGAAATGTAAATGCTATTGCTATTATTTCAATGTCTTCATTATCTACTTTGAAGTTACATAAACCGTCCGTTGTCATTATTTTTATTTTCTCGATGTTCAACTGTAAACCTGCATTTTGCACTTTCTTCAGTAATGTTTCCAGATCTTCACTATTTTTGCTAGCAGTATAGTGTCATCAGCCTATCTTAAATTATTGATGATCCTTCCCCAAGTTTCATGCCTCCTTCCTCCGAGTCTAATTGTGCTTTATATATAAACATTTAGCACATAAGGTAAACAGATATGGTGATTGCTAGTCATTCCATGTCTCCATATTCTATCCTGGGAGTAGCCTCCTGCCCTGACTGAGTATAGGTTCAGGACAATCAAATATTGTGGCACATTCATTTCTTTAATAATGATCCACAGTTTTTAATCATCTACACAATGAAAGCTTTGCTGTAATCTATAAAACATGGGCTGATTTTCTTGTGAAATTCTTTGGTCGTGTCCTCTTTCTTAGGGATTGTCATGCATATTGAGTGTTTACAATCTGAGGGTCATTATTTTGTTTCCCATATTTGTTGGAAGATTTTAGTTAGAACTGGAGTAGGTTCTGCCTCTGCTGCTTGAAGCAGATCTATTGGTGTGCCATGTGTTACTGATTATTAATTTATGTAAAGTGCTGTGAATACAGCTTCCACTTCACATTCTAAAATTGTGGCTTCATTTGTAATGTTTCTTCCTTGAATGGATCTTTCATCCTTTCATGTCTTTGATATACAGTGGTACCCCGGGATACGAAATACCCAGGTTACGAAATTTCCGGGATACGAAAAAATCCCATAGGAAATAACTGTTCCGGGTTACGAATGTTTTTTCGGGTTACGAAAAAAAAATTTGGTGCTTTTCGGCGCTTTTTCGCATGAAACGCGGCTTTTCCCCATTAGCGCCTATGGGTTTTCGGCTTGCGAAGGCTTTTCGGGTTACGAAAGCGGCCGCGGAACGAATTAATTTCGTAACCCGAGGGAGCACTGTAATTCTTCAGTGTGTTGTTTCCATTCTCTTTTTATTTGTACTTGGACATGTAACGTGTTCCCTGCTGGTCGTAGAGTATCCCCATTCTTGATTTAAATTTTCCTTTGTTTTTCCAGATCTTGTGAAAGGGGTCTCCTTCTTCTGCATTGATTATAACAGTAGTTCTCCTTCTCCCTGCACAGAAGTTGTTGGACAGTTACATTCAGTGTTCTGACCCTATTTCTGTCACCTTTTACTTTTGCTTTTGTCCTTAACTGCTTGATGAGCTTCATCTGTCACCCATTGAGGTTTCTCTTCCTTTTTGGCTGTAGATAGTGTCTTTTCAATTCTTTCCTGACAATGTCCCGGCTTTACTAGATATCTTCTGGCTCTCTAAGAATTAGACTTAATATTGCAGATCTATTTTTTACTTTATATTTAAATTCTACAGGGATGTTCTTCAGGTTAACTTTTGTCACAATGGTTGCTTTAATGTTCTTATGTAGCTTTATTCTAACTTTGCTGCATGCTTGTGTTCTGTGCTGTAGCTTGCTCCTGGTCTTGTTTTTGAAGAGAGCATGGAGCTTTTTTGCTTCCAGATATGTAGTCTATTTGATTTCTGTATCAGCCATCAGGTGATGTTAATATATAAAGTTACCTCTTTGGTTGCTTGAAGAACGTGTTTACAATGAACAAACTATCAGCTTCAAAGAATTCAATCAGTCATTCTCCTGCTCATTTCCTGATCCTAGGCCAAATTTTCCAATTGTCTTTGATTCTTCTGTGTTTCCTACTTTTGCATAGCAATTGTCTACGATTAACAACAAGTCCTGTTTTGGTGTATGATGAATTTCCTCCTGGACTCCAGCATAGATTTTTTCCGTTTCTTCTTCTGTCTCTGTAATTGGAACATAAACTTGGATTATGGTTATATTAATGGGTTTTCCCTGAAGTCTTATTGATATGATTTAGTCTCGCTTAAAATTATATTGTTTTTCTGCTTTTAATATGTGTCTTATCTTTATAAATGCCATTCCATTTCTTCTTCAGTTTTCATTTCCTGAGTTTTTAAAGCAATTTTAAAAACACTGAGTTTTTAAAGCAGTTAAACACTGTGGAATTATCTGACTCATAATGTCCCATTCCTGTCTTTTTTAACACACCCCAAGTATTGCAATGTTTATACGTTCCAATTCTTGTTTTATTATGCCTAGCTTCCTCTGATTCATGCATCCCACCTTCCATGTTCCTCTAATATGTTTTATGCAGCTTCAGACTTTCCTTATACCTCTGAGCAGATCAATGGCAGATGTCCTTTCAGCTTGAGTTCAATTGCATCATTAGCCACAGTGCTACTCATAGTTGCCCTCTGTTGTACTCAGTATCTCACTGAGTGCCATCCCACCAGGGAGTTTCATCTTCTATCACAATCTATTGTTTCATTTTGCATTGCCTCCTCTTCGGGTTTTTGTGGGAAATGATATTCCAAAGGGGTTTACTGTGCCTCTTTCTGCACATTGCTAAAAATGTTAGCTATGGTGCCACTCCCATTGTCTCTGAAAGATCTTCTGCCATTATCACCCTCACTACTGCTGCTGCCCAGTAGCTGTGTGACACATTTAGTCTGGCTCCTCAGCAGCAACCTATCTGGCATGGAAAACCCATCAACTTAGCCTCTTGCTTCTCAAGAGCACGCAATTCCACCATTGCAGAAAAGTAGTGCCATTGCTTTGGGGGGTTAATTTTATGAAGGTTTAATATCATTAACAACATCTGGTTGTTAGCTGAGAGTTGAACCTGTTATTACTAGACATTTAGTCTTGAGTTCTATGCTTATCATACGTTATTCCAGCTTGTTCATAATTGGTAATAGAATCATATCTTAGTTTAATGTAAAAAAATTAATTTTTTTCCAGTGTGGTGAAATTTTAACTATATTTATTTTAACTATTGTAAACAGTTGTAAACCACTTTGAGTCCCAAACTGGGGAAAAGGCAGGAGGAGGATGATAAATAAATAATACCTTACAACATCTGATATTCCCTTATGTAAGTATTAACTGGGACTGACTCTGTTTAGCTTCCAAGATCAGACATAATCTGGTGGTTTCTGAGTACAGTATTTAGGCTGGCATTCTTAGTAGCATACTTATTGTAAAACATTTGGGAACTATGATTGTAGGACAAATGTAAAGTTATTATCCATTAGATACACTTGTAAAAAGTCCCTTGATCCTCTATATCTCATAAGCATTTACACTGGACACCGTCTTATACTACCACAAATTTTTCTTAGATTTTTAGAGGAGAATCACATGCATTTGTAATACATTCTCTCTAATATCACAAACAACATCTACAGCTTGGCTGGTTAGCTAAGAGTTGAACCTGTTATTACTAGAAGTTATTCCAGCTTGTTCATAATTGGTAATAGAATCATATTTTAGTTTCAGTTACATGCACACTGGGCATATATACAAATTAATAGATCCTTTAAAGTTAAAACTAGTATTGGCTGTTTGATCTGTTATTTGAATTTTGAGCATTTGTTACACAAACAGATTGAATATTCCAGGATATTTAAATTAGCGAATTTAGCGGATAGGGCCTTCATTCAGGTGGTGCCACAATGTGTTTGTTTCCCAGTCAAATGCATAGGTCTCCCTCTATGTATGCTGCTCCCAAGACATTTTTAACAGAATGTTAAGCTGGAAAACCTAGAATGTTTGCTGCTGACTTTAAAATTTAGCTGCAGTGTGGGTTTTTTTTTCATTTTTCTTTAAGTTTGGCTGTATTAGACATTTTTTAAATTGCTTTAAAACTAGTCATTAGTTGATCTTATACTATTTTTTATATTCTGTGATTTTAGGCTTATTTTGTATTCCGTTACAGTCCTGCTGGCTAGGGATACAGGTTGTAGTCCAATACAACTGGAGGGCACAGTGTTGGAAAAGTCTGCCATTTAGTGCAGATAAGTTCCCTATACAGCAATCAGATATGGTCACACCGCAGACACTTTCACTGTATTGCTTCTTTGTTTGCCTTTTTGGTCCCATAGCTCCTGATTTTCTAAGATCGTTTTGGTATGTAAAAGGACTTTCTAGCACTAACTGAGAAAAAGAAGATTGTAGCATAAACGTTCATAAACTAGGTCTGTGCTTCATCAGATGCATGGACTGAACTCAAAGTAGACTCTGTTTATGAAAATTTATGTTACAAACTTCTTTCTCCCAGTTAGTCTCAAAAGCGCAATAGGCCTGTTACAGACTGCCAAAATAAAGCTGCTTCGGGTCTCTTTGGAGATATGCTATTTAAATGATGCATGCTAAGAGTCCGGAGGTCGCGCCAAAGCCACACTCCATTCCTAAGCACTGGAGTGCAGCTTTGGTGCAACTTCTGGATTCTTAGGTTGCATGCATCATTTAAACAGCATACCTCTAAAGAGACCTGAAGCAGCTTTATTTTGGCAGTCTGTAACAGGCCATAGACTCCCTTTTCATTCTGATCCAGACTAACACGGATATATCTTTGAATTCTAAGATGGTTTTAGTTCTTCTATTTTTCTTCAGTACTATTATGTTTGGAACAAATGTAGAATCACTATCCTTCCATACTCCAGTTTTATAGTAGTTTCTTCTGAATTTAGAAAGAGGATCCTCAAGTAGAAAAGGAAACTTTGAGAACTGCTGGTGATAAGGGCTGAGTGTTTAGCAGAAAGAGAACATCTTTTACTCATCTCATTCCACCAAAGAGTTTCCCTGCTGTGCGGGAAGACCTCATTTTTTGTTTTCTTTTGTTTTGGAGGCAACTCTGTTCTGCACTTTCCACAGGCCACCCTATGAAACCTCCAGCTTTTCAAAAGAGAAATGTTGTACATTCTTCCGCCAGCATATCTCTTCCAGCGAGCTTCCCCACCTGACCTTATGTAAGAAATACCCTCTGACTATTGTATAACTTTATTGCATTGCTACTATCTGAAGAGTTAGTTTTTAAGATTAATTGTTATTAATTTTATTGATGTGCTTTTATATGTATTTTAAGTATTGATGTATGTATTTTAGTGGACTCTAATCCTGCCTCAATGCATGTGGGAGAGGTGGGAAAATATAAATAAACTATATTATTATTATTATTATTATTATTATATTGATACTTCAGTATCTGATTTTAGGTTGGTTTTTAATCACAGACATGTTCATAATTATTATCTACATGGAAACCCTCAACACTAAAACCATTTTTCATATAGATACTTAGAATTAGACTTCAAGAGCCATCCAGCCTTTGTTTAAAAACCTCCAAAGAAGGAGACTCCACCTCACTCCAAGGCAACAAGTTCTGCTGTCAAAACAGCTCTTACTGTCAAGAAGTTTTTCCTAATGTTGAAGTGAAATCTATTTTCCTGTAGTTTGGTCTGGGTCCTAGGTGTTAACTTAGATGTTAACCTAGATGTTCTCTGGAGTTGCAGAAAACAAATTTACTCCATCTTCAGTATGACATTCTTTCAGATATTTAAAAGGGGCTATCGTATCACCTCTTAACATTCTCTTCTCCAGGCTAAACATATCCACCTCCCTAGGTCTCTTCTCATAGGGCATGGTTGCCAGACCTTTCATCATTTTGGTCAAACCCCCCCCCCCCCCCCGAGAGTTGTATTTGAAGGACAATGCTCAACAGCCTTATCCAAAAGTAAGTAATGAGCTCAGTAGTAGTAATTTATGTTTAGCATTGCAGCCCTAAAGTACCTTTTAAATATTTAAACTTTTCATAAGTGTTTATAGAAATCTGTGGCTTCTTTAAAAAAACATTGAGGATGTTTTTAAGTCATGAGTCACTTCTATAACTGAACATGAGTCAATTTACATATTTGTAAAAAGACTAGAAGGTCTCTGTGTTCAAAGTTGGTGTGTCTGTATAGAGCATATTTTTAAATACTATTCCTAGACATAATCTACATCCTTCAGGCTGTTGGTTCTCAGTTCTGAAGTCTGTTAGCAGTCCTGCGAAAAAAGGCTTTTTCCTGCACTGTAACATTTGGTTACTAACATGCTAACCTTTTTAGTGTAAGCTGTGAGGATAAATAATTGGTTAACATCTTGACCTTAAGAAAATCAGAGCCTTTTAGCCACATGCTATGCAATTAAGGAAAAGATCCAAATGTGAAAATTAGTCTTACATCGACCCCATGTTTGTAAGTTTAGATTTTTTTAGTAGAGTTTCACCCGTCTTCTGAATATAGCTCAAACCTCCTAATTGTATGGACTTGGTACTTCAGATCTTCATACATAGAGAGCCTCAAGAAGGTCCTCTCTTGTTGACGTTGGTGAAGGAGGAAGAGCAAAAGTTGTGTTTTTTGAAAGAATCATATGATATCGCTTTGGTTCTTTGTTATTTTGCTATAGCAATACAAGGAGAGATACAGTATGGTCTCTTTTTGGAATTCTTGACGTGTGTGCTTTGCAACTGAATCTTGCAAGTCTGGCATGGCTTATCCTTCCCCTGAAGTCATTCTTAAGAGTACTGTACAGTACTTTCAGACAGGACTCCTAGTGCTACTGTTTAAAAAATATGTTGCATTTCTTATCTTTAATTAATTTTATGTGGAGGAAAAAAGAACAATAATGATAAAAAGTGGTGAAGAAATATGGGAGAGTTGTAAGTAGAAGGCATATGCAATCTGGAATCTGGAATGCCATGCCACTTCCAATAAAATCATATGAGGCAATCCTTGTCTGGAAGCATTACAAATCTGTGGCCCTTTAGGAGGCCTACTTTGTCTTCAGGTGTGTTCCAAGATGTGATGGTAGTATAAAACAATCTCACTTGATTTGAGAAGCTAAGCAGGTTTCGGCTCACCATTTTGAATGGATGACATTCAAAAATATAGCCGTGTTAGTCTGTAGAATCAGTGTGTACAGGGATTTTGTACCACCTTTGAGACTAACTGAAATAAAGAAGTTGGCAGCATGAACTTTCATAGGCTTCAGTCCACTTCGTCAGATGCATATATCTTGGATGACCACCTAGGAATATATTAGACATCTCCTGGTATTGCTAGGAAAGAATCCTCCCTGTAACTCTGGAGAATCACTTGTCCATTCAGAGGTCATGTTAGATGGACCAAATGGTCTGACTCAGTGGTGTTTATCAGACGAGCTCTTAAAGAGGTACTATTCCAGTGTGACTCCTCTAGCTGCCTCCTGTTGCATGCTGGGATTGGCAGTTTTAAGGAGGGGTATTTAGAATTCTCAGGCAGAGAAGTTCAGCTCCTTAAAACTGCCAAGCCCAGCATGCAACAGGAGGCTGCTAGAGGAGTCACACTGGAATAGTACCTCTTTAAGAGCATAGTGTGATAAACATCAGTGTTAAGGCAGCTTGCAATAATGGTTTGAGTTTGCAGTCACTTCACAGTGTTAGAAAAATGGAGACTGCATCTCCCTCCAAGTAGCAAGGAAAGAATGGATCTGACTGTATCCTTGCATCCAGATGAACATGTCTCTGTGGAAGATATGCAAAGGCACTGAGGACTACTGTATGTACTCGGCTATAAGTTGACCTCATACAAACAGCAATATCCATCAATCACCCAGGACCCTTTCTGCTTGGTTCTTTCTTGCTAAAATCCTCTCCACACTACATGGGGAAAGTCTGAAAGAGCTGCTGTCACGTTTCCATAGTGGCCCATAAATAAGTCGACCTGCAATTTTGGGGTCAATTTTTGGGCATAAATTTTTAGACTTATAGATGAATATATATGGTATTCTTTTTCTTTGGCCATTAGAGGAAATCAGGGAGCCCTGGTGGTGTCTTAGTTAAATGCTGGTACTGCAGCCACATGGTTGTGAGTTCAATCCCAGGGGTTACAAGGTTGACTCAGCCTTCCATCTTTTTGTAGGTCAATAAAATGAGTACCCAGATTGTTAGGGGCAGTTAGCTTACAGATTGCAAACCAAGTGCTGAGTTCACTGATGAGCAGTATAGAAATGTACATGCTATTGCTATTGCTGTATAATCTCACTATTCTGGTGCTGCCTTCAAGCTGCCCAGAAGACGACATGAGATTGATTGATTGGTCAACGATGCAGGGTCAGTATCGCTTTTTCCCCCCCTAGAACTGGAAGCAGAGTGGTGGCCTTCAATTGGCATTTCAGATTGAAGCATTTGTCATGTTGGAGTTGCTGCACCATGACTCCTTCTGGTCCCCTGGGGTCACTATGGCAACAGCTCCGCAGGGTAGCCAAGCTTTCTGCGGCCCATTTCTTCTTTTGCTACTGGCAGCTGTCAAGGATAGCAGGTGTGAAGATCAGTGGAAAGCAATTTGCTGCAATGGTTAATGGAGGGATGGTACATAGGGGCCAAAATGACCCCGTAATTCAGTAACCTTCTAGGTTTTCATTTTTATTGTAAAGCAAACATTCCAGCCAGAGGAGTGGTGCCGGAGGGGCAGGTGGAGTTTAATCCACTAGCAATACCCTGGAGTCTCTGAAATCTTCGTTGCTAAAGCTGTTAGAGTGTAGAATGGGGGAGTGGGGAATAACCCAGGTAATCTCAGGAGAACATTCATCTCCTTATTGCTTCCAGGGCAGAGGCAGTATAGCTCTTGCTCTACCCAGAGCGAGATATGTTGCCATGGTGACAATGGGACAGTGGATGTATGGCTTCCGGCCTTAAAGAGGAAAAGGAGCCTGGGCTAAACCAAACAGCATCTCTGAGACGTGGAAGGCACCCCACGTTTCCTTTGACCAGTTTTAGTAACTTTTATACAACCAACTTTGTTTTTATTTTATTTCTCACCGAAGGCCTTCTACACTTCCTGAAATACGTTGACCACATTTATTTGGAATTCAGATGCCCCTTGCTCTGTGTTCATTTGTATTTGTCAAATTCCTGTGGCTCTTCAAGCTTCCCATGGCTCTCTTCTTGCAACAACTCCATGTACGGACTGAATTGCCGATGGTAGTAGACCCTTCCCCTCACCTTCTTGAGTTAACATTCCTTTCATCACTCATCAGAACTTGTTTAATAGTAAAAGTTTTAATTGCTGCGGGACTGGATTTTGTCGATACACAGGTGTCCCAGATGTACATTGGCCATCTGTATAGGTACAAGTGAAAAGCATGATATGGATTTGTTGATGAGATGCTCTCACACAGTAGAATGCTAACTGTGTGGATGCTGATGTCATGCATAAGTTATGGAGTATTATTATTATTATTATTATTATTATTATTATTATTATTATTATTACAGTATATCCCACCTTTCTCCAATATAGGGACTCAATATAGGGACTCAAGGCGGGGTAGGGGTCTCTTTTGATGTCTCAATTGCAAAGGTATCCTTCCTGGTTCATGTACAACTGCAGATAGCTCTCCAAGTAACAAAACATTGGCATGTCTGTCTGTCTGTCTGTCTTTCTTTTTTTCTCTTTCTTTCTTTCCTTTTTGTGACCCAGCAGTGCCATGATAAAATAAACAGTCCTGAAATGTTTAGTTAAATAATATGTTAATAACAAGCTTAAAAGGTAATTACTCATTAAAAACAATTAAGAGGCTTGTAGTACAAGTACTTCTCAAAAGAATTGTGACCACTGTGTTAGAGGGGATGTTTCTTCCTATGATGCACACGTTTTTGCAGTCACTAATTCAAACACAAGCATACTGTTTTACCTTTGGAAGTGTGTTTGTTCATACGTTGATTTAAAAATTCAGTCACTGATCACTTGATTAAAATTTGTGTCTAGTCAACTAAGGGATTTTTTTTTTATTAAAGTGGCAATCCTAAAAGTATCATAGTCTCTTGGCTCAAAGATTAATGTGACGTGAGTCTATTTCTATTAAGAATTGGATTCGTAGCACAATAAACATCTAACCTTTAATGTAAATTGGAAGTGTTATGTTGTCATGGTTAGTAGATTGATAGTGTGGTACAACCAGTGCTTCTAGTGATGAATATTCATAATAGCCATTTTATTGTGCATTTTGTACTTTAATAAACTACATGTTTTGGTGATTACTGTGGATCAGGAGCAGGCAGCCCTTTTACTACTAACGACCACATTGTCTGAGAGAAAAAATTTAAGGGAGTGCTGGAATCATCCATCCTGCAGTCACCTATGTATGTATATTGGGGGCTTGTTTTGTTTTTACTGATATACTCTCTGAAAGGACAGATCCAGTGGGGGAGGTTATCCTCCTGCACAAGACATGTTGTAGGTTACCCCTTTCAGCGTGCATATGCAGCCTGAGAATCATGAAGTGGCCATTTTGTATGACAAAATCCACTTGTAGTCCCCCATATCTAGAGAATAGATTGGCCATTTGAAAGTATGTGTGTGTATGTGCCTTTAAGTTGCCTGTCAAATTAAGGCAACCCCGTGGATTTAATAGGGTTTTCTTAGGCCAGAAATATTCAGAGTTGGCTTTGCCAGTTCCTTCTTCTGAAGTATAGCCTGTCATTCATTGGTGACCTCCCATCAAAATACTAACCAGGGCTGACTCTGTCTAGTTTCCAAGATCAGACAGGATCTGGTGCTTTAGCATATTGTTACTCTATACTTTTCCTTAATTTTGTTTTTATTGTATTCTTTCAGAGAAAGAAGATGAGTGAATCTAGTGCAAAATCTAGCCAAACCCTAGCTGCCAAACAAGACAAGGATGTCTCTGAGAAGAGAGGACGAGGGAGGCCCAGGAAGCAGCCTCAGGTTTGTAGATCATTTCCTTTAGTGCTGTTATAAGGGAATCTTTTGCAAGCAGGAAAGAAGATTCTGTCTTTTATTGGCTGTTCCTAGTACAGTGGTACCCCGGGATACGAAATACCCAGGTTACAAAATTTCCGGGATACGAAAAAATCCCATAGGAAATAATTGTTCCGGGTTATGAATGTTTTTTCGGGTTACGAAAAAAATTTTGGTGCTTTTTTCGGCTTTTTCGCACGAAATCGCGGCTTTTCCCCATTAGCGCCTATGGCATTTCGGCTTACGAAGGCTTTTCGGGTTACGAAAGCGGCCGCGGAACGAATTAATTTCGTAACCCGAGGGAGCAGTGTAGTAACCGACATAGCAAAATGGGAAGCTAAGGCGGGTTACAAACCGCCCATTTGGGGTGGGCTGTACCCACCCCTTTCCCCGGTGTATCAGGGCCTCAGTGGCCAGAACGGCAGCTGCTGAGGCCCCGATCCGCCGCTTTTCAGGCTGCGGGGAAGCGCCAAAACGCCGCTTCCACGCAGCCTGAAAAGGGGTGTCCCTGGGGCTTCAAGCCCCAAGGACACCCCGCGGCGGCAGGGAGGAGGAGAAAGGGGCCGCTTGGCCCCTTTCTTCTTTGGTCTGCTGGGCGCAGCCATGTGAAGACTGCACCCAGCAGACCAAACCAGGAAGGAGCTCCGAAACAGAGCTCCTTCCTGCTCCGCGCTAAGGGCGCACTAGGCGCCCTGGCTCAGAGCGAGGACGTCACTTCTGCGCCGCCCCGTATAGAGGCGGCGCGGTCGTGACGTCCTCATGGCGGCGGCCGTGTGGAACAGCCTCCGCCATTTTGTGCGTGCAGAGAACGCACTAGGGTTAGGGGGTGTGGAAGCACCGCCCCTTTCTAACCCTAGTGTGCGCTCCGCACGCACAAAAGGGCCCATTTATAACGGGCCTAAGAGAGCACCATCATGGTGCAAGCATGGTTATTGTTGATACCAAATGAGGCTTCAGGATCAATGGGTCATTACAGTACATAGTTATTGAAAGCAAATCCTCTGGGGAAAAGGGTGGATTTGCTTCATGCGGGCAATAATCACAGTATGCTGACTTTATTCCACATCCCACACAACTATTTCCATAGAGTACTACTAAACTGGGTTCTGAATCTCTGGGAGCCTTGCAATACTTGCTGGCAGCATAATGTTTATCATCAGGTTTGTTTATTTATTTATTTCAAGGATCCCACCTTTTTCCCACAATGGGTTTCAAAAGAAATCTTGGCATCAAACGGATATTTGGCTTATGCACAATTGATGTTGTTAGCCTTGTGTTCTAGATGTTACTGTTGCTTTAAAATATTCTAATCCTAGGGACAATGAAGTTTTCTTAGCAAGATGACACCAGCTCTGGTGCCCTTTAAGGCTGAGTCACATTGGCTCCTGTAATGTGAGCATGATTGCTGAAGAAGTTGTTTTTTACAAGCCTTTCGGGGAGAGATCATCCGGAGATATGGGGTGAAGTGTTATCAATACGCTGATGACACCCAAATATGGTTCTCTATGTCTCCGACTGATGCAGTGTCTAAGGAAGGCATCTCTCCTCTGAATGCCTGCTTGAAGTCGGTAATAGGCTGGATGAGGGAAAACAAACTCAGATTGAATCCAGAGAAAACGGAAGTACTTGTGATAGGTCCCCAAGATCTAAGGAAGGAAATTTGTCAACCCTTCCTTGATGGGGTCACACTTCCCCTGAAGGACAAAGTTCGCTGTCTAGGAGTACTTCTGGATTCGTCCCTGCAGTTGACATCCCAAGTTGATGTGACGGCCAGAAGTGCTTGCTATCAACTTCGGTTGATACACCGACTGCGACTCTACCTAGACCAAAGGGATCTTGAAACAGTGGTACATGCTCTGGTAACCTCTTGTCTAGACTTCTGAAATGCACTATCCTTGTTACCAAGTTCGGAAGCTTCAGCTAGTACAAAATATGGCAGCCAGACTGGTCACTGGTTATTCGAGATACGACCATATAACACCTATATTAAAAGATCTTCACTGGCTCCCTATTAGCTTCCGGGCACAATACAAGGCGTTGGTCATTACCTATAAAGCCCTACATGGCTTGGGTCCGAGTTACTTACAGGACCACTTCTCCCTATATAATCCGCCCCGCACTCTTAGAACATCGGGCAAGAATTTATTGGAAACTACGAATCCCAAACATGTCTCCACCTCACAAAGAGCCCTCTCCATAAGGGCTCCGAGATTGTGGAATAGCCTTTCTGAGGATATTCGCTCGGCAACCTCACTAGAGGCATTTAGGAAAGCAATTAAAACCGAGCTTTTTCGCCAAGCATACCCTGACATGATATAATATACCGACTGACTTGACCCCTTGAATGAGACGCTGTTTTATTTACTGATTGTATTGTTAATAGTTAATTGTTAATTGCTAATTACATGTTGGATATTTTAATGTTAGTAATTTATTTGGAGAATTTTAGTGCATATATTGCGATTTTACTCAGTCTATAACCCCGCTTCGATCCAACTGGAAGAGGCGGAGAAACATAAATAAAATTTTAATTGTTGTTGTTATTCCATGCTTTGAACTCGTCTAATTTCACACCTTGACTTCCCCTTTGCCATGTTTTTGATGGTTGGTTATGGGCTTCAATGCTTCTTTAAGCTGCTGGGGAAAACTGTCTTAACAACCTTTGGTTCCTCACTTTTAATTGAGAAGCCGGCTTTTAGTCCACTAAGACAGGGGTGGAGAAAATGCTGTCCATGGACTGCATGCAGCTCCCAAATCTATTTTCACAGTGTCCCAAGAGATCCCCACCACCAAAGCTCCTAAACCAGTGGTTCTCAACCTTTGGTCCACTAGATTTTTGAGACTTCCAACTCCCAGAATTCCTGACTGAGACTTCTGGGATTTGAAGTCCAAAACATCTGGAGGCCCAAAGGTTGAGAACCACTGTCCTAGACCTTCCCATATACACACACACCTGTTATACCACTGAAAATGCCTTTTCATCATTCCCAAAAGGCTGCAAACCAGACAAAAATGAAACTGGAAATGGTATGGCATTACTACTTGTATGGCAGGAACATGCCAGTGCAACCCACCAAGGAAGTGCAGGTTCAACAAATTGAGCACTATGCCCTATGAAATTGCTCACCCATTTGATAAACTATGCCTAGCTTTCTGTGAGATTACAGTCCTCTCCAGGCCCTCCAGGTCTGTTCCTCACATGATGTGTGTGTCTGTTGATACAAGTTCCATAAAGAAGGGATAACCTCCTTACTGTATGTAATATGTTGAAAAATTGTCTTTCAGTGGTTTCTTTCATTCAAGTCTTGCAGCCCTAACTTCTGACTCCTGTTAATAAAATTACTGTTGAGCCCCACATGAAGTCCTACTTGAGTCCTGCATGAAGCTATAAGCTCAAAGCCATTTTCCCTATTTTGTCTGAGACAGCAGCTGCTACCCTCCTGTTCTTCCATCTGCCTGAGCTGGAAGAGTGAGGCAATTGCTCTGGTGAAGGATGGAACAGGGCTGCTGGTGTTAGATTACTGATTGACTATTAGCTGAAGCTATAAATAGAATGTGACATGGAATTAGAAACAGTCACTCTGTGACACTCAACAGAAATATATAAGTTTCAAAATATTTATTATTCACCAGGTATTAAATTCTAGATTGCACTTTTGTATGGGGAGGCAAAGCTTCCAAAGAAATAAATTTGCCTTTCTGCTCTCTCAAAAAAACATTGCATTTTAACAAGGCTAGTTCTTAAAATTTCCAAGCTTGTCTAGAAATGATGCTTCTTTCTATTTCATGTTGTACTGCTTCCACAGTAAAAAAGCTCTACAAGAAATCTGAACAGTATTTTTTTTGGTTTGTCAAAGACTTTATGAAACTCTGAAATCATCCTCTGAAGTGATCAGAGTTTCATAAAGTCATAAACCCATAAAGTTTGCCATCTTAAGAGTAGACCCTTGTTTTTCACCTTGCACTGGGGTGAAGTTAAACTTTTCTCCCATACCCAGCATAACCAGTGGAGATGAATGACGAGAGTTGTAATCCAGGAATATCTGTATTCCTGGATGCACTTTTTGTCTAAACAGAAATGTGTGTGAAGGACCCTGTCACACTATACAATTATAGTGCTATGGTTCTACTTTAATTGCCATGGCAACAGTTTATGGAATCATGGGATCTGTGGTTTCAGGAATGGTATTTAGAATTCTCGGATAGAGAGATCTAGCACCTCACCAAACTAAAAATCCCAGGATTTCATAGGATGTTGTCCTAGCAGATAAAGTGGAATCATAGGATTATATTTGTGGAGAGTGGAAAGGCCCAAGTATAAAAAGACTCAGGTTTTGCATCATTTAATGGAGTTACCAGGGCTTCTAACTGGGGAGCAGAAGGAGCTGGACCTGCCCTGTCCTAGTCTGGGAAGGCACGTGTATATTCTCTTCTTTCTTGCCCTGTTGCTGACTGCAGTGCTTTTTGTTTTTAGAAAGAACCCAGTGAAGCACCACAACCCAAGAGACCACGTGGCAGACCAAAGGGGAGCAAAAACAAGGCCGCGTCAGTGGGAAGGGTAGGTATTTTGTGGACTGGACAATATATCGTCTATAGCCGCATGTACTAGTACTTCCTTTAATACTGATCAAGCGTAAATGACTGTAGGGCTGCCCATGGAATGTTTTCTGGGCAAAAATTTCTGTCTCAGAGAGGAAGAGTCACAGAGATTGACACTTCCTATGCAGGAGCGTCCTAATAGTTTTTGGTCTGTCAAAGAGCTTGTGAACAAACTAACAATAATAGGACCAACTAATTAGGACTAACAACAATAAAGTGGTGTAAGAGAAACAGTTGTCACATTGTTTCTAGTTTCAGTCCCCACTTCCCAAACAGACCAACATAGCTTCCCACAGTATTTGTCCTTTTTTTTTTCTTGTGACATTTTCTAATCTTGTTCTGTTTCATCAAGATCCTTCATTGCCTGTTGTAGTATAAGAGTTCCACAGGCAGAATGCCATTATGGCTCCCCACTACCAGGTCTCAGTTTTGCTTTGATGGACTTTTTGACCAGCCATTCCTTGGCCGGTTGAGAAGTGCACAGGGAGTGGGGAGCTGAGAATTATCTGGCTATGCTCAGGAGCCAGGTACAGGCTGCTGGAGGTGCAAAGGGTTGTGATAAATGATGTCATTGGTTTGCATCTCACTATGGGGCGTTGTTGTTTGTTGTTCACCTTCAAGTCATTTCTGTCTTACCGTGACCCTTAGATGAACTTCTTGTGGGATTTTCTTGGCATGATTTATTCAGAAGAGGTTTGCCATTGTCTTTCCTTGAAGCTGAGAGAATGTGACTTGCCCAAGGTCACCCAGTGAGTTTCACGACAAAGTTGGGAATAAAACCGTGGTCTCCAGAGTCATAGGGGCTGTACAGACAGCCCCTAAGGGGCGGTGGAGTGCTGCCCCTTTCCTTGCCAGATCGGGGCTCCAGCAGCTGCCTCCTTTTTGTGCCACAGAAAAAGTGTCATAGCTGCCGGCACCGTGGCTTTTCAGTGCTCCTTTGGCACAGCACATGTACACACTGCGCCAAGCAAGCACCATGACCCCTCCCGTTGTGCGGTGGGGCATGCAGCATCCTGCCAGCATGAGGGCGGATTTGAGGCACATGGTGTGCAGTCATCATGCTCCCGCTCTGCCCCGATGCCAGCGTTTATCACCAGTCTGTTCAGGACCTTAGTCCAACACTCAAACCACTACTCCAAGCTGCCATAGCCAGATGCTTTTCCAATCTCCAGTGCTCTCCATTGGTCATGAAATGGCTATTCAGGGGGCTATTGCAGCAAAATCATGAGTCCTTGAAGGGAGCAGGAGGCTTGTGCGTTGCAAAGAGAATCAACTTCTGCAATAAGCAAAAAAAGATATGCAGTCATATGGTAGACTTGCACTTGGCAGCTTTTGCATGTTTATACCTGAAATTCAACTTCAGGAACAAATCCATATCTTTCAGTGGATGTTTGGAGTCCCCCATGGCTGTTTTATCCAAAACATATTAACATGGTGACTTGGGAATACTTTGCAGGTAAAATCAGAAGTTACTCTTTCACTTCGATTGTCTTTCTCCTCAGCCATCTCCAGCAGCCCTAAAACTTGTTTCACTCTGCTTAGGACTGGGAAAGTATTTGAATGGCAGAAATGGTTGACACAGAGGGAGCTAAGTACCCTTTCTGTACAAATGTCCATGTTCGTCATAGTCTCAGTTGTCTCAGGAAATATGTAGGCCCAATGAACCAAACATTTGCTGAGCCTTAAAATAGCTTTTTGAATTTTTTTTTAAAAGTCCTTTTAGTCAGAGTAGCTTGAGCTTCCAAGGAGGAATACAAAAGCTTCTAGTCTAAGCTGTTTTGTGTGCCAGAGATCTGAATTAGCTAGACAGCTGGTGGAATTTGCTCTTTGCTAGTGCATTTTGACAGCTGGACTTTGTATGGCTGCAAGGAACAGAAAAGGATATGCCCCTTTTGGTCATTCAGGAGAAAGGAGGGAAATTCATTGAGGAATAATGGTGTGGATGGTTGTTCCCTCTAATATATAACTTTGAGACTCTGGAACTCCTATACAGCTAGGCTTGCCATATCCCGCCTAGGGGCGGGACTTTCCCGATTTGGGGCGGGTCCGCACAGTCCCGCCCCGGTTTGCCCCCGCCCCCAGGCAGGATGTGGCAAGCTGAGGGAGGCTTTCCCTCGCTGCTTGGCCTCCGCGATCGCGGCGAGGCCGGGGGCCCAGGCGGGGAGGGAATCCTTCACTCAGGGAGGCTTTCCCTCCCCACCTGGGCCCCAGGCAGATTGCGGCGGGGGGCGGAGCCCAAGCAGCGAGGTGAAATGTAGGACAAAATTTTCAAATGTAGGACACATTTTTGTGTCCTACATTTGAAAATTTTGTCCTACATTTTCCCCGGTTTCGAGGTCCGGAAGTATGGCAACCCTATATACAGCACTCTTTGGAATATACATGTCTCCATGCTGGTGGAGTGATGCTTTGGAACTATCACTTGCAGTGAAGTGAAACTGGCTGATAGTTGGGAAAAGAGCAAGGAAATAATTGATCACCACAGTTCATGATTTAGCAGCTGTCTCTGTGTGTATGAAATAAAAAAACTGGACCAGTTCATAAAGGGTATAGTCTTTTATTACCTCTTCCCATCCCACTACCATGCTGGGTAGATATAAGAAAAGATCTATTAAGTGTCACAGCTGCTTTAGAACAACAGATGCCTAGTCCTGAATTCACAGCAAAGCTACATAAGCTATTTCAGTTGACACCCCAGCTTATCCTTAACCTTTTACCATCTGTTCAAATTATGAAATGCAAAGGCAAGGGAGCACCCAGCAAGTTCTAGGGACAACAACTTGCTTCTGCTTCCCATGCACCTGGCCCTGCAGCTGCTGTGCTGTCTTCCTCCCTTCCACTGTTTGGACTTTATGAAAGAACTTCATCCATAGTTGGCTCCATATTCAAGCAGAAGTTAGAGACCTAAGTCCTGCTTTGGGCTGTAGAGTCACTTAATATAGAGCCTTTTCTGTGACAGAGAAAATATTACGTTCACATTGTAGTGAAATCAATTCTCAGTGATGGATAAATATGGTCACACCTGCTGTGCACATATAGCACAGAAGCATTTAGAGCTGTTGCCCTGATAGTTGCCTACTGTTACTTGTAAGGATGTGTATGTTGTTCCAGAAGGGGCAAGCGGGGTCAGCCTTTGTTCCAGACCACTCATAGATTAAAATTAAAGCAGAATAACATAATATGGCTGCCTGAAAGGTAGGAATGATCTGGTGTATTGTAGCTGAAAGCTGGGACCAGTCAGGATACCAGGTATCAGTCGGGTCAATCCATGATTATAGAGGCCAAACCCATGCCCTCTTTATTAACCTCTTTCTAGTGCCCAGTGTATGCCACCATGCTGGGAGAGAAGGGTACAAAAGTTCCAAAAATAGGGTGTGCATGCATGTGTTCATGTTTTGAAAATATACGACTCATATCCTGCATACTCCTCTGAGTCACAGAGCCAGAGCCCAGATGGGTTCTTCTGAAAATGGATGTGATAGAGAGGGATGACAAGGGAGGGACCTGTGGCATTGACCCCAAAAGGCAAGAGGAAAGGCCAGTTGAACAAGACACTATTGCCAGCCCCATGTGTTCAAAGCACAGATGAGTCATATCCTATGATTGCAAGATTAATGTAGGATTCATGAGATTTGGCATGTTTTTAGTGTTTCCCTTTTAATGCATCTTTGTGTTTTTTGGTTTTTCATAGCAGCTGATTAACTATATATACACATACAATACACAGAGAGAGAGAAGTTTAGAATTTCACCATCATATAACTCTTAAACTTAACCTAAGCTTATGTCTCCATCAAAATTGGACTGTTTTAGTTTCATCGTTTCCTTCTTGCTTTACTGTGCTAACTGGATGTTGCAGGTTTTTTTTTTTTTTAAAGGAACAACTCAGAACAAGGAATACTAAAGGAGAATTGTATACCCTGGAAAGTAGCATTAGGGTGTGGTCTTGCACTAGTTCTGCTTGCAAATAGATAGTCTGCCCAGATACTGTAAATAATACTTTTTTTCATAAGACCATTAATTTTCACAAGTTAGTGAGCTAGCCCAAATAGCCAAATAACATGGATTCTAAAGGATAAGCCAACTGGAGACTTTTTGAAAGGTTGGAAGCCATTTATGGGAGGTTCTTTTAGCAGTAAGAAATCTAATAATGTAATACTGTATATACTCATGATAAGTCTAGAAATTTTAGTCCAAAATTGACCGAAAAAACTGAGTCGACCTATCCATAAGTTAGTGTAATTACTGCACTTTAACTCTTTAATTTAAAAGGAAACATCTTCTGGTAAAAAGCAAGAGTATAATCTGGCCTGAAAGTACTGATCCCCCTCTACTTTCACATCCATCTAACCTTTAGCGTGAGCACAAAAAGTTATGCCTCCTAGAATTTTGTAAATTCTTTGACATAATTTTCCTTTGCTTCATCCTTTACATCTTTTGTTACATACCCCAAAATTTTACCTTCGACTTATCCACGAGGATAAGTCCAAAATCCATAATTTTGGCCCCAAAACCTGCCCTTGACTTATACATGAGGTCAATTTATAATTAAGTATATGCAGTAATCTGAGGCTATGGTTATTAATAATTTTAATTGCCTTATTTAGTTGTATCTATAATGGTAGAATAAGTCCCCTCTATTTTTTCTTTTTCTTTTCATTACAGTCAAGCTTTGGGGCCTGAGCCTTATTGAGTATTAAGTCTTTCCCTTTTTTCCCCCCCTTCTTTCTTTCTTTCTGTTTTTTCCCTTTTCTTCTTATCTTTTTTTCCTTCTGTTTATCTTTGGTTGTGTATTATTTTGATTGTAAATTAGAGTGTACAAAAAATAATAATATAAAAATGGTTCTCACAATGCCACTTTATTATTATTATTATGTGTATCCTTTCCTTTTCCCAGATTGGGACTCAAAGAAGTTTACAATAATTAAAAAAAGAAAACAGTGTTAAAATCCACAAGGTACAAATGTTAAAACACAATTCAACAATAAAGACATGATTAAAACCAGATTAAAATATACAACATTAAACACACACACACTCCAACACAATTAGCAATAGCCAGTGTATTGTATAAGATGGGCCATATATACCCACTCATCAAATGCTTTCTGAAATAAAAAAATGCTTGTCTGAAAAAAGAAAGTAGAAAAGAAATGCATATATATTTGTGTTAAATAAGCAAAATTTGTGGTTTTGCTTCATTTGTAGTTGTCAGTTCTCCCTATTTAATACAAAGCCTTGCTTGCCAGGTGAAATGTAATGGTAAATCATTATCTGTACTAAATTGGAATTTTGTAGATTCAAGAAGGGAGGACAGCGCTGCTGAAGTTTTATTTAGTTTATAGCCAAATCCAGGTGGGGATTTGAAGTAGGGAAGTGAGAGCTCCAGAGACTTGCTTTTATGAATAAAAAATGAAGTCATTGAACCAAGAAGAGAAACCTTTGCAGAACTCCCTATTCATGCCAGAATTAGTTTCTTCCCTGAAATGGTGACCTTTAATCTAGGAGGGCTACTCCTAATCTAGTCCAAGTGGTCTGCAACCTCATCATTCTCAGTGAGAACATTGATTGGGGATTATAGTCAACATGTATGGGAGTCACTCAAGTAATGGAAAATGATACAGAATAACAGTTCTTTCTGGAAAGGGTGGCACCTCTTACCATTTCCATTCTGTTCCATTATACACTGCCATTTCCCCAAAACGGGAATTGTTGGCAGCCTAGAAATAGAAAGAATCACAGCTAAAATCATACAAAAAGAGTTTGAAACTCTCAATAGAATTAAAACCATTTAAAACACTGATTTAAAAGCAAAGGATAAAAGTAATACAGCACACTGAAAAAACATCTTTAAAAGCAGTCAGTTCCCGAAATCCTACTGGAATGAAAATATCTTCACCAGCTGACAGGACAATGAAGAAAGGGGTCAGCCTAGCCTCCCTAGAAAACAAGTTACAGAGTTTAGGAGGAGCCATGTAGAAATTCCTGTTTGCGGTGGTGGGATTAGGAAGAGCCTCCCCTGAAGATCTTCGCACTCACACAGACTCTATAGGTAGATAGTTTTCAGATAGTCTGCACCTGAGCCTATAAGGCTTTATATATCATAACCAGTGCTTTGAATTGTGCTGGGAAACAGACTGGCAGCCAGTAGAACTATTGCAACAAAGAAATCATGTTCTCCCTGTAATCAGCCACAGTTGACAATCTGTCTGCAGCTCTTTACACCCACCAAACACTCTGAGCACTCTTCAAAGTATATTACAGTAATCCAAATGAGATGTAATGGAAACATGTGCCGACATAGGCAGATCAGATGACCCTAAGAATAGGTACAGTTGGCACACTAGCTTTAATTGTGCAAGTACACTTCTAGCCATTGCCAAAACCTGAACCTGCATGTTCAGAGCTCAGTCAATGAGTACATCCAAGTTGCATTTTTTTTCACAGTATAACTCCATCTAGAAAAAATTGAATCCCTATTCTCTGATCTGACTGGTGACTGACCAGGAACACCTCTGTCTTGCCTGGAGTAAGCTTCAGCTTGTTTGGCCTGATCCAGTCCATGTTCCTGCTGACAAACACTAGTTTAGAATTGAAATAGTATGGATTGAATTGGGAAGATAAGAGGTGTCATCAGTATAATGCCAGCAACAGACCCCAAAATTCTAGACAATCTATCCCTGATGTATACGTATATGTCATGTATATGTTTCATGTATATGTCAAATAGCATGGGGGAACAAAACAAAACACTGTGGGATCCCCACAATCCAGTGGTGAAAGAGTCAAAGGAATCCTGCAGCACCACCTTCTAGGCTTGCCCTTCCAGAAAGAAATGGACCTGCTATAAAACAGTACCCCCAAGTTCCATCCTAGTGAGGGCTGCCAGGAAAAATATCATGGCAGTAGTATGAAAAGCCACTGAGAGGTGTAGTAGAACCAGTGGGGACAACCGTGTCCAGTTCTCAAAAAAGATCATCCAGTAAAGCAACCAAAGCCATTTTCTGCCCTATAACAGAGCCAGATGGAAATGGATCTCAAGAAACACTCTTGTCCAGTAACCCCTGGAACTAGAAGCCACCAAGAGAAATCTCTTATTCTCTGTATTTTTGCAATGATTGTCTTATTCTGTTTGTTTCCAGAGCTATCCAAGTATATGATCATCTTTTAATCAAAAAGCAGAAACCCCAAATACAAACATGTTTTAAATGGCTCTGGATTTGGAGTGGGTAGTGAAAGCTTGGTACATTCTCTTGGCTTAAAAGTTTTGTCTTTCTGTCCAGAAAGCTGCTGTAACATCATCTGGGAGGAAACCTCGAGGGCGACCCAAAAAAACAGTAAGTTTTTGTTCTTAATGACTAGCAACATTCCTCAGGGTATTTTTACTTGTACACACTGTGTGAAACAGAAGCTTTGTGCTTTGGTTACCTAATTTCTTTGTATTTCAACCTACTTGTGAACACTGCTCTTAGTAGACAGGACGAACTGTTTTAGGATCAAAAAGAGTAGATGTATTGAATGAACACCATGTTCTGAGTCTTTTGTCCAAGACTGAGCTTCTTCTGTGGTTCTTCCTCATGAATCTGGAATTTTGCAAACAAGTGGTTGCCTCTCGTTCTTTGCATTTTGCTGGTGTATCTGCTGAGATGGTTCTGAAATCATTTCAGATCCTGAAATGAAAGGGCTAATGGATTATCTTCTCTTTCTCATGGTTCTGACCCTCTTGTTTCAACAGAAGTACAGTAGTTCTGAGTGAGGCTGTAACTTACAAAGTTAAACTTCCTATAATAAATCCAGTTAAAAGTTTGAGAAACTGTCAGATACCCACCACGGTAGCACTCATAGTAATGCCTGATATGGAACAAACATGAATAATATTTATGCGTGGGAATGGGATGATGCTTGCCCAAAGGTGGTAGAAGAAGGAGTGCTGATTGTGGACCAACTGGAATTAATGTCCTATTGCAAATTTATGATACCTTTCATCTCAGAAAATATGGCATCCCTTTACATGGACCAATACACTAAAACTTAAAAAACATCTTTAACCTCTGCTTTGTTATGCCGTTTTTAAAATGTAATGGGGCTAAGACCCAAGCCACTATTTGTGTGGCTTTTGGTGGTCCTTTACTGTAACAGGTGGTGTGTTTTGCAACTGTACTAGAAGTTTGTATGTTGTCAAAGAACCAAGCAGCAAAACAGCAGTTAAGGGATGTTTTTCTGGAAGGTATTTATATAGTTCAGGAGAGCTTCTTATGTCTGGGTTTGGAAGCCCAGTGGGGTGTCTGCTGCCTGCCACAGGTATTCCTCGCTTTGAAAATTGCTTGGGTTTTCCTCTGTGGTTATGTTTGGTTTAAAGACTATCATGTTGTCATCTTCCCTATGCAGTGTTTCTATTTACAGTTTTTCCTGGTGTTCTCTTTCTTGCCCAGAAGTGAGTAATAGGAAGTGGCTTGTCCTCTGTTTGCTGGCTCACATTTGGTGTTACCATTGTGGCATTCTAGCATTCCTGCTGAGTGAGTTTCAGCCAGTTTCATCTGGTGTTGATTATTTACATCAGCCACAGCATTTCACAGCCCACTAAGGTGTTCTGGTCTGGATTCAGCAATTCACCAACAGACCTGGCTTTTTCCAATTAGCAATAGCACAGCATAGCAATAGCATTTATATTTCTATACCACTTATCAGTGAACTCCACACTCTCTAAGCGGTTTACAATCTATAAGTCAATTGCCCCCAACAAGCTGGGTACTCATTTTACCAACCTACGAAAGGATGGAAGGCTGAGTCAGCTTTAGTTCTTCTGGTGTTAAGGCAAGCGTGAGGCAGAACAATGTGATAAATAGGTGGAGGAACTGGGATTGGGGGTGTGTGCTAAAGGATATCTTTGTGAGCACTGTGCCATTCCCAAACCCCTTGTCTGAACTAAGCCCTAATGACTTAAAATACATCTTCTGGAGAAAGAAATCCAAATGTGAAGTGAGGAGAGAGATGGATACCATGAGGTTTAAGCTCCCTTTCCTGCAATATTCAGAGGGAAAAAATTAGGTTGGAGGAAGAGAATAGTTTGTCCCTTTCTAATACCCCAGTATAATCCCATTGCTATATAACTATACAGTGGTCACAGTTTGGTTTGCCAGATAGCCCTAACCATGGGTCCTCCAGCACTAATATGGCAGGGGGCAGCTTATGGAAGAGTGTTCCCTTTCTCCTTTTCCACTTCCGATCTCCTCTGAAAACAGCCTGAATTGCCTCAGTTCAGTTCCAGGCTGGATGAGGACCACTGAACAGAACTACTCCTGTGGGGGCTGGGGATAGACTGCAGTTTATCTCATATCCATAAGAGCAAGCTTAAAATACCCACTGACAAGTGTGCTTTGGTTGGTTGCTTGGTTTTGTGTGAGTACGAAACTTGCTGCTTTTTTCCATCCTAGCCAGAGCTTCAGAGGTGGCTGATGGCGCCACAGTACAAATCTGTCCCCAGCCAACAAAGTATGAACTGAATGTAGGGCAATCCTGCCAGAAGCGTCTGACTGGAAGGACTCCTAATAGGCAGCGGCAGCCTTCCAAAACATGGAACCAGATTTGCATCTCAGATTTTTCTTTGTTGTTCTCGTCTGTTTGTTTCGTGCTTGTAACACTGACACAGAACAATACAAACAAGAAAACGTGGCCTTTAATTTCTCAAAATAAGATTTTGGCAATAGGAGGAGGCTAAGTCTTAGATTCCTCTGCAATCACTACATTGTTACACTTTGAACAGTCTTTTATTTATGCTGCAGGGTATTTTAGTGAGTCTGATGGCCTTGCAATCACTGGCTGGCTGGACATCCTTTCTGTCCATAGCTGACACTTAACTGGAATGGCTAAAGAGGTACAGATAAGCTCACATATGTAGACAATACCGTAGTTTTTTTTTTCTTTCAGCCCCTTCTTACAAGACTGGTGAACAACAGAATTAGCCTTGCTGATCTCTCCAAGGCTGTAGGTGAGAAAGCAGTGGAGTTGGGGGGGGGGGGGTGAGCAACTTCAGCAGACACAAGGCTGATTTTCATGCCAGCAGATTTGTTGTAGAATCATAGAGATGGAAGAGACCACAAGGGCCATCCAGTCCAACCCTGTGCCATACAGGAACACACAATCAAATCATCTGATGTAGATGGACATAGATGTAGATAACAGCATCTCTCAGTTGGCTACATTTAGGGAAGTTTGCAGGGTTCAAAGACAAACCACAGTTCAGGGAGAGCTTCCAGTTACAATTTCCTGGATTTGATGGTTTGAAAGGAGTTTGTTGGATGACAGATTGCTGGTCCTAGAGTAGCAATGAAGTGGGGAGAGACCTTTTTAGGATAATTTTTCACATACCCCAAAAAACTGAGGTGTGGCGGTAAACACAGGACTGACAAAAAAGCTCCTGAAGGCTGCATTTAGACCATGGGTCACACAACACAGTAGAGCAAGGAACACATTTATTTGTGATAAGATAGTTTGGCAGAGCTCTTATTAATGGAAGTTTACATTAACAGCAGTAATTAAATTGCTAATAGCATGGAGTTATTTCGAATAACTATGATTGCGAGCATAATCTGAACTCCATTTCAACTACAGGCAGCCCAATAGCTTCATACAACTGTTCTAGCCATCTTCACAGGAGTTTGCCAAACTGAGCTAGGTTAGGGAAGTAGCTTGATTTAGTTGAAAGCTCTCCATTGAGCAAAGAGAGGATAAGTAGCACCAGTCATTTCCTTCCTTTGCCAAATCAAGTCTCCTGTCCTGGAACTTGCTGTACAGACTTGGCAGGCACATTCCACAGTGGCTTAAATGTATATTTTTATGAATGAAGCACAAGGAAGTGAAGGTTGCTGACTCACACACACACTCAGTCCTGACTCATCTCATTCTGACAGCATTTGTTTTTCTTTAAAGAGAGCAGGCAGGCGAGACCTCCTTGAAGCTCATAGACAAACAGTTGCCTTTTAGGCTTGGGAGGGGGTGGATGGAGGTAGCTTCTAATATTTGAGGTGGTGTTGGAAACAGTTTTTGAGTGATAGAAACAGTTCACAGAGGGAAAGAGAGCTTGGATCTTGAAGTTTCTTAATACTGGTGTCCCTCTTGTGGATTCTCAAATGTATGACAACTAAAACATGAAAAACATACCACTGTATATTTGGAGCTGTTCATGCCTATGGACAGAAGCCCCCTTCAATCTAGGTCAGGGGTAGGCAACCTTTTTGAGCCGGGGGCCGGGTTGCTGTCCCGCAGACAACTGGGGGGCCGAAGCCAAAAAATAAATAATTAAATTAAAAAAAAAATTAAATATATAAATAAACCAGGACAAATGTAGGACAAAAATTTCAAATGGAAGACACTTTTTAAAAAAAATTGGAGGACACGTGAAAAAAATTGCTGATTTTTTAAAAAAATGTTAATATAAATGCATGTTTCCGAGGCTTCTATAGACAATTGCCCCCCAAAGGCCCCAACAGCAATCGGTGGCAGGACCAGGCCGGGGGCCGGTCCCAAGGCCTTGCCGGGCCGCATCCAACCCGTGGGCCGCAAGTTGCCTACCCCTGATCTAGGTCCTCAACACACATTGAATTACAACTCTGATTATCCCCAGCCAACATGGATGGTATCCTGATCATTTGTAGATGTTTGTCTTACATGGCTGCTTTGGCAAGGGATAAGACTTGCTCTCGCTTTTTGCCAAAACCTGATTCCATCATTCATCACAATGGGGATCTGCCCGTTTCTGCCCATCTCTAAATGTTCTGAAACTATAGAGTTTTATTACAGGTATTTTCTAGGAGGAGGCTGCAGGATGGATTTGGAAATCTACTAACCTCTCTTGAAGGAAGAAGAGACCAGAAAAGTAAAGGAGGCAGCCAGCTGAATATTTATGCTGGCTTCACGTAAAAGGCTTGGTGAAGAAAAAAATTACGGGAGTTGTGTGAACTTAGGTTTCCCCTTTGAGTATATTCAGAGGACCTTACGTGGGCTAGAGTGCAATTAGTTGTCCCCAGGGCTGCAGAGTCAGTCCACTAACCCTTTAACTCTTTCTCATATATTTGTCTGCTGTCCAACTCCTTCATAAGTGGCAAATGTGTATTAACTAGTAATATCCAATTTACTGTACTAAAATGATAGCATAAGGCATTTCATCACCACCACATTAATCATCAGCCTACTTAGATTGTTGGTGATCAACCTGTTTATCCCAGATTGGCCTTTTTAGTCACCAACGTGCTTGTACAAAGCGCGGGATGAGTCCTTCCTGAATCTTCGTTCGTGAAGCAAAGCCAGAGGGGACTTAGATTGTTACAAAATAAAATATACTTATTTGATTAAAATTTCTGAACAAGAAAACCTTCCTAAGTTCCTCTGGAAGTAAAATAGGTAGCAAATTAGGAATTTAATATTATATGTTTTTATTTTGAAGCCAGAGTCGGAGGCGGTACATTTCTACAGACCTCACAGCCCCAGTTGGCCCTGCATTGACTGATATCTCAGTAGAATCTTAAGTTGTAAAAGCAGTAATTTTGCATTTATTAATATTTATTTGAAAATATGTGGTATGATCAATTACACATCCATGGCAAGTTGCAGGCATAACTGTCTCACAGGAATCAACTGTCTTAAACCAAGTACAGTATAACTCCATCTGGTATTTTCCCAATCAATTCTCTTCCTATGCAGGAAAAGGATGAAGAAGAGGTCAACATTTCCCAGGAGTCATCGGAAGAGGAGCAGTGAAAAGAGCCAACTGATTCTACCTCACAGTTCATCTTTCCTATTTCTTGTCACGTTCTGGGACTGAGGAAGGAACAAAGAATTTTCACCCCTTTCCTGACTCTCACCTGCCCAATGTCCTGGCAGCCAAAACAGCAACACTGGAGTACAGTGTAAAACAAATCAGCCATCACCTTGATGTGTAATGTTTAATGGGAGAACCAAGTGTTTTGTTTCCCCTTCTCATTTGACAGGGTTAAAATTTTAGCCTACCACTTCATATAGTTCTACAATATATCAGTTTGGTTTTTGTTTTTAGTCTTGTCTCTTTGGTACACTCCTTGTTGAGAAAGGGGTATATAAATCTTTATAGTAGTTCCTTATTCATGTTGAGTGGACAACCTGCTGTTTTTTCCCTCATACCAGCCAATACCTCTACTTTAGAGAGACTATACCATCCTCCAAAAGGATATTTGGCACTGGCAGAAAGTTACACCATAGAGGACAATTGGGAATCTTCCTTTTTCTGGAAAATAAGTATAGTAGGAAAAGCCACAGCATTGAAGAAGAGCAAGATAGTAAAATGTGCCTATTGTAAGCCGTTTGGCTGGATCCTGATTTCAAAGGATGCTACCTTGCTTTTTACACTCCACTTCTTATGGTTCAAGAACTACAAGGCTTCTATACAGTAGGCCTGTGCATTCTTGTTGACAGCGTGCACCCCAGATACAAATAGCTGCCTTGGAGCAAGTGTTGCCATAGGCAGTGGGAGTGGTTTTTTTTCACTGACCACACAAAAGTTCTTCCCATTGTAACCCCAGCTGCCAGTGCCCAGGTATGAGAGATTTGCGGGTGGAATCTACAACTAAATTTTCTTTTCCTTCGGTGCTCAGTCATTCTGCACAGAAAGTCCTGCTGGATCCTCTTTGAAATTAGACCAGACATTTCCAAGACCACCAAAAGCAGGATGGCAATTCCACCCCAGGCTCTCTCTGGGTTTGGTGATTTTTCTGCATTGGAATAGCACAAAGTGTTTTAGCTACAGTTGTCTTTTCAAAACATGTCTTTCAAGGTTTTTTCTTTTTCCTTAATTCACAACTACCTCTGGATAATTTTAAGTTTCATTCTCTTAAAACATGGAGTTGCTGCTGTTTGTTGTTGCTGCTGCTGTACTGGTTACCAAGTTTTATTATTCCAACAGGTTCTGTCTGGTTTCTTTCTCTGGAACTGACATTTTACATTATAGAAAGTTTAGAGTTGATTTTGAAAACTATTGTTCTATTAAAAAGGGATAAAATCTTCTATTTGTCAGACTGATGAGTGTTTGGGGAGAGGGAGGTTCTTTGAAGATTAGCATCATTTCCAAGAGTCATCAATTGGCATATACTTCTGAAAATGAAGATGAAAATTCTTGTAAGCCCCATGTTCATACCACCTTTGTTTATTTTTTTAAAGAGTGATGGACTAGTTGAGATTAGATTGGTTAGTTTTTAGTGAGGGCCACCTTTTAAAGATGGCTTCCAGACAGAGGGCATGGCAAGTGTTTAAACTTGATCAATAATACTCAGTAGCTACAAACCATGTTGGTGGATGTGTCTGTTTCAGTTCAACATGAGAGCCTAGCACCATCACCATGAGTGGCACTAGTACAGTGGACCCTTGGTATCCACTGGGGTTTGGTTCCAGGATCCCCGTGGATACTAAAATACATGAATGCTTAAAAACCATAAAATACAGTGGCATAGTAAAATGGTGTCCTTTATACAAAATGGCAAAATCAAGGTATGCTTTATGAAATGTATACAGTGGTACCTCGGGATACGAAATGCGCGGGTTACGAAATTTCCGGGATACGAAAAAGTTGGATTGGCAAAAACTATTTCGGGTTACGAAATTCATTTCGGCGCGAAATTCAAATGCTATAGGCTTCCAGCGCTAACGGAAAGCTATTTCGGGTTACGAAATTTTCGCGTTACGAAGGGAATGGCGGAACGAATTAATTTCGTAACCCGAGGCACCACTGTATTTAAAAAAAAAATCAAGCCACGGATGGCTGAATCTGTGGATACAGAGGCCCAACTGTATATTAAATACTTGCTTGTTTAGTGCTACAGTTGCACACAGAAGCTGCTGACTGGAAAGAGCTTCAAATTCAGCATCATCCTATCCACGGGGTCTATCCATTAATAACTTCTCTTAAAAGCAGAAGATGATTAAGAGAACCTTCTTGGATTGCTTCATAATTGCTAGAGAGATGGTCTTCCTCCAGCTAAGACAAATTAAGTGGCTCTGATTGTTATGCTTTAAAACGCTTACTCTTGCAACAGTGTACAGCTTTCAAAGCCAGGAGAGCAAAATTTGCACAGTGTCTGAACAAATAACATCTTCATTTTAGAGGATGAGGATCAATGTGGTTGAACTATATGGTCAACATGAAGTTGAAGGGGATACTAACTATTACTTGCAATTAGCAGGTTATCTGTCCTTATCAGGGACGCAGCAAGAAATGCAATCTTTATTCCCGTCTCAAGTTGGATGTCTTTTCACTATCCTACTTGATCATCATTGCTCAGTGAAGTGAACCATGGGTCTGAAAGCAGTTGAGTTTTGTACTGAAATTGCCTCCAAAACTACTATGCAAGAGAAGATGGGTGGAGAAAAATGTGGTGATGATTTGTAGGGTGTTGTGTTAATCTCTGATCCATCTCTAAAGATTCCTTGATCTCCTACTTGCAGATTACTTTACTTGAATAAAACAATTCATTTTTCAATACTTCCATTCTACATTTTGTTCAAGGAGCACCTGGAACTGTGGTCGTATCAGCTGTCATCAGTGAGCACTCATGCACAGAGCAGACCAGATTAGGCATCAATACTCTAAACATTGTCCTCAATAGGCATAAAGAGCAATTACATGTTGTTCCTTCGAACTTTTTCCATTGCTCCATAATTTAACATAGTTGAACTGCCTTTTGCATTACCGCATGTAACTGAGGGTAAGTAAGTCTTAAACAGGCCAATTCATGTCCCAGGCATGTATGTCACCAGTTCCCTCTAAAACCCATTACAGGCAGAGGATATTTTATTCATCTAATGCCTCTTTTTCACTGAAAACTTTTCTCCTGCTCTCTCCTTGGAACAGTCTGGAAATAAAACCATCATCCATATAGAAAAAGTGCTCTGAAGCAGTCTTTGAGGGAGAGGAATGCAGGCCATGGAAGGCATAAAATAGTTGTATAGAAGAGGATGTTATGGCAGCAACAGTTTATTGTGTCTGCAGTGGCATGTAGTAGCACAGCAGCTAAGTGCTTTTGGCTGAGATTCATCACTAACACTGTTGTGGGATAGATATAACCATCGCTCACCAATGAACGCAAAATTTTGCTGTAGCAAAATAGTTTATCATGGGTAAATAACCTATGAAATGACAAGCTTCTTTACTGCTAGGAGTAAACTTGATTTTTCTTCATGGCCTCTATTACACAAGTGATGTCACAGGCTAAGCCTTTATACCATTGTCTGCAAACTTCTAGAGCTAGGCCATCTTTTGGTGTAAGCCCCAGCCCATCCTCAACAGGCAGATTCAAAGTGCAAATTTAAGGAAAACAAGAAACAGTTGTAGTCATGGGTACAAATAATTTAAGAAGACTGTTCTACATCAGAGCTATTCAAAGGGGTGGTCCATGAAGAAGTGTCAATCCATAACCATCAGCTGATGCCAAGAAAAAAAGAACTGCAGCCAATAGTCACGAATATGGTACCAGTCTCCAAAACACAGAGAAAATTACCAGTTCCCCATATTAGAAAGCTTAAGTTGCTAAAAGTATGCACATTGAAGAGGGGGCACACCAAAAAAAACTGCATAGGTCTTTAAGTTTACAAAGATGGTGTTGCGTAGGCACAGACTTACCCCACTTGTGTGAGTTCACAAATGAGTCAGCTATTATAGGTAAACATTGTTTGAGGGTTACATAGCTCTTGGAGAGCTCAGAGCAGAAGATAGGTAACTACCTTCAGCAGCTATGCAGGTCAGGACCTGTGGAGTCCAACATCAGATGGGTGCCTGTGGGTCACCCTGGGTTTAGATCCAGATTGGGGATTGTATGACCCTCCAGATAGTCTTGAACTGCAACTCCAAGCATTCCTTACCATTGGCTATGCTGGTAACTACTGGGAGTTGCAGTCTAACAACATTTGTAGAGCTGTGCAATTGTCACCCCAGCTAAGACCAAAAGTTACAACTGAAGAGTACAAGTGCAAGATCCTTGTGGGGGATACCACTGAGATAATATTCCCTTTGTTATATTACGATTACCCACATATCTCTTCTCCTAGCTTGACTTAACAAAAGTAAATTAATCCTGTATATGTTCAGGAATGGAATGGAGACAATTGCTGGAACAATACATGGGAAGTGCCCTACTCCTCTAATTGTTTTATGCCCATTAAAAACTTCATTTCTTAATCCAGATTGTATTTGTTTTTCTTGACTGTCAAACGAACTGAAAATGCATAATTAGGCATCAGATGGACCTACCACAGGGCTACACAGCAGCAGCCTAACATATTCTTACATGTGAGGAAGACCAACCAGTCTGTCACAAACTGAAACATATTGTTGGGACAAGAAGAAGACTCACAAGTCACAAAGGCAAAATCAGTACTCCTAATACATGTTTTACTGACGCTGTCTAGACCTGTTGTCAGGTTATGGCTGGCAGCAAAGGGGTTTCTGCTCCAGCAAGATTAGTATGATTTCTCTGCACCAACAGTTCTTCAACCTGCTATGATAGGAACAATGTTAATACAGTATACTCACCAGAGCCAAATATTAGAGTGAAATCTTGCCAGAGATATTCCTGTTCAGGATGGAATTTATTTATAAAACACATGAGCTCCCAATACAGAATCCCCATCATTGAAAGAACCACACTGATGAACTCAAAATTTCATTGAAGAAACAATTCTTCAACAATACATTAAGGCTCCTTTGGTCGGATGTGCCTGCATGACCTTACCAGAAAAAGTGCATCCTCCCTGCACACAGCAAATCAAATACCCACAAAGATCAGCATGTATTCATTACATATATTTCAAAGTAAAAGATGCTACATTACAACCGCACATATCCAACTTTCTTACTACACATTTTATTCACTTTCTCTGCATCCATCATCACAGGAACCCAATAGCTAAATGACAGACCCATTTATATGCATAGGTAAGTCAGGGCAAAAGGCAGCTAGCAAATGCACTGGAATGTCATAGCAGCTGCAGCTTTGATTCTGCTTATATATAAAAAAAGATCAACTGGGATTTTTAGAAAGCTGAGCCATTTGTAGGATGGTGGCTCGCAGGAAAAAAGAGCTATTTTCAACTGAAGTTTCAGAGGCTCCAGCATCTCCCCAACATCCATATCAATTACAAACCAAAAGACAAAGGAGTAAGAGGAATGTCATTAAGCCACATACATCCAGATGTACAAACTTTCAACTCTGCACAAGATACTCAAGAGAACCTGTTAGCAGTAAGGCCTCTTGTTGGGAGCCGGGATGGGGGGAAGAAATCAGTACTGAAGTGGAAAGAAAGGCAGCAGGTTCAATGTGAATTGAGGTTTGGGGGTGCTTCAAATTGGTACACATGCCAGGCAGACGCAGTCATCCTTCTACACCCATTGTCAGTCTGAGCTACACATCATCAAGCTTTCACATCCATAAATGAACCACGGTAGGGCTGGTATCCTCCCCAGGCTCTCATCACCTGTAACATGCAATAAATGTCTTTAAAACTGTGACACCAGGTAGCAAAACATTTCTCAGCAGCTAGTAGTAAATTGCCAAATATCCACTTTTGTCAAAAAACATATTTTGAAAATAAAAACAAGTAAAGAAATAATAAAACACTGTAAATGAACATTCCCATCAACTCTAACCTCCTACTTCGCAGATAGATCTCCGGAAAGGCACTCTACAGCTGGACAAGATGGACTTATGCTGAGAACCATTTCCTTGATTCTGCTGCAGAATAACTGTTCACCAGATACACACTCTTGATCCATGTTATAAATTGCTGTGGTGGTTGTTATTTTTATGTATTAATTTTTGTCATTGTTGTACAGATTCTGTATGCTTTATTGCAAAAAATCAATTAAAATGATTTTTTAAAAAAAGAAATAAGACACTGGGGCACACAATGTGGTCACTGTGATCTGTCGCCTGATCTGGCCTGCAAAACCCACCTTAAAATGCAGCCAGTTGAACCAAGGGAAGGAGCCCCTCTTCTATGATTGTTGAGGGGTGGTAGTCAGTACAGAGTAAGCACAGCTTTTGTGCACTGTGTTTGCTGTTCTTCACAAAGTCTCCCTCCCCTCAAAATGCCTTGTGGATCCTTACTTCCAACCTTTTCCAAGCAAAGTAGCAGGGATGTTAAACCCCTTTGTTCTCTGGTATTTCTAGTCTACTGCAAAAACAGGATTGATCCAACTGTGAGGTCCTAGGGCTGATACTCCTCTCCAGACTTCTGGGCTTTCCATACTGGACACATCCCTTTCATTTTGACACCATTTTTGGTGGCTTCTGTATGCATTCTTCCTGTTCTAAAAGGTTGCAGTGCCTCTCCTAATATTTTGTTGCTGGCAGTTAAGAGCTGTAAAGCTAAAATATGCTGGCATTTTCATCCAATCCTTTTGCCTTTGGCCTCATTCATGAATGGAAAGCAGCCCACGAAATCTCTGAAACAAAATTCAGTCCTTGGGGTGAAGGAAGCTCCACACTACTGTTCTACCATATGGGTGTACATGTTCAATCTGTGGCCCCATGGCCATAGAGATATTAATGTCGTCATCATGCAGCTCCCAGGTGATTCATTCTGAAGGACTGCAACATCTGACACAAAAACAGTGGCCTAACTGGGTACCAAAGAACTGTTCACCTGATATTTGAATTCCTACACTCACCAAGTATAAAAAACTAAACTTTAAGATGGAATTCATGTTAATGAGGCATTCTATTTTTTAGTTCTCCTTCCTTAACAGGATGGGTTTGAATCAATCACATTGCCTAGCTACATGCCCCAAGCACAAATCAGCTGGTTCTACAGAACTGCTAAATCAGAGCTGGGAGGAGGATTCTGGAAATTGTAGTTTAAAAAAATGTTTCCAGGCTCTGTGCTGTAGTAAACAAGGATTGTTTGAAAGCCTAGTGCTTAGATGCATAATCTTCTCTTTTTTCTTAGCAACTGTCCATGTCACAGTCACAAAAGCATAAGGTAAAAAACACATACACCCTAAAATATCCTTTACAATGATGCACAACTTTGCTTTGATTTGCAGAATTATGCTCACCTTTGTGTCCTCTGGCTCTACTAGGAGCTCCTGTTCAGCTTCATGCAGCTCTTCTGCAGGATCATAGCTGTACATTGGCAGCAAGTGATGACGCAACCGGTCGTACCTGAGATATAAGTTTAATATACAGCCCTTGTCAAAGTACAGTCTATGCCTGCCCTTGAAGCTGCACCCATATAGCAGGATTGAGCAGCTGCAGTGGACCTTACCGTGACACTTTGGGCTGGAATGTAATCACAAGTGGAAGTTACTTTTGGCTGAAAGGCCCTGATTTTCAGCAGTGTTTTTGGTTGTTCACAGAGGGAGCTGGGCAGGGCAAATCTGATGCTCCAGAAGAGGTAAGTGTCATTTTTTCCATCTTGTTTTCCATCAACCCCTTCCCCACAAATACACACACAATGATGTATATAGAAGCTTTAGGGATAGCAGTGTCTTGTAAGGGCACTTCAAAACCATTATTTCTAATCTCATTACAATGAAAATGACTCAACTGTGGCTGAATGGAGAAAATTTAGTGATCTAAGAGGAATGATGGGGAGGCGTTATAATATTTCCTTTTTACAAATGCTTCCAAATTCTTTACTTTTAAAGTGCTTATGTATTTTGAATGACACCGTGTAAGACTATGTACCACTCAGTGCAATATTGTTGCTCCTTTTGTCTTAGAGCAGCCAGGGGCTTTCAGGTTATATATTTCTGGCAAAAATATAATAAAATATTTTACTCCCATCCTCTTCCACGAAGAACTGTGATCCCAACACCAAATCCCAAGGACTTGAGTTTGTATGGGCATATTAAAGATTGTTTAATTGTTTTTTTGAATGTTATATTTATACTTTTAAAATGTTTTCTATTGTTTTTTATTTGTATTGTTTTAATTGGCTGTTAGCAACCCTGAGCCCCTGTATCAAGAGGAAGGCGAGATATAAATATAGCAATAATAATAATAACAACAATAAAAATAATGTATGATATAATACAATTTTCTCAATTTTGAGGAGCATTTTTTTCTCAGAGATAATTTTTAGGGGCTACAAAAATTGCCCCAGGGGCCACACTTTGCCCACTTTTGCTGTAGACTCAGAAGTGGTTATTATGCATGCAAACAGAGACAGAAAATATATGTGTGTATTCATGTACTATAAAACCCTAATCTTTGAACAATTGCGAACTCACAACTGAATACCAAGACCACTGTCTGCTCCAATATTGCAACCTAGTCTACAGTATTTCAAACCCATCTCCACTATTCCTAAAAAGTATTCATACAAACCACTTCTTACTGGGGACAAGTTTTTATAATAGGATTCTTTCAGAATCAACACTTTTCCTGACATTTCTTTTTCCTGGTCAGTCTGCTCATTGCAGCCATCAGTCTGCCTGAAAACATATAATGCATTTATTATCTCCTGCCCTGTATTACACGATCTCAAATGTTGGGTCACTAGTGATGCCAATTTTTAATTTTTAAAATAAAACTTATTGATTAAAATCTCAAAAATCAATTAGAATTTGAGATTCTAATTTTTAATTTTTTAAAAAAGTAGTCTGGAAGCCATAAAATATGGACAGATAGATCATTTTGCTAGCAAAGTACTACTACTCATTGAAAGCTGCTTCTGTTCCTATAGCCCAGAGTAACCCACAAACTGACCTACCATTGCTATACATCTAAAGCCACCCAAGCATATAGCTGATAGCAACACGCAAAGTCTTCTCTGTTCTCATGACCCAAACTCCCCAAGATCCAATTACTTGCCCAGGGCAGTCTCTTACCTCCTCTTCTTCTGGATGTACATCATCTGCAATGTGAAAGTAAAGGAAGGAAAACAATACTGAGAGAAGCATAAACATGGTACGGGGGTTATTTCTTAGAGGGAATGAAGCATGGAACAAGAAAGACGAGGAGAAGCAGCACAAGAAACAACAGCAGCAGGAAAAGCATTTTCTGTATCTGCCTGCTTGCAAGATCCACTTCTGGCAATGGGAATGTCACAAGATATTAGTACAGGAGGCATTACGGGGAACACTAAGCTCATTAGAAACATGGCTCTTGGTGTCAGATGTCTGCAAAGATAGAGAGAGAAAGGGATCCATGACAATAACACAAATGCTTTGCTGAGTAGTAGGCGACTTCCATGGGACCCCAGAGGATTGCCCCTTCTAGCATTTTAACTTTTTTTAAAATTAACAATAATAGCCCCATAACAAAGTCCTTAGGAAGGTGTTGGGCATTTTTACTGAAAAAAATTAAAATATCTAGTCACTCCTCCAAGTCGACGGACTTGAAATGCACAGACTTGGAAATTCACGGCGGGGTGACTGCTATTAATCTTAATGAGGCATGCGCCCGCAGCACACTCCCTACATGACCATGCCCTATTCAAGCCTCACGGGGGGGGGGGGGTCCAGAACAGATCCCCCGCAGGTTCAAAGGGGCAACTGTATTTAGTATAAAAAAAAAAATTGGGGTTATCAGGGGACTAAATAATCTATACACACTTTGTCCCATTTGTCTTTTCCGGGGGGGGGGGGGGGGAGACCATCACATTCCAACATCCATTTTATGAATGATGGCAGAAGCCTGATACAAAACTGTTGGATTTAATTCCAAAGCTTATGGGCTCTTTAAGAGTAATGACAGTCACAAGGTTTGTCACAAGGATTTAAAGCTGGAAACTGGTGAGTTTCTCTGTGGTCAACTACAGTAGCATTAAAGCAAGAAATATTTCAAATTTTATCTGAATTTTTTTAAAGTTCAGCATTATCAGGGATGCATCTCATCAGCTTTTTTTTTTTTTCCTTTGACACAGATGCACAAGGACAAAATATGTGCAAACTTTCCAAGTTAGGAAGACCACATGTAGCTTCCTGTTTTAAAATAAACAAAAGCAGGGTCCCAGTCCTTTCCTCATCACTACATCTATATACTTTAAAAAGGGAAATTCAACTTTAAAGCAAACTTTAAATCTGAAGAACAACTGTGCAAGTTAAATATCTACAGTCAGTACAACAGCTCTCTTTGGAAGATCTTTATTACCAGCATCCGACTGCATGTTTCCAGGTAAGCAAGTGCATGACCTTTTCAGAACTGGTATAATATACAGCCCCTTTCATAAATTCAGTTGATGGCCTGGCTGAATGCAAATAAGAACTAAGTATATTCCATGACAGGGGAACGGGATCAATTGAAAGAATATCTATGATTCAACAAGAAGTTGGGGGGAGGGAACAATTTGAAAAAAGGGGGAATTTTTATCTTGCAGAAGTGAAAGAAGGAAAAAAAATATGGCAAAACCCAGCCAGCTACATACAGCATAAAGCTATGGTGTAGTGGTTAGACTGGGATGAGAAAGATCCAAGTTTTAATCCTCACTGAGATGTGAAACATAACAGGAGACCTTGAGCAGGTCATTCTCTCAGCCAGTGAGCAGAAAGGTATGCTTCCTAGTGCTTATTTGAAGAAAGAGGGATATGAACATAACTAATAAATAAATTTCCTATTTCCCTAACTTTCTTTATCACACTCCTACAAGCAGTCAGTGGTGCCTCTCACCATTGAAACAGGCATAGCAGGAGTGGCACCCACACATCCCGTCCCTGATGTCAGGTTAATCAATATAGGCCTCGTTTATTTCCGGGTAAATTCCAGCAATGTTTCTGGTGAGAAATAAGGGTAAGCAACAAATTTCCAGGGAGGATTCTTACTTTGAATGCTTTATATTTTTAACATACTGTATATACTCATGTATAAGTCTAGAAATTTTAGTAAAAAAAACTGATCCCCCAAAAACCTGGGTCAACTTATCCACAAGTCAATGTAAGTACTGTACCTTAACTCTTTTTTTTTTAAAAAAGGATCCATTTCCTTTTCTGGGTGGTGAAAGGCAGGAGCTTATTTCATTCAGGGAGAACCAACCTCCCTCTAAGATCTCTGCCATGGCACTACTTCTGGCCTTTCTGAATGCATGGGTGGGAAAATAGCAGCAGCAGCTCTATGGCATTTCCCCTGAAAGAGCACAGAAAGAGTAGAGGGGTTGGTCTTTCTTTTAGGCTCTCCTGGGACAGACTAAGCACTCATCCTTTCACCACTCTACTCAGGAAGGTGGATGGTTCCTTTTTTGATAAGAGTTAATTCTGTACCTTAACTCTTATCTTTACAACCTTTTTTGACGTCTGCACATTTCCTAGCCCAATCATCATCTCTCCTACACATTGCACAGCCACCATTTACCACAGTTCCCTCCTCATAGATCCAGCCTTTCAGGTGAGCACAGCATGCCTGCCAGAATTGTGTAAGTTCTTTGACATCATTTTCCTTTGCTTCATCCTTTACATCATTTATTACATGCCTCTAAGATTTACCTCCAATTTATTCACTCAACTTATCAAAATCCATAACCTTGGCCCCCAAAACTGCCCTCAACCTAATCATGAAGTTGATTTATACATGAGTATATAGTATGTTTTAATGAATTTCTATTTTTAATTGTTATATTAATATGATGTTTTTAATTCTGTTTTTAAAATTGTACTTTTTAAAAAGTATCTTTTGTGAGCCACCTTGGGTCCTATTTAGGATAAAGACAATATATACAAATAAATAAATACAACAGATTGAGCATCTCTTATCCAAAATGCTTGGGACCAGAAGGGTTCTGTATTTCAGATTTTTTTTGGATTCTGGAATACTGGTATTTGCAAATTGAGAAAGAGAGAGAGAATATGAGAGAAAATGAGGCTGGAAAGAGACTGAGGATCTGTGAAATGGTGGGAGGCATAGATTCCTGCCATTTTACAGATCTTCACAACTCTCTCCAGCCGCATCTCTCTCCACACTCATAAATACAGATCAGGTATGTACTACACTACATGCAATGTAACTCAAAATGTTTTGGATTTTGGAGTACAGTACTTCAGATTTCAGAATTCTGGACAAGGGATATTCAACTTGTATTCTTATACGTTCTGGATACTGGCCTCTTCTAGAATAATTCAAGCCACTCACCACAGCCGTGATGACACCAACAATGGTGATAAGGAAAAATGGCACCAAAACATACTCCACCAAGGAGTCATTGGCTGGCCCAGCAGAAGTGGGCATGGTGGTGTTATTCATGGCATAGGAAAATAGTGCTCAGGGGTGACCAGGGTTTCTGTCTTCATTGGGAAGTCCACCTTTAAAAAAAAATCGCCAAAACAAACAGTTTTAAGATTAAAGCATATTATTCAAGCTGCCACAATCTTCTTCCCAACCTCCTTCCCCTCCCCCATAGCTGTGCATGATAAGGAGGTTCTTTAAGTCACAAGCCAGTCACATGTCCTCCTCATCCTAGTGAATGAAACCCTTTAAAGTGATGTTTAGCCTTGAGGCATGATCCACAGCTGACTGAAGCCAAGATAAAGGATTAATAGGCAAGGAAAAAGGTTCTTTAACTGCTCTCCTATTAACTGATGCAGTCTGCTCCTGGCTGTCTCATTCTGCAAAAAATAAAAAAATAAAAATAAAAATCTAAGAACAAGAGATTGGGAGAGAGAGAGAGAAGAAAGAAAAGAAGATAATATTAGAAGTCTTGGCTTCCAAGCATGAGACCATCTACAATGCAGAACAGAAGCCCACTCATCTATGTTTGGGTCTAGATGATCATGCTAGTGAGATATGATGGGAATTTTGTAGTCCAATACACAGGCTCCAGGTCAGGGAAAATTAACCTAGATGTTTCCCCAAGGGGGGGAGGGAGCAGTGGGATGGTAGAGGAGGAACATCTCCCCACTACCCTGTTCAAAAAAGCAATAGTTCCTGTCTAAATGATGCTTTTAACACCGCCACCTTCCTCACTTCACTTTTTGGGAAAATAACAGGGCCAGGGAATGAGGACCCCCAGTCTTTTCAGCTTCAACTACATACAATGTTTGCTCCCAGTGGCTTGCACAACCTTTAGTTCAGTAGAAGATACTGTATTTATTGCAGAAGATATGAAGTTGAACCTCCAAGAGTGTTGAAACTGCAGACACCCACTACCAATTAGGATAGGCAACGTCCTGGACCATGGTGAGACTGTGTATAAGGGAAAACATGTTTTCCCCATGCTGCAATATCCCTTCACAGCATCCTTTTCCATACAATTTCATCTGAAAAACAAATTATAGGTGTCATCTGCACTGCAGAAATAATGCAGTTTGACCCTGATTTAACTGTCACAGCTCAATGCTGTCGAATTCTAATACTGTAGTTTGTTGTTGCACCCAGAGATTTCTGAAAAAGAAGGCTAAATATCTCACAGAATTCCACAGTGCCGAACTGTGGCTGTTAAAGTGGTGTCAAACTGCATTTTTTCTGCAGTACAGATGCAGCCACAGTCTCCTCTCAGGGATATTAAAGGAGAGCTCTCTTCAGCTATTGAGATCAGTGAATGACTTCTTCAGAGGCCTTCATCCTAACAGAACTGAAATATAAACCTTATCCTGATAAATGTTCAGAGTTCAAAAAAGGTACTTTTTTCTGTATTCCAACAACCCCTAGCCAGCACAGCCTGACAATGGTGGGACACATTCTTTGCGGACCTTTCAAGCAAATCCATTTTGCCAAGCCCAGCTTTTTTTACCCATCCCTAAGTCTTCAGACAGGACCTACAAGTAAATTCTCCCAGTACAATTTCATTAGAAAATTGCATAACATTATTACTACATATTACTCTCCCTTACTATATCAGGAGATTATGCATCAGTGGGAGGAATATTCAGGGAGAGTGAATTGCTATCATCCAAGTTAAATCTTGCAGATATGCATAAGAAAACCTGTTCCTCTGCACGTATCAAGGCATTACAGGGTGCCCTGAACAGTGTATATCTGTGAAGAAACTCTTTATATAGAAGGAATCAATTAAGTCACACTACTATGCAAAGAGATTTTATAGCACCTCTGAGGCTAACTGAGAGAAACAAGCTTTCGTAGACTGGGCCTACTTCATCAGATGTTGCATCTGATAAAGTAGACAGGGGTCTAATCTGCACTGCAGAAATAATGCAGCCTGACGCTGCTTTAATGGCCACAGCTCACTGCTCGGATCCTCAGATGAGTAGTTTTTTGCAACATTTCCCCTTCTCTCTGTCAGAGCACTCTGGTGCCACCACAAACTACTAATCCTAGGACTTCATACCATTGAGCCACAGCAGTTAAAATGGTACCAAACTGCATTATTTCTGCAGTGCAGACAAGACCCGAGTCAACAACAGTTTGGGATACTTCTTTTTCTCAGTTGGTGTCAAGTTCCTTTTGCAAAATGATCCAGACTAACATGGCTATATCTATAAGCCACACTAGGGGTGGGGAATCCTTTCACCCTCCAGATGATGCTGAACTCAGTGTGTTTCTGGATGTACACCTGCACGTTGGAGAAGACCAAAGCTGCGATACAACACATCTGGGTAAAATCGAGGAAGGCTGCTATATATGCAGAGAATGCCCCATTTTCTGATTCCAACAGCCCTAGGAGTTGCTGGCTGAGTGGAGCTCTAAGCTAGGATCTTCTCTACCAAAATATAAGAGGCATGGGAAGGAATCGCCATGGAACACAATAAATATGTTCCAAACTAACCTTGGTTCCATTTCCTTTAGAATTTCACATCCCTTTTGCTCCACAATTCATAGAGTCATAGAATCATAGAGTTGGAAAAGACCACAAGGGCCACCCAGTCCAACCCACTAACATGCAGGAATACACAATCAAAGCATCCCCAACAGATGGCCATCCAGCCTCTGTTTAAAAAACTCCAATGAAGGAGACTTCACCACACTCAGGAATGTGTTCCTCCTAACGTTGAGGTGGAATCTCTTTTACTGCAGTTTGAACCAACTGCTCCATGTCCTATTCTCTGGAGCTGCAGAAAACAAGCTTGCTTCATCCTCAATATGACATCCCTTCAAATATTTAAACAGGGCTATCACCTCTTAACCTTCTCTTCTCTAGGCTAAACATACCCAGCTTCCTAAGTCGTTCCTCATAGGGCATGGCTTTCAGACACTTAATCATTTTGGTTGCCCTCCTCTGGACACGCTCCAGCTTCTGAACATCCTTTTTGAATTGTGGTGCCCAGAAACTAGGCACAATTGTCACCACAATCATAGAACAAGGCTTGCTTAGGGACATAGTGTGGGGGAAGAGAGTCAAAAGTTTGCACCCCTGCAACTCAGCAATTCCCAGAAAGTAGAAATGCACCAGAAATATACTCAGTTACTTTTCTGAATTAAAACTCACTGAATCCCAGTATGATCAGAGACAATGTTGGCTAAGGAATTTGGGAAGTTGTAGTCCAAAAGTAACATTTCTGTGTTTAGATTACACAGAATCACTCCCAAAACAAACAACAAAAACGGGGGAAGCAGCCATGACTAACAGACCAGATCTGTAAGAACAGTAAGGGGAAATGGATTCACTCTTGTTTTGCAATGATATACCAGATCAGCAGTTCTTTATTCTCATAAACAACTAATCTTCCCACACAGAAGACCTTTAGAGCAGAAACTCTTTGGTTTGCTTTGGACCCTTTTACACAACACAATTATAGCACTTTGACGCCAACTGCCATGGTTCCATTTTATGGAAACCTGGGATTTGTAGTTTCATGGGCTATTTCAAATGCTAAGCCAGAGTGTTCTAGTGCCTCACCAAATTACAAACCCTAGAATGCCACAAACTGAAGCCATGGCAATTAAAGCTGAATCAAAATGCTACAATTATGCAGTGTGAAAGGGCTTCACGGATGTTTGTAGAATGAGGGAGGCATTTTGAATTAGTATTTACAACCTAGATCCAAAACACACTGCAAAAATAATACAGATTGAGATTGTTTTAACTGCCCTGGCTAATGCTAGGGAATTCTGGGAACTGTAGTTTTGTGAGATTTAGCCTTCTCTATCAGAGAGCTCTGGTGCCACTACAGTTTTCAGGATTCCCTAGCACTGAGCCAGGGCAGTTAAAGCAATCTCAAACTGGATTATTTCTATAGTGTGTTTTGGACCCTAGTTATTGTCAGCTTGGTGTAGACCCATGCATTTTCAAACCTACAGCCAGATTTCTTTCCAGCTGCTCACACTTGCAAAAGCTGAATGGGCTAAATCCAATTTTAACCATATCTGACCCACCAAGATGTAAACCTAACTAAGCTCAATAGGGCTTCTCTAGTTATAGCACCAATCACAAGATTTTGTCCTCAGAAGGCTGCAAATTTCTTAAGAACGTAACAGCTCCCAAGAAAGGTGGGTACCAGGCTGCAGTTTCCTGCAAGATGCTAGGAATAAAGAGTGGTTTAATTTATTAGGATGAGAGTCAGCATGCTGTAGTGGTTTGTGTATTGGACAAATAATGCAGTTTGAGACCGCTTGAACTGCCCTGGCTGAGTGCTAAGGAATTGTGGCAATTCTCGTTTATTGTGGCTACCAGAGCTCTCTCACATTGAGAAGGCTCAATGTCTCATAAAACTACAGTTCCCAGAATCCCCTAACACTGAGCCAAGCTCATACTGGATTATTTCTGCAGCGTGCTTTGGACCAATGATTTTGGAGGCTGGAGTTCACTGCCCAGCTCAGCCACAAAACACATTGGGTGACCATGGGCGAGTCACATGCTTTCAGCTTCAAGGGAAGGCAATGGCAAACCTCCTCTGAACCCAAACCTGCCAAGAAAATCTCATGATAGCTTTGCCTTAGGGTCAATGACTTGAAAGCATGCAACAACAGCAACAATTTATTAGGGTTTTCCTCCGATTAAACAAGCAGAGAATCATTAATAAATGTGCTGCACATAATGTGCAAGATGCAGGAAAAGGGACCATAAGGGTGTCACTTGGGCTGTTGTTGTGTGGCTTCAAGGCTGAAGTAAGCTGAGAACAAACATGGTGTAATGGTTTGAGCATGGACCATGGAGATTATTGCACTACACTCTTAAAGTGTTGCTATTTCACTTTAACTGCTCTGGCTGCCTCCTGCTGCATTCTGGGATTTGCAGTTTAAGGAGGGGCATTTAGAATATTCAATTGACGACTCTGCTTGGAAAGGAGACATTAGAAGAACATCATAGAATCTGGGATCCATGGTTAAAATATATGAATTAACGAGACACAATAATTCAAAAAAGATTTTGAGACCAAAGAATTAAGCAGGAAGGTATGTAGATTAGTGTTCTAGAGTTTTATGGGGCATCGAGAAAGGGTGGCTTAGAAGGAACTAGAATAGATAAATGGTTGGAAATAAAGAGGTTATATATTTAGATATAAAAGGCATTGCTTAAGAATGTAATAAGCTAAGCGCATGTGAATTTGAACAGCCTTAGAAAAGGAACGCAATCCAACCCAAAGGAAGTAATAGGTTAACAGTTGAAATAGAAGAATTTTTGTATATATTTTTATGTAAATTGTGGGAAAGGTTGTAAATTTTTAAACAATAAAATTTATAAAAAAAAAAAAAAAAAAGAATATTCAGCCAGAGAGCTCTTAGGCCTCACTGAACTACAAAACCCAGAATGCAACACAAGGCAGCCAGAGCAGCTAAAGTGGAATAGCAATGCTTTAAGAATGTAGTGCGATAATCTACTATGACCCTGGAAACCAGGGTTCGAATCCCGGCTTGGTCTTGGAAACCCACTGGGTGACCTTGGTGGACTCATACTCTCAGCCCCAGAAAATCCTATGATAGGGTTGCCATAAGGCCAGCTTGACCAGCCATCCTCCTTTTCCAGAACTTGTACATTTCCACCTTCTGTCAAGGAGGAATTTCAAAACGCCCTCCATTTTGAGCATGCCTAAGAAGCGCATATTCACATTCCTGGGAGCGTCTTCAGCTTTGTTTGGCCAATGTCCTCCCATTTTTCTCTAGGAATGTCCTACATTTTGTGGTGCCTCATCCTCCTTTGCAGTGAGGAGGACCTCTGCTCACCCTCCATAAGGCTGAGAGAATACCACTACTTGCCAGTGTGGTTTGAGCATTGGAATAGGACTATGTGTTCGAATCCCAGCTGGGCCACATGGGGTGGCCTGTGGCAAGTCACACTCTCTCGGCCTCAGCAAGGGCAAACCGTGGTCTGAAGAAACCTGACAACCAAGAAAAACCCCTGAGAGGGGACATGCTTAAACAAATGATAGTACTGTAGCTGCCCATAGGGAAACCATACTGGCCCATAGGGAATCCTAGGAAACATCTCCAATGGGCATGTATTCCCCAATTACTCCTTTGGGGCAAGCACTGTCATTTGTTTTAGTAGGCCCACCATGAGAGCTTCACCTGAGGGCACACAACAAACAAACAAACAAACAAACAATACCCTGCAAGCTTTCCAAACCTACCTCCTCTTCCTCCAGAGCCTCCAAGTCACTCCCTGGACGGCCAGGCATCCATCTTCCAAGAGACAGGTCTGGAGCCTAGAGGAGAAGAGACATAGCAGTGCGTCCACACTGTGTAGTTAACCCGGTTTGGTGGCGCTTTAAGGGCCAGGGGCTCCAGGGGAGGGAATTCTGGGGGTGGAGGTTTGTTGTGGTACCACTGGTGCCACAACAAACGACCACCCCCAGATTTCCCGCCCCTGGCCATTAAAGCGCCACCAAACAGGGTTAACTACGCAGTGTGGACGCAATCAAAGCTGCACTGAACGCCCCAGAGCCCTCTTCCTCACCTGAGCCTTGCAGCTCCCGCCCTCTCAGCCCCAGCAGCACCAGGAAGGGCCAGCAGGCGCGTGACTGACAGCTGACAGCCCCCAGTCAGGGAAAGGGAAGCCGCAGCCAATCCGCGAACGGAGGAGGCGGGGCCAAGCCCGGCACCAGAACGCGCCGCTCTTAGTTAGAACACTGGGAACGCTAAGGGGCGGGGCATAGTGAGGCTCCTCCCCTTGTCAGGGGCTTGTGAGGGGATTCTGTAATAACACAATACAGTATTACAGACAGAAACTGAGGAGGACAACGGCTGACATTGTGTCATAAAACAACATTACAGAGAGATCTGGCAGCATAGATACAATGAATGTGAGAGTTAGACAAGGAAGGAAGTGCAGAGGGAGAAAATTAAAGCCCTCTGAGCTCTGGGGCTGGAGGAAAGGGCTGAGGAGAAGACAGGCAAACGGGTCTTTGAACCTGAACTCTCTCTCCCTGGAAGCCAAGATGATAAGGTTAAGGCTGTCATACTTTGGCCACATGATCATAAGGAAAAAGGAATGATTGGGAAAGATTGCTATTAGGAAAGACAGAGAGGCTGAAGGCAGGGGTCTTGGAGATGCCTCATCCACTGGGTTGCCAACAACAACAACAACAACAACAACAACAACAACAACAACAACAGATTGCATTATTTCTGCCAATCAGATGGAGCCTGTCTTGCTGTAGCAGAACAGTGCAGCCTTTGCCAGGTCTTTGCCTTTGCTTTATACCCCATTTTTTGTTCTCCTGTTAAATTTGTATTGCTTCTTTCTTTCCTGCTTCGTCTTCCTTCCCCTGCCCTCCATTCTGGGGGTGTAGGAAACACCCTTGGTCTCAAAGGTGCTACAACAAGATCCCTTGCAAACTCATTTTCCAGGCTGACATGGCTGTGTCTTTGAATTCTAGGCAGCATTATGGGCCAAAACACACTGCAGAAACAATCCATCTTCAGACCACTTAAACTGTTAGAAAGCTCTGGTGCCACAACAAACTACAGTTCCCAGAATTCCCTGGAGGCAGGGGAGTGCTGTGAAGCTGCAGCGTTGCAGCATTTGGACAGAGCTCAGAAGCAGCTGGAGAAGATGCAGTCTTCAGAAATAAAGATGGGATTTAAGAAGGTCCAAGATCATTTTAAAGTACAGTGTGCAGAGCGTGAGAATTTTATTGGTGATTTAATGTATTTACATATTGGGATGATGATGATGATGATGATGATGATGATGATGATGCTTTATTTCTATAGCGCTGTAGATTTGCACAGCGCTGTACATACAAACAATAAAATAGCTAAGAGTAAACCCGCCCATGGCGTACCATCTATATCAATAGCATTTACTGAGTGACCATCAAAGTGGTTCCAGGACATGAATGGAGATCTTCCTGGCCAGGGATGGGAATAGGTGAACTGTCTGAGACTCACTGTATTCAATCTTGATCCATCTTCAGTCAAAGAAAGAAAGAAAGGTGTGGATTATGAGCTCCTGTGATTTGCAGCCGGTATCAATGCTCTGCACTGACCACTTGTTATCAGTACTGAGAGCACAGCCTACAACTCTTGCTTAAGTGTCTGATAAGTCTCTAACCCAAAGGATGCTTCTCCTTGGTTCTGGACAGACAATAGTTCAGGGAGCAGTTAATGGGAATAACAAGTACCAACTCTTACACCTTTTTTGGATGACCAAACCCCATCTTAACTAAAGTTGGATCTCAATTCTGACTTGTCATATGACAGAAAACAATGGTTAACGGTGACTTCCTCAAGCTGCCAAACTGGTTAATACAATTAAGGTTCCCTCTACACGGCTAAAATAAAATGCACTTATTCCCTTGCCTAAGCTGAAAGACAGGGTCAGCTGAGCTCACCAACCACTATGGCACTGCAGAGGTGAACAGCATCTGCTGCAAGAGAATGTCTAGCTATGGAATCTTAATAAGGGTTGGCATTTTAAACACAATTAGTCTGGAAAGCAGTAGGAGAGAAGGGGGAACATAGTACTTAAGGATAAACATAAATGGAATTGATTTCCAGTGTTAAAATAAGCTAATTCCTGCCTATTCCTGCTAATTCCTGCATCATCATTGTGAGCTGCCAAAGCTATGGTTGTTCTTCTCAAACCAAGAAGCACATAACTCACCCCATATGCCAATACAGCTAGATGCTAGATGCTATTCTTAACAAAGGGACCCATAAGAACAGCATGCTATTATACTTGTCAGGACTTCACCTTTCTAATTTATCTGCATGTTGCTACACAAGCAGGTAACTTGTCTTGTTATAAGTGTGTATAGCTGGTCTGTTTCTGCTTGCCCAGTTTTTTTAATGAGGTCATTAAAGGTAGATTGAACAACAATGGAGATGAGCTGGTTTTATTAACTAGGAATTGATACCTTTCCCAAACTTGCATGCCTTGGAATTAAAATTAAGCTCGTCAGTGACCCCACTGGGTTTTGGAGAGTCATGCTCAGTTGGCACTGTTTGAAGCCCAAACACAGTTCTCTGAGTGTGTGACTATTATGTTCAGCACAGAGCTAACATTTGCTCACAGGTGCAGACAGGTCTGCCTTTCAGAACAGGTGAGGCTCTACTCTGTTGTGTTCCTCCACCCATCCCCACAACCATTCAGAACATTAAAGGAATTATAAACCTTTACAAACCAATTAAAGGCGGCAGCACCACAGTGGAGAAACAAGCTAGTTCTTTCTTTGTTACAAGCAGTCCTGACCAATTTCCCTTCCTTTTCAGACAAGTGCAAAGAAGTGGTACATTTGCTCATGTTCTTCCACTTCATTCAGAAGCACGAGGGATACACAGGCAGAGCCCGGTGAACTGCCTGGGAGCCATATCTCCCTGCTGCAAAAGAGGGAATGAAATGGGTGGTAATGGTAGCCATCCATAAGGAGGATTTTTTTTATAGTCTCTTGCCATTGCTATGACCAAACCATATGAATTAGACTTCACAGAAAATGCATCAGTATAACCATAATCCAAGTTTAGGTTTCAACTACAGAGGCAGGAGAAGAAGAAACTGAGAGATTCTATGGACCTTACCACACTAGATGAGTCCCACTCAGAAACAAGATTTAAAAGTTTTTTTAAAAAAACACAAATGCAGGAGGTTTTTCAGATGACGTTTCTCCCAAACAGTAATAATGTGAAAATAAAGCGAACGGAAAGTGGACAAAAATGACACATTTTTACTTTTGGAACTTTCTGAAAGTAAAAAGGTGTCATTTTTGTCCACTTTCAGTTAGCTTTATTGTCACGTTATTACTGTTTGGGAGAAACGGGTCTGAAAATAATCCCATATTTGCAGGTGGTCTTTTCTACTTTTAAAATCCCATTTTAGTGCAGGATTCATCTAGTGTGATAAATCTCTATGCTGGAATCCAGGAGGAGATTGATCACACACCAAAACAGGACTTCTTCATCTTAGGCTACTGGAAACAAAAGTACAAGTCAGAGCAGAATCAAAGACTGTATGAAAAACTGGCCAGGATCAAGAAATGAAGCAGGAGATTGACTAATTGAATTTTGCACAGCCGATACTTTGTTCATCACAAACATATTCTTCAAGCAATCAAAGAAGTGACTCTATACATGGACATCACTTGATGCCAAATACAGTTGGCTCTCCACATTTGTGGCTTTGACTTTCATGGATTTGATTATTTGCAGATTTGATTAATATGTTTATTAATATTATTAATACCTCTGCTGGAAGGTGACCATAGGGTTGATCCGAGGACCTAGAGATTCCTAGAGCGGTGTTCCCCCTTTCACTGGGGTTCTGCACTTGTAACCCCAGTGAATGTAAGAGGGCTCACTATATATAAATCAAATATATTGGGCCCTTGTTATACGCTGGGGTTTAGTTCCAGGATCCCCCGGGGATAACAAAATCCGTGTATGCTCAAGTCCCATTAAATATAATGACATAGCAAAATGGTGTCCCTTTTAAAAAATGGAAAATCAAGGTTTGATCTTTGACATTTATACTTTTTAGGAACATTTTCAAACCATGGATGCTTGAATCCAGGTATAAAAATCCCTGTATAAGAAGGGCCAACTGTAGATCACATAAGTGGAAGTAGAAGATGGAGAACCTAGGACAGTGGTCTCCAAATTTGGGTCCTGGGATTTTGTTTGTATAGTAACTCCCCGAAGCCTCAGCAAGTATGGCCAATCACCAGAGATCCTGAAAGTTGTTAAGACAACATTTGGAGACTCAGATTTGGGATCCACTGTTCATGGATAATAATCATTGGACGTGAACTAGGTCCTGAACGTTTTTAAGGGAATCAAGTGTTTTGTGTGTATTCCTGATCATCGGAAGGCTTTCTAATTCAGATCAGTTATGAAAGGAATAAGTTCAACCCTAACATGTATTTTTAAGAATGGAACCATACTTAGACTTTCCAAAGGTATAAACCCTTGAGATCATGTTTGTTCATTTTTAGTCTGGAAAATGAACCACCTGCAGACATAACTGATTATGGTGATGGTGGAGTCTCCTCCTTTGAAGGTTTTTAAAGAGTCTGGATGGCCATTTGTTGGAGGTGTTTTGTGTGTATTCCTGCATGGTAGGGGGCTGGGCTGGATAGCCCTTGTGGTCTCTTCCAACTCTATGATTCTATGCAGCATTGCCACCCAGAACTATCAAGTTACATACATTGGCTTTTTCCCAAGATGGCCTCAAGAGAGAACATCTGCACAGGCATTTTGGCCAAATCTGATTTATAGGTGTGTTTGAAATTGGGAATACATTAAAATATGTTTCACGGTTCTTAATGTTGTTTTTAAAAAATATATATATAACAGTTATCATTAATCACTTCTTGAACATTGTCTCCCAATAGATGGCTTAAAAACCTCCAAAGGAGGTAATTCCATCACACTCTGAGGGAACGCGTTCCACTCTTGAACAGCTCTGTCAAGAGATTCTTCCTAATGCTGAGGTGGAATATTGTATTCATTCCTTTGGATCCTATTCTCTAGAGCTGCAGAAAATGAACATGCTCCATCTTTACAATGACATCTCTTCAAATATTTGAACAGGGCTATCATATCATCTGTTAACCTTCTTTTTTCCAGGCTAAACATACCCAGTTCCCTATGTCTCTCCTCAAGTCATGGTTTCCAAACCCTCCACCATTTCAGTCCTCTGGACACACTCCACCTTGTCAACATCCTTCTTGAACTGTGGTGCCCAGAACTGGATACAGTATTCCAGGTGAGGCTTGACCAAAGCAGAATAGAGTGATATTGTTACATCTCTTGCTCTAGGCACTATACTTCTATTGCTGTGACCTCTTTCTTGTTTTACTAACAGAATGGAAACCATGAGAAAAGAGGAATCACCCCTAGATGCATTTTGGAAGCAGCTTCCCATGGTCTCGAAAAGATTCAGAATGTTTTTTGTTTACTCATGCAAGGCTTAACTTACCTGCTTGGTTCATTTCAGACATGCATCTTGTTTGTCTTGGATAAAAAGTTTGCTGAAACATGTTGGAACTGCTTGTTTTTTGAGGTCCAAGAACCTATCCATTTTTTTTCCATGTTATATCTGCCCCTGTTCAAATTTTCAGTTAAAGAAACAATGCCAGGAACGCATGTATTTCATTAACTGAGGTACACCTGCAGATTTAACTCCCTCTTTTAACTTAAGAGTGTCAGATAAAAATAAAGGTCATACATTTCTATGAATGGTCCTTAGAAAACTAGGTGTCTGCCCTCTGGTGGCATTGAAAATACTTGCATTTCCCTGAAAGGAACCAAGGTTCCAAAAGTGATCCTCAGTGCTTTTTCCTATGAGCAATGTCACTAAAAGCATTTTAAAATGATGAAAATCTTGTCTCCACTTTGGGTTTCTCCTTGCATACACCCACAAATGTAACAAAAAGACCTGATTGGTTTTCCTGTCCTAAAGTACAGCTGAGGAAAGTAATAAATGGGAGAGCCATGACAGCTAAAAATAGAACTGCTGCGGGTCTCTTGCAGTTCAAAGCTAACCCTGATATATCAGGACTCGGCAGTATCATTTGACATATTCCGTCAGTGAGATGCATTGGTATTTACCAGGCACTTCTATTTCCATTACTGAAAACCAGTCATCAGACTTCCAACACTGGAACTGATACATTCCCCAGGGAAGGCACTATGATCCTAAAGTTAATATAGCATGTTAATTCTACATCACAAGCAAAGGAATCGTGTGAGCCAGGCAGGTCTTCAGATACACCATTATTTTTAATCTAGTCACACACTTCTGGAATGTGGGAGGGAATGTACTTTCAAGAGTGCTGTGCTACAAACAACTAAACCTTATACTCCTAGTGGTGAAGATCACTGATGTGTTATTTCTTATTTCATTTTGCGTAGAGGAATTAGTTTTCCAAGCACTGACACCTTAAACAGCAGATACACTCCCTCTTGCTCTCTCTGAAACACACACACACTCACACACACTTCTCAGTGACAGTGCCCCATTTATAGAACACCATTCAATTTTGTCTTTTAGGTATCTGTCAAAGATAATTTGTTTGTACAACTTTTGAGGAAATAAACAAATGTTTGTCTTCTACTGCTAGTTGTTTATATTGTTTTTAAAATATATTTGTAATTTATTATTTTAGATACTTGCCATTTTTAATTTTTTAATTGTGTATTTTTATCCATATTGTTACACAACAAAGTCCTGTGGAGAAAAGACAGGGTATAAATCAAATTAGTAACATAACAGTAAACAAGAATAAATAATAATGAACATGTGTGTATATGCACTCAGGAGTTATGCACAACCACAGCCCCTGTCACGTATATAAAACACACAACAGATGAAAATAGCTCAAAGGTATTATGGTATGAGGTTATGTATGATACATAACATGCAACACACACACAAATCACTCAACAGCACTCAGTCCTATGAACCTTCTTCTTGGAAATCAAATGCTACTACTGAGTTCATTGGGAGTTATTCCCATTTCCCATCTAATAAACACAGGCTTTACAGCAATAATGTTATTTGTGATCATGAAGCGGTCAGTGCAAAATACTGAGATTACAGTTAACAAGAACTAAAGGTGGAGCAGCTTGGAAGCTTTATCGGTATAGATTTCAACTACTGCAAGGGCTCATGAAGATAGGATTAAGACATTAAGAATAAAGTCATGATTTTGGTATAAGTCACCTACATACTTAAAATCAGACCCACATAAGTAGTCTTCAATGTTTTAAATCCACATACCTGTCTTTGATCTTTTATCTGCAGCATGATAGAACAAATTTATAATATTCCTGACTTATTCCCCTAAAATGAAATGTTTGGTGTTGGAATATCACGTTTATCCTCAACAGAAAGCCAGCTGCAGGGGACAAAACCTAGGAAATATTCAGGAACTGTGAGGAACTGCATTTATTGAGAAGTCAGGCAATCATCCATAAACAGTCCATGCAGTACAAAATTCATGAATTTGTTACTCCACTCCTTCTTTCATGTGGGATCATATTTCTATCTTGCAAACGTAATTTCACACATTCAGGAAGGGGGCTTGAGAAATAAGAGGCTTCACAATGAATCAAACTGTATGATAAATATGGGTGTGTTTATTCGTTGGCAGCATTAAATTATAACCTACATGTGTCAATTTAAAGAGCACTAATTTTTAAAAAGCAATTATCTTCCTTTTGGCTCACATTTCTTAACATCCAAGGAATTTTGATAAAGAGACGTAGCACAGACACCAGGGCACAGCTCCTCAGCAGAGGGAAATTATCCATGATTCATACCTACAAAGTTTTTGAAGGGAAAACAAAATCAATGTTGAAATTACTGGGGGTGGGGAATAGACTAACACCTTATGAAAAGATTGCTATCTCTGGATTTAAACAGAAGTATGCCTATGTATAATGTGCAGAGCCAAAATACAGCATCAACACACAGGTGTATTCAAGGTGCTGTTAAGACAGGTTTGAACCAAAAGTCTGGTCCTCAAATGCAATACTCATTCAGGCTTTTCCTTATTAAATAGTATATGTGCAGACATTTTATAGACTGTTCTTTCAGTGCTATCAGCTGCTAGAGAATCTCACTCTGAAAACATACTTTCAGCATTTCAAATTAATCTGTCTGCTGCAAAAAACAGCAAATAAAGAAGTGACACTAGGCAATGGCCTTGCAAATCCCCTGCCTTTCAACTCTATTCCAATATATCATTTCAAGCAGGATCACACACCAACATGAGCCTCTTATTTAGGATGGGTTTTCAGTCATCCAGACACATATATTGGTCATAGTTACATAAGGAACAATAACACGTTCAAGTATTTTTGTGGTCAGACCAGGTTGACTGAAGACGTATCTATGCAGCTTATAAGAGATCTTTGCTATCAGTTGGTATCTGGATGGAGATTTCAGCAGACCTCTGCCCAGGTATTTCGTATTTTGCTGGTGGTGTTTTTGCATTAAGGCTCAGTAGACAGTAGGTTTAATATGCAGTCTGAAGACTTTGCAAATAATCACACACACACACACACACACACACACACAATGCTTTGGTCCAAGTAGTAAAGTCCCTATTGTTCTGATCAGAATAAAAGTTTCGAAGTCAGTGGGCTCCATTAACTACAGACATTATATGGGACCTTTGATGCTAGCAGGACGGTAATAAAATCCACAGTAAAGGGTACTATCAAATAACCCGGGGGGGGGGGGAGAGCCCAGTGCATCCAACCTAGTGCTGTGTACTTCTGCATCAGCTTCAATTTAAAAAAACAAAAACAGATTAGTACCAAAGCCAGATGACTATGTGGGTGGCTTACATAAAGTCAGACCCGCCAAAAGCTTAAGCATTTAAATTTATCAGACTTAAGCTTTGTGAAAATCATATCTATTCATGAGAATAAAGAATATTTCAAGGTGACATTTCTCATAGACATACACACAATATAATTTTCCCCCTCAGCTAAAAGTTTTTAAGAATGAATTGGGAGAGGTGGATTTATCACAGAAACTTGTACTATCTATCTATCTATCTATCTATCTATCTATCTATCTAAACAAGTCTTTTTATTAAGGTTTATTAATCATCTCAGAAGTTCTCTTTGACAGGGGTGTTCCTGAAAGTGAACAGATTACAACTGTTATATGATGGACTGTATCCTCATATCCCCTAATTCATTAGGGTTTACATCTGGGTAGAAATGTATATGGCTGTAATTGAAGCCCAAATATATACACACAGTATTGGGTAATGAAATGGTTGTTAAATGCAGAATAGACTATATAATTTCACAATGCATGTGACATGGAAATAACATTTCTTCCCCAGTTGTTTTCTATGGTAAAATCTCCCTACAGTGGAAACGTAGCACTGCACAGAACAGACTGGGGAAAACCTCTCCTCCCAAAAGGCTAGTGCTTTAAGTATGGAGTATTTAGACAGGGGGATATTTCAAAATTGCATACATGCACACACAGTCTAGCACCTTAAAGAAACATGAACTAATTTGATAATTGGTGTGTAGAAAGATCTTGTAGCACCTTTGAGAGTAACTGAAACAAACTGGCAGCATGAGCTTTCATAGACTTAAGTCTACTTCCCCAAATACATCTGAAGAAGTAGACTTTTAAGTCTAGGAAAGTTTGTGCTGCCAACTTCTTTCTTTCATCTAGTCTCAAAGGTGCTACAAGAACTCCCTACATATTGATTCTACAGAGTATCATGGCTATATCTAATTTGGTAATTATTGGATAGATAAGTTACAGCCACCATTAAAACATATTTAGTTTAAGGGGCAGAAGAAAACTACTGCAGTTCTGGAGACCAACTTGCAATCCCTGAATTATTTCAGCACATCAGATGACATCAAGGACTGAGCTGTACTCTACAAACCATTACTGTACTCTTAACAACATTATGCTCCATTTTCTCCCCATGGCCATTTCGTTTCTTCATGTAGAGAAATATGGAGTCATTTTCTGCATGGAGATCAGGACTCTGATCATGTTTATAGGAGCTCCTCTAGACCAGCTGAGCCTTTTGGAACTTACACCCCACACTAAGGGAATCCTCCTATTCTCTCTAATCACTGATCCAAAGTATCATTGGGATCCCCCCGCCATACCACCTGTCCTCCCAATTGAGACTGACACACAAAAGGCCAACCTTATCTCCAATCATTGATCTTCCAAAGGGGAAGAAAATGGGAAATCCCCACACTATACCAGAGATGTGTGTGGCTTCCTCGGGACCATCTGCATGCCATATTTTTGGCAGAGATCTCCTTTCCTAGTGCGAATACATACAAGTTGTATATAAAGCATACAACTTTAATACCATTTAATAGCGTGACAATCCAGCTTAGACTTCCTTTTAACTTTCACTATAGCTTTAAACCATGCATCCCTCTCCCTACAATTGATCATTTGTGCCTTTTATTCTCTGATTGTATCCAGCAATCATGTCCTTCTCAAGCTCATGTTTCTGAAAAGGGTGGCGCAGTTCCCAGTTCTGAAGTTGCACTATTTTGTAATTAGGGACATTAAAGTCATTGCCTGAGCAGTGCATTCTTACTGCTGAATGCACAAATATTTGAGCACTTTCTTGATATGGTTCATGATGAAACTTGTGCTGAGTGAAGGTTCCCCTTCCCCACAGGTACAGACCACTACAGTTGGCCCTCAGTATCCATGGATTCTTTGTCCACAGATTCAAGCATCCACAGCTTGTAAATATCCAAAAATATATAAAAATTCCAAGAAGCAAACCTTGACTTTGCTATTTTATATAAGGAGCACCATTTTGATATTGCATTGTATATAATGGGACTTGGGATACCCATGGAATTTGGTTATCTACAGAGGGAGGGGGGCTGGAACCAAACCCCAGTAGATAGCAAGGGTCCACTGTACTTTGCAATGTTTAAAAGGTTTTTAATATTTAGGGCCAGCTAGCACCTAGCTAGCCACATTGGTCGGGGGGGGGGGGTATTGAGAGGAAACAATAATGCATTTTTTTGAATTTGAGGGAGGAGCTGTGCACTGCCCTGTCTACTATGCTTGTGGGTCATATAAAAGTTGGAACTTATGTTGACTAACCCTGTAGGAAAGCCCTAATCACCCTACCCTCTAAACATCAATCCCATTTGTATTTAGGAGTACTGTAATTGTTTTAACTACCTTCAATTAAAATAGTAAAAATGTTGCTTACTATGGTTACTGCATACAATGAAGGGCTTATCTCTAATAAGAGAGAGGAGGGAGGAAAAAATATTAAATATTTCTGATGCCATCTCCCATTCTGTGCTGAGCTGTAATGGGTATGCATGGTCTTTTAGGGACTATGTGGTTAAAAAAAGTTAACAGATACCAGCCACTTAGGTAAGGCTTTTAACAATGAGGTTCCTTTGGTATTTTCGTTGATATTCTCTTCTTTATATATAGTCAAAATCAGCTCCAGTATTGTTTTCACTGTGCATTATTTGTGACATGAAATAGATGGCTCTGTGCAGAGAAGAAATTCCTCCATCTGAGGATGTATGCTACAAATTCTTTTGCAGTTAGTCTCACATGTGCTACAAGATTTCCTTCCACCCTGAAAGGTAAATTCATCTACAAGACTAATGCCATTATCACATGAAGCCTAGGTTTCAATATTTTAATAACTAAGATGGCTCCCTTAGTGGGTAGTAGACATCAAACTTAACATTTATAGCAGTGGTGAGAAAAGTGAGCTTTGGAGTATACGTGTCTCCCCCCCTCCCCCCGGGGCCAGGATATTTTTTAACTCTCCAAATTCTCCCCAATCCTCCTCCTTCTGGCCAAATAAAAAAAAGGTGAATTGCCTTCCTGGAAGCATTCAAGAATGGCTATTTTTTAAACAGATTTCAGCCGCCCCGTCTGCTATTTAACTTTTAAAAATCTGTTTTTCAAACCCACAAGAGACATCAGCCATATCTGGTTTGCAGTTTGGTTGGTTTTTCCCCCCTTCATTTTCTGGTCTTTTAGGCAGCCCATGCAATGACCAGAAGGTCCCAGGGCAGAAAATTGAGCGGTCACACCTCCCAGTTGTCCTCCCTTGGGTCACCAGACCTCGGATAGTTATCCTACCCAGGTCTCCAGGATAATAAAGCAATTGTTTACAGCAGCTGCAACAGCCTATGCAGGAAGACTTCAGTACTGCATTCAAAACCAACAGTTGTCAATAAAACATGCCAATATACCATGATAAACAGAAACAATCTGGCCAGAAGCCAGAGTAAAGTATCTGCACTAGTTATTTATTTTTACTGTTCTCCACTGGATGTAATTGTAAAGCTTTGTGTTCCTTTTACATGAAATTGATGAAGGAAAACAGAAAGGGGATGAACAACAAAAAGGATGTACAGACTAAGGTATGTGTTTGTCATATACTATTGTAAGACATGGTAGCATGTACATTCCTTCCAGTGTTACACCATGTTCATGTTTTCTATATTACAAATATTCAAACTGTACAATTTAGAAGGGAGCATTGTTCTGCACTTAGCAATATTACTTTGATGGATGGCTATATTAGTAACTCAATCTTCTGTGTGGAAATTGCAATCAGAACATATATGACGTTGTATATGTAATATCCACATGGAATTACTACACTGCTTAAGCCTTACTCATAGTTGTGAACTATCACACACAGCAATAGACATGGAGCTGGAACCAGGAGTAGAATCCCTTCCAGAAGATTAGGAACCCATGGAAGGCATTTCTATCTTAAACTGAAGAATTAGGCAACACTGCATTTGTAGTGGCACCAAAACAGTAGAGGAATTGCTTGCTTTACTTATCTCCAATAAAAGTAATGTGTCATTCTTTCTTTTAATTTAAACCATCTAATTCAGACAAGTACCAATTACTAACAGTAATAGGAAATAATTTCCTTCCTATTCACATACAGTATGGTCCACAGATCCTAACCATCTCTTAACTTGCTTGTCTTGCTGAGAACAGTAATATTAAGGAGGAGTCGGAGTTCACCTTGGGACCAATTCCCATAGTTGCCATTTGATCTATGTTATTGAACCCATGTCTCAAAATAGCAACACTGTGCCATACTCAAGCCTATATTCAGAGTTTCAATTCTCAGGGAGCACATTAAAATATAACATCTGGAGGTGAGACAAATGCTTAAAAGAATTTCACAGAAAGCAATCTTTCCTTATTCAATAAGCTATTCCATATACTATGTGTGCTTTTAAACAGAAAATTCAAATTAAGACATTATAAACACTTTCAGATGGCACAAGCACTTGCCCCCACACACTTTTATACTGTTCAATAAAAATGGCAAATTTTGTGGCGTGAACACCAAAGGCTACCTCTTTCCATGTAAAGGGGCACACTGGTGACATCAGGCAGAGTTGCCCTTAAATTCATCACACCCTTAATCTTAGACATGAGGCAATATGAAACAGTATAGAAAATTAAGAGAGATTGATTCTGACATCACATTTTCCTTAATGGACCCATGCAAATTCAGACATATATAGAGAGAATGTGAACCACCCTAGCTCTCCTTTTCAACAGGAACAAACAAAAGTGATAATTATCTGTAGTGTGACCCATCATGTTAACAAGCCTAAAGCAGCATTGGCAACTTCTACATTAAGAAGTGGCCAAACACATTAGAGCAGTGATTGCCAAACTTGGGGCCCAGATATTATCGGATCTCAAGTCGCACAAGCTCCAGGCATCATGGCCAATTATCAGAGTCTTGGAGTTCAGAAAGATCTGAAACCATTGCACTAGTGTCTCACTGAAATTCCTCCAGAATTCAATTAAGAAAAAATATTTTGAAGACAGTGTTTAAGCAGCATCTCTAATGTTTTAAAAGTAATCAAGGAGACAACTTGCTTTTGGAAGGAACAGAGAATTATACTAAGATTTCATCAATGCCCCCTTGCATTACTTACCCAACACAAAAAATAGAAGACTGAATCAGCCATGTTATAAGAAGTTCAGCATTTATACTGAGCACATCACACTGGAGGAGAAAGATGTACTGATGGTTCTAATAAAATCTATTGTGATGAGAGGTATCAAACTGTACTCAAAAACAGTTTCTTTATTACAGAGATTAAGGTTTACATACACACCCCTCCAGTGTAAAACAGAACTACAACACTACCATCTCTCTTTTCCCAGGCCCTCCCTGCCACCTCCCAAGCACAAGACAAAATGCCTGGAGACAGTTCAGATGAACAAAACTAGCAAGGTGTTAAGAAATATGCACAATCTTTGACTAAATCTGTTATCCCCCATAATTTTTACCATTAGAAAATAGGCAAACTCAGAGTCACACAAATGTTCCTGAAATTTTCATTAGTACAAAATTGTACTCATGCTTGATCAAATTTAGACACGATAGATACAAGTCTGAATTAAGTTTTACCAATCTCCATATTTTAACTAAAATGTCACCCCAGCTACAAACAGTGATGTTGCTGAGTTTGTTTTCAAGCTCAGAAGTACAAACTTCAGGCGATTCATATTACCCATAATACTTATGAGGTAAGTATTATGATATGTGCACACCGTATTCTTCTTTGGGTCAGATTTTAATCTGAATATTTCCCCAATACCATTTCCATTATTCTAATCCACCCATGGGCATTCTACTTATGGCATTGGTATAAGAGTTGGTTAAGCAACATGTTGAAAGTGAGGCAGATGCTCCTCTCCTATCTAGCATGTGCTGGGGGAACGTGACTCAGGACAATTGGTGACTATGCAGCACACCAGAAGTCTAAATGTGGGAGAAGCCTGTTCACTTTTCACCTTAACAGCTTGTTGCTGCCAGCTGGCATGAAACTGAACCATGTGCTATTAAGGGATTGGTGTGGAGAGAAGGAAGAAATCTATGGAGGTGGAGGACAGATTTACAAGTTCTAATAAAATCACTAGCAAGGAGAAGATGGCACTCTTTTTTTTAATTGGCTAGTTTTTAACAGACTGAGGTGGGGGCAGGAGCCATAGGGGCGTGATTATAAGAATATGTCTAAATACAAATAGAATATTTTGGGGAAAGTTAAGAGCTATGCTGCATCTAAAATCATGAAGGCATCTTCAGTCTAAATTCTTCTTACAATGCTGATTTCCACTTTCCAAAGATCCAATAAGAGTTAATTCAAGATTAAACCCAAGCTTAACAGATACACCAAAATACTCCAGCACATTCTATTTACTCTACATCATACATTTGCTAAATCTATGACACTGAAACACAGCAGGGATTAGAAAATCACAACTGCATTTTACACAACAAGATATAACTGCAGAGAACCTGACACTGGTTTTGTCCTCCAAGGAAAGAAAATTATGTCTCTACATACTGGAAAATGCTGCAAACTGCAGACTGTCACTGATAGGGTGCTAAATCCAATCATTAGTCCCAACTAGTCTTTAAGTTGATTTAGCAAATCCTGTTCACTCAATGAGTCTTCTCTACATGGAACAAATTACTGCCTTTAATCCATAGCTGTATGTTTAAGTTTTACCATGATTACCCAGCAGTTATGTGCAAACCCACTGCCAAACACAGTTTTAGGCAGCACTGTCAACCTTGTTTTACACAGGGCTGGTAATATAAAGGCCCATCTAAACAAAATACTTCATCTAAAGGAGGGATAAACTCTAGCACCAACTCTGAATTTATTACATATTATTGTAAATATATACTAACAAACCTGCAACATTGCTTATGCTATACCAGCATTTGTCTACATTGTGAACTGCTCAAGTTCAGCATGTTTTGCAATCAAATATTCAACCTCTACTTTGCAACTTTCAAGAACTAGAAATTTACATATAAATATGAACACTGGGATTCTCACAGTCTATGAGATGAACAGAAGAGATTAGGGAAGTATGTATACTCATCAGAATTTGGATGCTCTGCCTTGATTTAAAGTTAAAGTTCATAAAAATTGACTATCAAGCACGCTTTACTGCCTTTGCCAGCAGTCCTTGATTACAGTACATAAATATAAAGGAGTTTTACATGTAGAAATCCAACAAATTACATTTTATGGTGAAGCCCAGCTGAATCTATATTTACTGAAGATTTAAGACATACAAACTCTAAACCAAGGGTCCATCTACCCACTTAGCATAGATTATATTTAAACTGAAAACACCCCACCCCCCATTACTTGCACTATGTTAGACACATGGTCTGTCATGCCAGAAGTTCCAGTGTATTTAGACATGCTCTGAAAAAGTGAGTTGGTGTGTTGACATTTTCATTTATATCACTAAGTAGTTTACTGACTCATTTATTACATAATACCCTGAGAAACTGGGAAAGCTGTGAACTCTACAGTGCATCAGAAGTAGGTGAAAAAGTGGGGTTTAGTACTGTAAACAGAAGCAAGGACTGGGTTAAATTACACTACTGAAGAATCCAGCCTTTGTATTCCAGGAGCTTCATCTTCCTTTTCCAGTTTAGAAGGCAAACAGCTACTCAATGCAGTTGCATAAATAGCATCAATTCATCCCACATTAAACTACTTTCTTGGCACAATTTATTTTTCCTGACCCAAACAAAAAAGGAAAAGCTGTTAGCAAATCATTAACAATAGTCTATCCTAAGTAGTCTGTTTAACAGCCCTATAAAAACATCTTAGAGTCATAAAAAGTATTCATGTTGTAGATATTAAAACTGCAGTCACCCTTTTAGGAGTTTCAGTTCTCCTTCAAACTAACTTCCATGTTCTTCTCTATTCAACAAGACCCCAAACCCTTAGCTGAAGGCAACGATTTGCAATACCAGAAAGTGCCACATATGCCTTAGTAAGAAAAGTCATGTTATATATTTCAAGACACTAATCAAGCCCTTTGCATTTAATTTTTTATTGTTGATTGTTAAGATAAAGGGCATTGAAGTGGCACAGCATAGTTCCAGATTTGTAGTAGATGTTCAAGTTTAAACTACTTCTTGAATAATAATTCTCAGCATTTCCATGTGGCATTAGTAATCCCATAATACAGAATGCTATCCAACTCACTGAAAGTAGGGGATCACGCAAAAAAAAAAAAAAAATGAATCTCAGATTTCACAGCAGCTTTCAAAAATAGAAAGTATACAAATTAACTTCTTCAGGCTGCATGACTATTTTAGAATATTTTATACAATTAGTTGTTTAATGGGCAGTTATTTAATGAGAATGATTGATTAATAAGAGTACTGCAGATTTAATTTCACATCTTGGCTATACACTGACAAAGACATAGTCACCAATTATAGCAACTAGGTCCTGTCCCAAGCCAGGGATTAACTAATGCCCCTCCCCAAATCTTCCCCAGGCCCACCCCCTCCCACAACCCTCTCCACAGTCTCCCAACTAGACAATACTGTTGGCAAATCAAGACAGCATGAAACATACATCAATAGAAACAAAAATGTGACATGTGCCAATGCATTAGGTTAACTATCCTATTAAATGACACAGTTCTCCACAACAGCATTTCTGCTTGGGAACCAGTTGTACCTTTGCCACTGAAGAATAACATTTACCATTCTGAGCATGCTCTGTGGTACATTTACAAGTGCTGCAATGCTACAGATAAAGGAGGAGATTGGACACCTGATTACTTCTTTTCAGGGATACTGTGTGACTGCCTCTCGGTGCAGCGACACTCAAAGGAAAGTCCAACACTTTAGCACAAATTATAATATCCAGTTCAGTATGGTGTAAGGCATGTGGACAAGAAGAGATATCAGCAGTATATAGCAGGAATAGAAAGAATTCCACACCAGCAGAAATCATTGGTGCTTGATGCTCCAGTTCACCTTAAGCTCATTTTGAATCCCTGATTCCTATATATAGAGGTTGGAATTCAACTAGTTTCTGTGGCCATATGCCAGAAGTGAAGGGTAACCAATTCCTTGTGCTTCTGTCCATTGTTAGGAGATGGCATATTGGCTAAAACTGTAGAAAGAATGAAGCACCAGGATGTCTTGCAAGTGATTGTTGCCTGGCCTCCTCCAAGTGTCACAGCACTAAATTTGAATCAAGAAGTGGGGTACAGGGAGTCAAACTGGCCCAGCCACTAGCACTGTCACAAAAAATGTTAAAAAACAAGGCAAAGAAGATTATGATGCTCTTCTTTATAGAAGCAGCTTAAATTTTAAAATAAATCCTGCAAATTCAAAGTGTTAGGTTTCTCCATCTAAAAAAAGTTACACACATGCGCTGAGAAAGTGGCCACCACACAGATCTCAACAGCAGCGTACTGTACAAAATCTAAGACTTAAAAGATCTGATCTCACATTTATAGCCTCTTTTAACTGAAAAGATAAAAAAAGTCTGGCTATGGCTGCAACAACACAAAGAAACATTTCAGAAGACAAGGCAGTGGTGAAACTAGCAGCCTTGCTCTTCAAGTTGTCAAAATGTTGTTAACAGGGAAGGGACACTTCATGCACAAGATGTGGTTTACAAAATACATATCCAAGTAAAAGCAAGAAAACCCCACTTTGCACTAGAATGCAACACTCAAACATTGCTCTGCCAAAGGCTGCTGCACATGTCTGTTTGACAGAGGACATATGTGAAAGCGGCGAGAAGAGGGGGAAAAGGGAAATCCAGGTTTCAGTCTTCTTTTCCACGTCTATTTCTCTTATATGGATATCTTCAGTCATCTGATGTCAGACAGTGCACTCTCTTTTGAGAATGATGTGGTCACAACAGGAGTGCCGTTGTTAGCCAAATAGCCTTGCCTCAACGTTTCAAAATATGAGGCCTGCACAGGTTTGTGATACTGCAGAACTTTTATGGCATCATCTATCTTAAACCATTCCCTTTTTCTTCCTATAGGTAAACAGAAAGGAGAAAAATTAGCAATACAGCAAAATAATTTAAGAAATTACAATCCCTTCTCTATAGAGAATTTCCACTGACAAACTGCATACTTTTTGCAAGTACCATATGATGTTAAAACATCAAATATTAGTTTAGTGACAGCTGCCATGTAATGATACACTGACTGGAAGTACACCTCTTAAAAATGCAAACAAAATTATTCAGTTCTCCAGAAAACAGATCATACATTACAAAAGCAAGTCATTACTAGAATCATAGAATCATAGAGTTGGAAGAGACCACAAGGGCCATCCAATCCAACCCCCTGCCATGCAGGAAATCTAAAACAAAGCATCCCCGACAGATGGCCATCCAGCCTCTGCTTAAAGACCTCCAAGGAGGGAAAATCCACTACACTCCAAAGGAGTGTGTTCCATTGTCGAACAGCCCTTACTTTCAGGAAGTTCTCCTAATGTTGCAGTGGACTCTCTTTTGCTGTAGCTTGCATCCATTGCTCCGGGTCCTAGTCTCTGGAGCAGCAGAAAACAAGCTTGCTCCCTCCTCAATATGACATCCCTTCAAATATTGAAACAGGGCTATCATATCACCTCTTAACCTTGTCTTCTCCAGATTCAACATACCCAGCTCCCTGAGTCTTTCCTCATAGGGCATGGTTTCCAGACCCTTCACCATTTTAGTCGTCCTGCTTTGGACACGCTCTAGTTTCTCAATGTCCTTTTTGAATTGTGGTGCCCAGAACTGGACACAATATTCCAGGTGGGGCCTGACCAGAGCAGAATAGAGTGGCACTATTACTTCCCTTGATCTAGACCAGGGGAAGGCAACCTTTTTGAGCCAAGAGCCGTGTTGGTGTCCCCCAGACAACGGGGGGGGGGGGGGGGGGAAAAAAAATAAAAAAAAAAAGGAAAAATTTTTAAAATTGAGAAAAATTTTTTTTTAAATGGAGGGCATGCGAAAAAATTTGATGATTTTCTAAAAATGTTAATATAAATGCATGTTTCTTAGGCGTGATCAAAATGGAGGACATTTGGGCATTATTCCTAGACAGATGGCAGAAATGGACTTCCCTTTCTGGCCAACCCCCCTCCCCCCATTCCAAACAGCACATTTGGGCATTGAGCATGGCTTTACTTAACATGGCAATCTCTTGCATATTTCAGAGGCTTATTGCATAACCAAACTCTTTGGGTTTCACATTGAGCATGGGTTCACATGGCTACGCCTATTGAACATGTCAAGGTGGTTTCACAGTTCTTGCACCAAGCGTACTTCTCAGAAGTGTGTACTTGGTCAAGGGACTTTGGTTTTTCTTCACTGCGCATGAGTTTGTAAAAATCACAGCAATTTACATTGGCCTTGCCTCAGAGGCTTTCTGATATCAATATCACCATTAAAGAACCAAAAACACACAGAAAAGGCACTTTGGAAAGTCACACTCTCTTGGCTTCAGAAACAGTGCGTGCATGCCTCTCAAGCTGACTCTCATCATCATCATCACACTATCACTGTCAAAACAAGGGAGACTTGTTAGCATTAAAAGCACCCAAAACACACTTTGGAAGGTGACACTCTCTTGGCTTCTGAAACAGTGCCTGCATGCCTCTCAAGCTGACTCATATTATCATCATCATCATCACCACCACCACACTATCATTGTCAAAGCAAGGGAGACTTGTTAGCACTTAAAGCACACAAAATTGATTGATTGATTGATTGATTGATTGAAATTTTATTTATATACCGCCGATCACGGCGGTTTACAAAACAAAATGAAAATACGATACAGTACAGATTACAGATATAATACAATACAGATCACAGATTAAAAATCAAAATCCCGCCTTCCCTTACGATACAACTCCACTCTCCTACCGCTATATCTCCCCTTGCCCCACACTATTCCAATAGGAGCCCCTCTTAACACAGCCGCACCTCCCTCTCCCTCACCAAGCCAATTACAAACCATGTCCAACAAACTCCTGACAATACTAGCTACACCCCTCTCCTCAATCTCCCTCCCTCCAGAAAGTCCACAACGGCGGCACCAGGCAATTGTCCTTGGCACTCCTCCCTGATGGTATAGGGGCATGAGCGGGGAGCTCTGCAGGGGAGCCGGCGAGCCGGCTTAGAGGCCGCTCCCACGGACCCTCCCCCTTGTGCAACGCCGCTCCAGCGGCAAAACAGAGTCCTCTGGGCCGCTCCTGCCCAGGTGGAAAACGGGCAGGCGGCGTCCTCTTTGGGGGAGCCGGCGAGCCGGCTTTATGGAGGCCGCTCTAACCAGCCCCTCCCCCTGGAGAAACGCCGCTCCAGCGGCAAGGAAGAGTCTCTCTGAACCGCTCCTGCCCAGGTGGAAAGGGGGCGGGCGGGCAGTTAGGGAAGGAGGAGCCTCTGTCTTCAGGCTAGCCCCTGATGGTACTGGGCCAGCCTTCTCTCTCCCTCAGAGGCCAAACGATGACAGTTAGGGAGGGAGGAGCCTCTGTCTTCAGGCTAGCCCCTGATGGTACTGGGCCAGCCTTCTCTCTCCCTCAGAGGCCGAACAATGACAGTTAGGGAGAGAGGAGCCTCTGTCTTCAGGCTAGCCCCTGATGGTACTGGGCCAGCCTACTCTCTCCCTCAAAGGCCGAACGATGACAGTTAGGGAGGGAGGAGCCTCTTTCTTCAGAC